>NC_067195.1:60790277-61108090 GCF_000699445.3 Schistosoma haematobium
TCAGCACGTGGTTGAGGCTCCAGCCGTCGACTCTTTCAAAAGAAGGTTAGATCAACTGAGAGACCACCATTGCCAGGATTAACACAGGCCATCAAGCCTCCTGTCCTTCCCAAACTGAAACTTAAACTAATTCACCTATGCGGTTTTGGTTTCAGAAATAATCTTTATAAGTTATAAATCGTCGACACGAACTTACATTCCCATATTCCAATTCGTAGTTATAAGAGAAACAAGGACCTGGAAGTTTTCCTGCTTTTCGAATAGGGACGAAAGAGCAGTTCAGACGAAGGGCAAGTGCTGGTCCAAGTAGAAAACCACGTGACTCGAGACCCACAACAACGTTAATTTTCTAACATACAATAGATCGAGTGCAACGCAGCTTACTGCAAATTTACGCTCTATCTCGGATGTAGCCACATAATATAATTCATCCAATAGATATTGGGTTAAAACAGGGTCTCTAAAAACGCTAAAAAAGTCCCTTTATTAATTTAAGCACACATTGTATGGAAAAGTACCAGAAAATAATGCCTTGTTTTGGGAAATCTGGTATAATCCCGATAGCCGACTTAATGGCTTTTAGCCTAGACTCACGATCAGATGACTTTGGCAACCACCCAGTGACTTCATCCATTGTTGAAGGTTACTGAGCATTTAAAGGTCAAACCGTCGTAAAGCGATTAGTGCATCACCTCGACAACCCGTAAGTTTTTCCAAAAAGCGGTCAAATCAAGACAACTTTACGTAACACAAGTTATCGGTGTTTATTTGGAAGCACAAGAGATCTAAAAACTATAGCATACAAGCCAGCGTCAGTGAAAGTTTCAAATTACTAAGAGCCGACCGAATCCAGAAGCGTAAAGGAGGAGGAACGGTAAATAAACACGCGAAATAAACAGTTTTGTAAGTCCCAGACACTTGATGTTGATTACATTAGTCTTAATAGACTCACTTAGCTGAAGGCACTCGGTTGTGCATTTGCACTAGATCACGAGTGGGAACGTCGTGCTTAACTTCTCCTGCAACCGCTAACCAGTTTAGATAAGTCGTTTCTCGATATTTGGTAAATAAAGAAGGGACGAATCGAGCATGTTTGGGAGTCCTTCCATTCGGTCGAACTCTAGAGCGACGTAAAGGTTTCCAATATAATTTTAGATACAATTTGGCTTCTATGCACTCCTTTATAAATTCAACATTTGTCTTCGCTTCACTGAGTCTTGCGCTATACTTCAGATACTCGTTGAGAACCTTCAACGCAAACGTTTGCTCATAACCTTTCATTATAGTTGCAGCGGTAAATAAATCCCCAAAACAAATAGCTCTGTAAGTTTTCGACATTGGATGCTGACCACATGTTTTAGTGAACTCATCTAGCTGAAGGCACTCGGTCATGCATCCGCACCAGATCACGAGTGGAACGCCATGCTCAACATCTACTGCAATCACTAGCCAGATTAGATCAGACGATTCTCGATATATTGATAGTCATCAAATGTATCTTCCAATCTCCTCGATTCTGTCTTTCGATTTCTCTTGTTGGGTACGAGTTATATTAGGTGTTACTGGTTAAAGCGTTGTCAAACTCTGGATACCTGTGCCACCCTCATTGGTGAGCCTAACGTGATCTGGCACACCAAATCGCAAACTGTGAGTCTGTTCCTTTTTAGGATTCTATATATCATTGCCTCATCTTAATTTTATATACATTGTGATATTCTTTTTCGTGTTTTTTTTGGATACATATATATTTTTCCTTTGTTCATTATCGTACTTCATATTTCATCATGACGGAACAGACACCCAAAGTACTTAAGCTAAAGGCTTTGTCCCCACCTTCGTTTCAACTGATGCCCTACTGGCCAGACAACATCGAAGCCTGGTTTTGCTACGCAGAAGCCGACTTCTCCAAGCACGGCGTGATCGATACACGTGCACAATTCCTTGCAGTAGTCAAGGCACTACCGCGGGAATTCAACAGGTACGTAACACCTAGCATGATTACTAGTGATGTTTCTGACCCGTACAAAACGTTAAAGCGTTCCATTCTTAAACGAGGAGACCTAACCGATCGACAAAGGTTAGACCAACTCGTTAATAACATAGACCTGCAACATGGTTCTGCGACGGACATGTTGCAAAGGATGAGAGAGGTTATAAGACTAAGAACATTCGACGAAGGCCTATTCAAACAACTTTTCTTGTCCAAACTTCCCTAAGAGGTGCAAGCGGTTCTGGTCTCGTTTCAGAACAACGCCTTAGACGAGCTGGCTGCATCTGCCGACCGTATCTTAGAAACTACGAAATCTAATACCGAAGTTTTTTCAATCAAAGACAAGCCTCAAACAACCCAGAATGATGTAATAGAGTTATGTCATACACTTACACGTTATCTTAATTTTTGTAACGACCGTAAGCGATCACACACCCCACGTAGAAGCACTTCGCGTAAGCGATCTGTCTTTAGACCACGAGAGACTGATAACCCCGACTGGTGTTGGTATCATAACCAGTATGGAAAGTCTTCCAGAAATTGCAGAAAACCCTGCAATTTTCTCAATTCAGAACATCTCGGGAAACTTCCAAGCCGGAACGCGTTAACGGCAACCGTAGCCGGCGAACATAGCCGTCTGTTATACATCACAGATGTGACAACGAGAGTTCGTTACCTCGTCGATACCGGCGTAGAAGTAAGCGTTCTCCCAGCGAATTCTAACGACCGGCTTCACGAATCGGCTCTAAACTTACAAGCGGCAAACGGAAAGCCTATCGCTACTTATGGCAAAAGGTACGTTTACATTAACGTGGGTTTACATAAACCCGTTCACTGGATCTTCGTTGTTGCAAATGTTTCTATGTTAGAACAACACATATAAGCGAACAATTGTTTTCAATTAGATCGTCATCAGGCTTTACTCTAATATACATGAATATTTATACGAAAATTTTTAAACCAATCAAGGCAATATGAGTCAATAATCACAATGAAATAGAATAAGTCACTACACATAATAGGTAAAAGTACAAGTTGATAGTACGAAAACAGGTGAACAGATAGTGGTAAGAATAATAAACTACAATAACAAAGCTCTTATCAATAGTTAATCGTTGGAAATAGAAGGTCAAATAAACATGGGTAAATAGACTAGGAATAGTAATCACAAAACATTAAAAGTCATTACGTAATAAGATGTGTGTAAATAATTAGATAGTGAAGAATACAAAGAGGCGGATAATGACAAACAAATAATGGATGTGGAAATAAGGTTAACAATAACACAGAATAAAATAAATAAATAATGATAATAATAAAATTTAAAATAAAAAATAAAATAAAAATTGTTAGTTAAGTTATAACTGGCCATGGAAGGGATAGGGGAGTCACGTATTTCTTCTGTACACATAGATTGGGGTTATATATACGAATTCCAATGGCTTCAGCTATATATAGGAGACGGGAACGGACTCCGTCGGGAAATAATGGAGGTATACGATAGATAACTCGAAATGATTTCAATTTATCTACTGCATGACCGCTATCAATAAGATGTGCTAGTATAGAACTGCGAATAGTTTTTCTCTGACCCTTTATGTACCAAGTTGGTAGATGTTCACTCATTCGTTGGCTAAGTTGCCTGGTAGTACGCCCTATATAGCTATCTCCACAGGAGCAGCTGAATTTGTAAATGCACATGGAAGAGGCCAACTCAGGTAACTTATCCTTCGTTTGAGTAGACATCGCTGGTCGACAAGAGAAGGTCAACGCAAGATTGGCTGCGTAGAATGTCTTGGTGATTACTTTGGTTAACCTATATTTCAGAGTGTCACTAGCCACATCCCCGTTGAATTGCACTTTCATGTATAAAGGTTTCTTACGAACAGTCGAAATCTCCGACTTCTTTATTATATCCTGCGTGTATTTCTTAATGAACGCGCTGGGGTAGCCGATCTCGGTCAGTGAGTTGTTGAGAAATTCAAGCTCCTGACTTAGAGTGTCTACTGTACAGATCCTTTTTGCTCTGCTCGTGAGACATCTGACCAAATTTCTCTTGTAACGGATGGGTGTGAAACTGCAGAAGTGAGTATATTGGCATGAAGAGGGGTTTCTTCTATACACGCTTCTACTTAATGTGCCGTCACTTCGTCTGCTTAGTGTGACGTCAAGGAAGCTCAGCTTCTTATCATGCTCGCTTTCACCAGTGAAGGTGATCGCTAGGTGAACACTGTTGAATTGGTCTAGGAGTTCCTCCTTACTAGTGTTTTGGTCTACGATAATGAATGTGTCGTCAATGTATCGACAATATAAATCCAGTTTCTTAATAGTCTCATTGAGAGGTCCGTTTTCTAGCTTTGCTAGGAAGAGGTCAGCTAAAATCGGGCCTAGAGGCGAGCCCATGGCTATCCCGTCTATTTGTCTATAGTAAGTATTGTTGAAGACAAAATGTACATTCAGAGTGCATCTTAGGAGCAGTTTCCTTAGGCTATCGTTAGGCAGGCCAATGTTGATTTGTTTCTTTGATATTTGCTTGCATATAATCATTGGTATAGACCTTCTACAACACCATAATCTAATCATCGATACTCGCAAACGGAGGCTAGTAGACGGAAACACCAATTTATCTGTTTGCTTAACTTGTTTTCCTGGCTGCAGATTATCCCCAGTCACAATTAAGCATACGAAAGACCCACTTTATCAACCACTACTCGACAAGTATCCTGGGATTCATCAAACCCAACCGAAAGTACCGTGTGTAACCAGCAACGTTACACATCACATCACGACTACAGGACCACTTGTATTCTCTAAAACATGACGGCTAGCCCTCGAAGAGCTAATGTTGGTGAAAAACAAGTTCGACCAAATGATAGACTTAGGAATCATAAGACCGTCAAACAGCACATGGGCATCTCCGTTGCACATGGTCCCTAAAAAGGACATCAACGATTGGCGTCCAACTGGTGACTATCGGTGATTGAATGCGAAAACCATTCTCAATCGTTACTCGTTGCCTCACATTCACGATTTGACAGCTACTTTAAAAGGTACAACTGTCTTTTCGAAAATCGACTTGGCTAAAGCGTATAACCAAATACCTATGGCTACAGACGATAAACCGAAAACAGCAATCATTACTCCCTTTGGACTCTACGAATTTTCGCGAATGCCTTTCGATCTAAGAAACGCTGCCCAAACATTCCAAAGGTTCATAGAAGACGTTTTTCGATGTCTCAACTTCGTACATGCGTATGTTGACGACTGCCTCATAGAAAGTCCGGACAGAGAATCGCATCTCCAGCATCTGGATCTTGTTTTCGACAAAGACATGGCATCACTGTATATATATATCTTTTATTCATATTAAATATATTGTTCTGTCTCTAGCCTAAGCTAGTTCTCCATCATGTATTGGTAGTTGTTACGATACAGTGAGTTGGTGTAGACGATGATGTGACTTCCACGTAAGATCTTACAGATTAGGCAGTTATATCATGACAAATCTACAATTTTAGGATTAGGTCTATTATTAGAGCAGTACTTATATCATAGTAAACCATAATTCTACAGGACCTTTACCAGATTCAAATGGATACCCTTATCTCTTAACCTGCGTTGACCGTTTCACTCGATGGTCAGGAGCAGTACCTATCAAGGACATCACTGCTGAAACAGTGGCCCGCGCCTTCGTCGAACGATGGGTAGCAAACTTCGACTGCCCTTCAACGACCACTACAGACCGCGGACGTCAGTTGGAATCCGAACTTTTCCGTTGTCTGACCACACTTTTAGGAATCACTCACTTCTGAACGACTGCTTACCACCCATAAGCAAACGCGTTGATAGAACGCTTTCACCGACAACTAAAAGCTTCGCTATAAGCTGCAAAAGTTTCACAGTGGACCGACGCTCTTCCACTCGTCTTATTAGGTATTCGCGATGCAGTGAAAGCTGACGTTGGATACACTGCGGCTCAACTCGTTCATGGAACGACACTTCGACTCCCAGGACAATTCGTGGATCCTCCATCCTCTTCAATGAACATGGATCAAACCTCTTACATGAACAGGCTTACAAACACAATGCGTTCAGTTAAACCTGTTTCAACTCGACCGCAATCAACTGATGATTTCGTTCAACCTGACTTACGATATAGTACACACGTCTTCGTACGTCGAGACTCGTATCGACGACCTTTCGAATCAGCATACGAAGGACTCTTCAAAGTTCTACGCGAACCTAAGTACTATATAATCGATAAGAACGGCACCAACGATAGCATCAGCATCGATCGCCTCAAAGCAGCGTATTTAGAAGGAAATCCTATCTACGTCGATTTTCCTTCGGTACAATCGAACGACACAACCTATCGCGCGCTTTTCGAACGGGAAGTTTAGTCCTAACGTGATTTGCATTCATCAAACTTTCGCTCTGTTCTTACGCAACAAAAGTACCATTTCAGTTCTGCAGAATCTATCCTGAGCTATACGTTCGGCAGATTATTTTTTTTGAGTTTCACCATATTTAATAGTTACCTGTGGTTTTGCCTCAGCTTACTATTCGGTTTTTTGTTTTTCACGTATAGACTAGTTTCAGTCTATATCACTCGTTTAATCCATTTTTGTCCGTTTTCAGTGTGCTTTTTAATGTTTTTTTTAAAGGTCTTAGGCTTTTGCAAGCATCTATAACATAGTTTGCTTCAACATAGTCATGAAAAACTCATGCAAACGTCCGGGATGCCGTTTTGCTGTTACAACTGGCATGCAGTGCGACAACTGCAAAGGTTGGTTCCACGAGGCATGCACAGATCTGACAGCAACTGCTTACAACAGACTCAGCAAGTCAGACCAAAAGTGGGTATGTGTCACGTGCAGCACGGACGCAGTTGTCTTGCTGAGTAACATCATTGTCCTACTGACAGGTCTTCGGAATAAGTCGTCAGTTAACTTGGATAACGATAGTAAAAAAACCGGTAGACAAACAAGAGCGTGCGACGGATACAAAAATAGGGATGTCGACAGGTATACCATTGATGGAGCATCCATCAACACTAATGATGACGTGTCGAGGCTCAGCACCATCATTACGTCGACGGTATTAGACTCCCTAAGCAAACTCGGGTCTCCCAGCTCAGGGTCCCTGAACACAACAGTGGTTCCCAAAAACCCTGTAGGTGATTCGACCCACGTTGAGAGAGCCCAAAAGAACCAGGCATCACCGCCTAAGCCGAGCAACTCAAGTGTTGCTGTACGGAAAATAACTGGTGATTTGGTCGCACAGTCTACCCCCAAGACTTCGTCCGGTCAATAAAGAGCCCAAGACTCAAAAACGCCCACAGACCTCCAAACAACAAGTTATTAAACCTGGACCCATCGTGAAACCTGGTAAATTAACAACAGTTTGTGACGATTCTCTCATTATCATGAACCTCGTTGACAATCCTGACCTTCCTCTCAGTCTGCAGGACAAAAACGACAGGATGCTCTGGGGTGAATTGAACAAGAAGCTCGAACTTCCTAGAATAGGGCCTTTGACGGTCACCCGGCTCACTCGAGGAAAGGATTCTAAGCATCTAAATCACCCGAGGCTTCTCCAAGTAACACTTAAGAATGCTACCGACGTAGAGGACGTCTTGCTAGCAACTCACTTGCTGAAATCCGATGGTAACGTAAGGATATTGCCCGACACACCGTACTCTGAGCGCAGTATTATACGGAACATCCCTAAAGAATCTCGCGAGAAGTTTTTCCGCGGAAGAAACATAATTGTGCAAGGTATACCGGAAAATGCAGACCCTACTCAATCAAATTCTGACATCAGGGAATGGAAATTCATCAGACAGTCCTTGAGGTTCAAACACATACTGATTCAGCATGTGACGATACTAGCCAAGAAGGACGGTGATCTTAGACCCCGTCTAATGAAGATAACCTTCCCATCTTCCCACGTGGCAGCTGCATTTCTGGAAGCATTTCGTACCAACAGGCGTCGATTGCCACCTGGAATTCACATGCACCCGGATAGGCCATATGAAGCTAGGACCAAGCACAAAGGCAAGTTGGAGCTGACCATTCCACTCGTGGACTGTCTAAATGATAAAAAAACGTGTAAAGGACAGGGCCTACTACCTCGGCAAACCTCATATAGGTGGGCTACCTGTCCATTCACATAAGGCCCATACAGAAAAACAGGACGAAGCTCATGCGTTCCAAATTGAAAGCATAAACTGCTTATATATGAACGCCGCGAGTCTACCAAACAAACTGGATGAATTACGTGAACTTAGCGATGCTAATAAGGCCCATCTGATAGGAATATCTGAAACATGGATATCTTCTCAGTTCTCGGACCAAGAGTTAGCATTACCTGGGATGACTTTGTTCCGCAACGACAGAAAAACAGGAATTGGGGGCGGAGTAGCCATATACATAAGCTCTTGCTTGGAGGTGCACCAAGCTCACAACCTCGAGTTTAACAATCTTGAGGAATCCATATGGTGCTCTGTAAGATTGTCTAGTACTTCGAGGTGTCAAGTCGGAGTCATTTACAGGAAGCCAACTGCCGACACCGAGTACGATAGTCGTATGCTGGAAGGACTATCCCGCTCTACCCGTCTCGTTTTCACATACATCCTGATTCTAGGGGACTTTAATCTCCCTAGAGTCAACTTCGCGGAATACACGTACACTGGAGGCGATAACTCAATTGAAGCTCGGTTCTTCAACCTCATCGATGACCTGGGCTTATATGAAAATGTGAGGTCGGCAACTCGTTGGAGAAACAGTCAGACACCATCGCGCTTAGACTGTGTATTCACAAACGAAGAATTCCTAGTTGACAACCTCTCGATCCTGGCTCCTCTGGGAAAGAGCGATAATAATAATAATAATTTATTCTCAAATAACAGTTTGTTACATGAGGCATGCCAGTTTACAGGCAAGATCAAACTGATACAAATGATACAATATCCACTCTAGTAAATTACACAGCTGGGTTGATAATTTATAAGATATAAATGTAGATGGTTTTAATCAGTATCACAGGTGGCGCGCTTCACGAAAGTTGCGTTGCGAATGTGCAACTGATGGTCAAGGATAGGTCCATTGAAGGTGGGAGCTTCTAAATGTCGCAACCTTATGTCCCTTTGGAATGTCTAAGGCTTTGAGGATGGTGCAGGATAAAATCTTTCGTTCCATATCACAAGGGGGCTGAAAGAGGGAGCAAGTAAAAGGAAACACGAGGGGAAGAGTAGCCAATATTCATGAATGAATGTTTAAGGTATGATTACTCATTCTAATTTTCTTTTATTAAGGTATTTGTTAAGAAGGAGCATTTAATAGGTTAAAGAAAATAAGTGTTAACAAGGTGTGAGTGGACATACAACTGACAAATGGAGGCGATTCGGAAAGGAGCTGAGAGTATGGGATTATGTATGGTTATAAAATAAAATATGGTGCTAGAAACACTATTGTGATATACAATTGGCTATCTTTTTTATCGAAGCAATCATGCCGTCATACCCTTCAGTTTTGTCATCAAAACTAAGCTAAGGTATCCCAACAATAATTTGCGTTGGAATTTTAAACGGCTGAATGTGCCAGCTCTACATGACTATCTGCAACAGGTGGTTTGGGATGTTCACCCTCAACTCGATGTGGACGGTCATTGGGACTTCTTACTGCACACGCTCTTATGTGCTACAAACCATTCAGTTCCTCAAATGGTTCCCAAAAGCTGCAAGCCATCTACAGTAATCAAGAACCGTACCCTTCGCCTGCTAAGCTGCAAAAGGCACTGTTGGGCGGAATACAAACGAACTGATAACGACGGAGCGTATAGGCAATAAAAACATATCAGGAACATATGCACGAAGGCTATAAGAGAAGACAGGCTTCAGTACCAGACAAACCTTATGGACAAATTTGCCTGTAACCCTAGAAGCCTATTCCGTTATGCAGCCTCTCTTCGTCAAGCCAAAACAGGAGTTTCTCAACTGCTAGGTCTTAACGGCCCGACCAACAACGATGGCGATGCCGCTAACCTTCTGGCAGCACATTGCTCACAAACATTTCAACTGGCTGACATCAACTTTACTGACAACAGTTTCATCTGCAATTCCACAGGACTTTCCGAAGTGGACCTAGGCGCTGACTTGGTGTTCCGGAAATTGCAGCACTTAAGACTAGATACTTCTCCTGGCTCGGATATGGTTCATCCTGCCATACTGAGGGAGGCAGCCTCAATCCTGGCAACGCCGCTTAGCGTGATGTTTTCACACTCGCTAAGCCGAGGCAAATTACCGGAAAATTGGAAGTTGGCTCACATCACACCAATTTTCAAAGGAGGTCGACACAATGAACCTTCAAGTTATCGGCCGGTGGCTCTTCTGTCATTACCTTCAAAACTCAGGGAGTCACTGATATGCGACGGTTTAAACGACTATCTACTGTCCTTAAATTTCTTCTCACCCCAACAGCATGGTTTCAGGAAGGGTTACTCTTGTATAACCAACCTGCTGACTGCGGTGGACAGATGGACAAGCATCCTCAATCGCAAGGGAAAGGTTGATATCATTTACCTTGATTTCTCAAAAGCTTTTGATAAAGTTAACCACTCGTGTTTTATCAATAAGCTCAAACGACTAGGTATCAAACCACCTCTAATCGATTGGCTTACTTCATACCTAAAAAATCGACACTTTAAGGTTAGGCTTAATTTCACTTTATCTCAGGCTATGGAATGTCCTAGTGGGGTCCCCCATGGATCAGTACTAGGGCCTCTTCTCTTCTTGATCTACATAAATGATCTGCCTCAACAGGTAACGTCAGACTTGTTACTTTTTGCCGACGACGTGAAACTTTGGAGGAAAGTGTTTACCAACGACAAAACTCGTTGGTTTTAAACTTCTGGCTGGCCACGTCTTAGGGTCATCACTACCCCACTAGGTGGGGAGTGATCTGTAGCGGTAAATAAATTCATAAAATACATAGCTCTGATTACCTGTGGCATCTTCATGGTGAAAATTCCTATATCGGATGTAGCTCGATTCGTTCCCTCTTTATTTAAAAAATGTCGAAATGGGAATTTTCACTATGATGAAAGTTTCTCCATATACTGATACGTTATCAAATATATCTACGAACTTTCTCGCTTCTGACTTTTGATTTCACTGGGTGGGTACGATTCATATTAGAAGGTATTACTGGTTAAAGCATTGTCAAACTCAAATACCTGTGGTATCTTCATTGGTGAGCCTAACGTGATCTGGCACACTAAATTGCAAACTGTGAGTCTGTCCATTTTCGGAATTCTGTATATTATTGCCTTATATTAATTTTTTACATATTGTGATATGTTTTCGTATTTCTTGATATCTTTTCCTTCATTCATTCCTGTACTTCATATTCGCCATGACAGAACAGACTCCTAAGATACTTAAGATCAAGACTGTGACACCACCCTCATTCTAGCTAATTTCATCCTGGTTGGACAACATCGAAGCCTAGTTCTGCTATACTAGAGCTGACTCCTACGAGCACGGCGTGAACGGCACACGTGCACAATTCCTCGCAGTAGTCAAGGTACTACCGCGTGAATTCAACAGGTACGTCACACCTGGTCTGTTTACTAGTGATGTTTTGGAGCCTTATGAAACTCTAAGACGGTCTGTTCTGAAACGCGGAGATCTAGCCGACAGAAAAAGGTTAGATCAACTCCTCAATAACATTGATCTGCAACATGGCTCAGCAACGGACATGTTGTTACGAATGAGGGAGGTAATTGGTCAAAAGACTTTCGACGATTGCCTGTTTAAACGACATTTCTCGTCTACGCTTCATCAACAGGTGCGAGTAGTGCTTGTCTCGTTTCGAAACAACGCTGTAGACGAGCTGGCCGCATCTGTCGACCGTAATCTACGGATCACCAAACCTTCTAACACCGAGGTTCTTTCAGTCAAAGAAAAAGCTCAAACGTTAGGGAATGACACTACCGAACACTGTCATAGGCTGATACGTTACCCTCGCATTCGCCATGACTGTGGACGCTCCCCAACTCATCACTCGAGTTCTTCACGAAAACGATTAAGCAGTCATTAACGTACGCATGTCAGAAGTTGAGACCTCGAAAGACGTCATCTATGAACTTTTGGAAGTTCTGGGCAGCATTGCTCGAGCAGAAAGGCATGTGTAAAACTCATAGAGAATTTTGTCAGCAGCCATGTGAATTTGGTCATATGCTTTAACCAAATTCAGTTTTGAAAAAACAGTTGCGCCTTTCAAGGCAGCTGTAAAATCGTGAATGTGAGGCAACGGGTGTGATTTCTGCATTCAGTCGCCGATAGCCTTCAGTTGGACAACAGTCGTTGCTGTCCTTTGCTGCTTACACATGGTAATTTTGGTTGCGTTTCGTACATCTCAGAGTACTTACCGAGTATTTATTAGCAGTATGGATTGATCGCTAATTGTTATAACTGGTTGTCGACTGTTATGACTGCGTGTCCACCGATGTCTTTTTTGAATGCCAGATTCGGCTCCTAATCTCTGCTTGTAACATGCTGTGTATAGTTCATGTTGACTTAATACAAGAATTTCGTATATTATACAGAATAAAATATCATTCGAGAAAACGGAAACAAATATTTCACTGAGTAATCATCACACTGAATTAAAACGGAAGTGATGTTGAGTAGAAATCACAATGATGAAAATCAATCTAATTTCGCCTTTTCTTCCCATCATATCACCCATTTATGTTGCTATGTGATTTAAGTGTCTCCAATTTATCTACTTTTCGCCTAAATACACTCCAAATTTCCCCTTGTCGCATGAAATGGCCTTACACTGGCATTTTTCATCTTTGATAAGGATTTGGGTAACTATATGTCTTATCCTTTTGCTCCCTTCAGCACTTATAATCTCTAGGGTCATGGCAAGAAATTTCACAAACCGCGATCTAATAAATTTAAAGTGGGGTCCCGTTCTTCTCATCGAGTTATCAATAGCTGGAACGCCTTACCCGAACAAGTGGTATCAGCCCCATCAGTAAGCATTTTCGTCGAGAAGCTGGACCATCACTGGAAGACAAACTGTCAAGAGTAACATAGGCCCACCAGCCTAATATCCTTATTACTGAAGGCTGAAATTGTCTACTCACTTCGCATCTGAAGTGAGTATAGCCTTGCTAGACGGTTTCAGCACTTGGTCATCTAGTGGTAGATTTTTGACCTTAAAAGACATTAATGCAACCGCGGTAGACTGGAAAAATCTGAAGACTGAATCCTTGGAATATTTTTTCGAACAGAAACTAGTTGACTCGGTTATCACGTGAGCAACGCGGTACTATAGCGACATGTGTATCCAATGGTTTTTAACGGCGGGATAAGGGGCATGTCTTTTTATTTGTGACACTTTATATACAATCACATTTATATTCAACGTCTATTGTTTCTCCGTATCAATCATGCAGGAATAGACATAATTGTTTGACTGTACCAACACCGCTTTAATCCAAATAAGCGCTGTGTAATATTAGTAACATATTATGATAGAAACAACCTTTGATACGAAATTATTGATTGATTGGCTCAGCACCTTTAATTGTGTGGTTGCAGTTAGTTAGAAACTAGATGAGCTGATAATGTAAACGCATTTCATCAGGGGATTTACTCCAATAGCAGTTTCAGCCAACTGACCGAGTTGTTCATTACATTTTTGACGATCCTCAAAAAAAAACGTCTTGGAATCTCAGTGTATCTGGAACAAAATTAATGGATTTGTACGTAAAATCTGAATCCAATACCGCAGCGAAAGACTCTGGTACTACAGAACAACGACTATATAAAATAAAATTAGTGCTTAAAGATAAACAGCCAGTTGGACCACAAATCCAATTACCTGAAAAATATCGTCCATGCAAACCGTTCTGTGTATGGGAAGTAGAATGTCGAAAAACTTGATGAATTTTGCCAGCAACCGAAGTACTTGGGTACCAGGCACCCTCTTTTCTAGAGAATCGTTAAAGAAGCTGAGACTATAGGACACTGAGATCCTACCGACAAATTACATAAAACGATGGACTCAAACCAGGCGTTTTCATCTAAAAGGTGACTAGCAAAACGTCAAGAGGTATCCTATGTCGCGTCTCGTTGCTTTCAGTTGGTTAGCATGACGTACCCAAACTTCTGACCCAACTGAGGCCTCATAAATCACACTCCCTTTTTCGAGATCCGACCAGCTGCCCACGTAGGATGTTTTCCACGATAACCCATGGCAAGTACTTTTTGACCCACCGTAAACAATCGTCTTTGTGCCCCATGATGTCAATTGAATTGCTTCTCCATCAATGCTTTCGTTGACGCTCAAGAGCTGGCGTCGGATGGATGACACTAAAACGCTATCGAATTTTTCTGCCAAGTAGAGCTTCTACTGGAGAGTTCTCATTAACCTTCCGAGGGTTTTGTGTAGAGCTATAAATAAACAGGGACCTCTCTAGGATCTCTTCGGTGGTTCCCTCCGCTTTAGATTTTTCCATAGCTTTATCGAATGTACTAACAAAGCGTTCTACTTGATCATTTGATTATTATTATTAATGGGTTTATTCAATATTATATTTTGGCACAATGTAGAATTCTCAGCACAGGGTATTTCAACAACTCCCTTACTCAAAAAACAGAAACAAAGACAAGAAAGGAATTAAAAAACCGAAAAACTGTACAACTTTTCAAATTAGATACATGTTAAGAATGCAGGTTATTGACTAGGTTGACTCGGACAACTTGTTCGTCACAGAGGATATTTGCTAGGTAAGGTATTATAGAACTTTTATACTTTTGCTTGCGTGCATAGATTTTAGTCTAATTACGTCTCGTTCTACCAGAAGATATACAAGGAGAAAGATAAGAGTGAATGGGATGGTTAGTATCTGATAAAATAACACCTGACAGGAGTTTGCATAACACTAGATGTCTATCCACAACCACATTAATTATGATCTCGAAAGATTCACCACACATCTTGCTAACTGCCTTCAGCACTCTCCGCAATACAACAAAGTCTTTTCTCAAAAGCCCGGGAAAGAATAATGGAGAACAGTAAAGAATAATAGGTAATATGCAAGAATTGACAAATTGTAAGAGTAAATGACGAGTAATCCCAAGAGCATGCAACTTCTTTATGTAGTAAGTCAGACGGAAAACTTTCTTCGATAACAATAAAACGTGAGAAGACCAAGACAGATCAGAGGAAAAAGTAAGACCAAGATAGTTGACATTCGATACTGTGTTTATCAAACAGTCTTCAATGGCAAAAGCATTATGGGATCTCAAAATAGTGTTTAGATTCCGTTCATGTCTCATGTTAAAGTTAACAGCTTGACATTTAGACGGATTAAGTATAAAACCATTACCAAACAGACCAACAATCAATACGAGACAAAAACCCATTCATTTCTATGGGATGTAAAGAGGAACAGATAGGCATACATACAGTGAGATCATCCGCATACTTCACAAAAGTGTTTTCTGTGGAAGATGGCAGATCATGCAGAAAAAAAGAAAAGAAGAGGTGGAAGAACAGCTCCTTGTGGTACACCTTCATGAGACAGTAGAGACTCTGAACACTTTCCTCCAAACACAGTGTACTGTTCCCTTCCAGAGAGGTAGGAACATAGCCAGTTGGTTATCTAGCTGTCAGTTTTGACGCTGATTAACTTGTTAATTAAACTTTGTCTTGTTATAGAATCAAAAGCTGAAGTATAGTCCAGAAAGGCGCATCGAACATACTTCTTACCCTTTTCCAAGCTGAATACTGTATTGTGATGCAGAACAGCAATAGCATCTAAAGTGCTTCTTTTGCATCTGTAGGCAAACTGATACGGATCAATATGCTCTTTTACCGCAGACTGAAGTGGAAGTATTAATAATTTCTCCATTGTTTTGAGGAAGGGTGTAGTTATTGCAATACGTCTAAATTTTACATTCTTATCACCAGATACTTTCTTTGGTACAGCGATTATCTTTATCTTTCTCCACATTTTCGGTATGAGATTAGATAGGAAGGATCTGTTAAAGAGAGTCGTGAATGGATAACATAGGACGTCAGCACATTTTTAAAAAAAGGAGGTTTGGGATACCATCAGGTCCTAAACATCAGGATAAATTAAGTAACTGGAGACATCTTCGGACATCAGTTTCGATGGAACTAGGAACACAGCTATTCCTTAAACCTGTGGATGAAGGGAGCATCACATCAGATGACTGACGTACAAAAGACTTATTTAAGTCACAAACACTCAGCTGATTATCGCTCCCAAACTGTCTGTCACCTGTAAGTTCTTTAAAGAGTTTCCACATACTTGGAGAGCTTTTGCAACACAAGAGTTTTTAAATAAACATAAAGTTGTGAAGTCTAATCTCTGGGTTTGTCAGATCATTTAGCTTACAAACTTCATAAAAGTTTTTCTCCTTGTACATTCTTTCTTCCACCCACTGTAGTCGTTTTAGTTATGAAGATGTAAGTCGACCAAAACTTATAAAAATGGTTGCAGTGAGATGTAAGAGTGCACTCTTCCCATGCTTTCCATATACTTTAGGTAGGACACGAATTATACAGTGTTCTGAGCTAGACAATGGAGCACGTTTGCGAGTCACATATATGCCCACATCATTGATGAAAACAAAGTCCAAATGAGCATCCAAACGGGTAGGAAAATCTACTACATTTTGGTGACCTTATGACGTAAGGAAGCTACAGTCACATGAATTGAAATCACCACATACAACTGAAAGTGAATCACTGAAGGCAGTAACAGCGAACTCAGTGAATTCATCAGCGAAAACAGGTAGCTCAGATGATGTGTAGTCTGGAGTCGCGTAGATATTTGTAAAATAAACATATTTGTATTTATTCAGATATTTTTTGTTCGGATATTCAGAAAAATATCTCAAAAATTATTCTATCACGTCTAACGCTATCTTTGGACTTGAGATGGTATCATTTTCTTATTGGTCAATATTTATTTCACGTGTCATTTTCCTGTTGGCCAACTATCGTACAAATGTTATTTTCTATTTTATGTTACGGTGTGGTCTGGTTGATTGGAATTTAATGATTCATATCTCAGAGGCTGAGACTTGCGTTCTGGACTCAACTGGCTGGGCTGGAAAGGGAAGCACGAACAATCGGGACTCTAGGCCGCTCGCACGTGTTTATGCGTCATTGATCCGATCGATAATTTGCTGCCGTCTACTCTGCAATCACAAGTTGTAACAGTTTTGGGAGACATCTTAGAGTTAGGCAGTCGATAAAGTTATTTGAAAACTTGAAACACGCAAACGAAGATCGACACCAGTTTGCGTTAACAAACGTGCTACACCGCCGTCACACCTCTTTTTATTGTTTGATCGATCCTGACGATAAGTTCTGAAATCACGTAGTGATACTAGGCAATTGTCCTGTAAATAATTTAATCAAGATTCCTGAATTTTGATGACCCCACAGTTACGATACATATTTTGACTTAGAAGGAATTGAAGACAGTCCACTTTGTTGAAAAGTGATCGGCAGTTAGAATTTAGCAGCTGGAGATCAACATACGAATAATGTTCATATTCTTAAACGCATATTGCCAACCACCACGATGTCTTTTATAGTACTTTTTTGTAACTTGTGCAGCGAAAGGTCGTAGGCTTTTCATAAACGCGCCTGTATAGGTTATGTGATTAATGGACATAGTGATAAGTGAAAACGAAGTGAAAAAAACAGATAACTTGTTGAAATAATTAGATGGCAGAAACAGGTAGCCCAGACATTTAAGCAGGCCGGTGTTCGGACATGATTGATTCCGTTCTGCCGATGAAATTCCGAGAAGTCAGCGAACGTAAACTGTGTTCTATTGTCGCCAACTATCGATTCTGAGAACCCGAAACGTCCGAATAGTTTACGTAGTTTTCGGACTGTGCAGCCTGTAGTGAGAAAAAATTCTGGCCACTTGCTGTATGCATCAATTACCAATAGGTAATTTTGTTTATGAAGTGAACAAGCGAAGTCCAAATGTATACACTGCCACGGAAACCTTGCACTTGTCGCTTTAACAAGCGTCGGGGTGTCTAATGATGAATACGGCACCTTGCAGACACGTTTGATGGGTTTATCCATTACTTCAAGTTTTTCTAGAATATCTAGACCAAGAAGATCAAGGTTTGGTCGTTCAGTCAAATAGCATATTCTTTTATAGTTAGTCCAATTGAAAGAAAATTCACACTGTAATTCGTCAATTAGTTTTAGCACTCCTCCTGATCTGTTTTCAAAGGTTTTCTTAAATGACTTCATTGGCGGTTTCCCAATAAAGTTATACGTTTCTCTAGACACTAGGTTGATATCGGATGCCGTGTCAATTCGAAGACGAGCTGATATTCCGTTAATCTGGACAGTAACATACATCCTCCGATCGTCATAGTCTGTTTGAAAGGCTGTTTCCCGAGAAAGAGATTTAGTTTCGGCTGATTTCATCACATATCGAGGACCTTTATGTTTCTTCTTGAACTGGGACGTACGATTCGGTGGACAATGCCCTTCTTTATGTCCACGTCTGTTGCACACCTGACATTTATGCTTCTTAAGTGGACAGAATTGTACATAATGCCAATCACCATATAACCAACAGGCAGTCGTTGGTTTGATACGAGTTACGGCTCCTGCAAGTTCAATTAGGATTTACCTGTTCAATTAAATCATTGTCGTGTCTGATGTTTTGTAGTCGCTTACATTCGTCCATCAATGTTATGAGTGTGACGTTTGGATCTTGATGCAGTTGAGTCAAAATTCTAGTCCTGATCCCAGCATGTTGTGGTGACTGAAGAGCTTTGATGAATATTAAGCATTTAAACTGGTCTTCTGTCGATGAGCGTAACTTGAACCATCCACACTCTCGCTTGACGACGTCTGCTAGAGCATCGTATTCAATGGTTTCGCGTTTCACCAAATTTAGACACTGATATCGAATACTAAACAATGAGGATCATTCACCGAACATCTCTGTCTCGAGGTCACGTTGGTAATATATAGTCAGCATAACGTGCATGTTCAAACATGCGCACTAACAATCGGGTCTTCCATGCGTCATCTTGTTTGCAAAACTCTATACCAAATGTATCTCCTCAACGCTTGAACAACGTGAGGAAGGTATTTCCACTTTCGGGGTCATTGATGGATGCTAGTATACTTCTAGCAACTGCATAACAAGAAGTATCTGAGATAGCATATGAACTCCAGCAGTGGATGTTAAGCTGTTGCATCAGAGCCCCTAACGACCGCATTTGTGCATCGAGTTGTTCTTGCTTTTGTTGTAGTATTCGATTGATCTGGTCATCTGGTATCTGCACCTTGAATGTGTTTTCCTTTTTCCTCAGAACCACTGTTATAATTTTCTCTTATTACAACCCGTCTACTATTGCTTAGTATTCTCGGACACCAATCCACTCGACAAGTCTTCAAATCAGAACACGGTTGAACAGGAATGAAATTATGTTCCAAATAAAAAGGGTCGATGGAAGTGAGAAGCACAATAAGGAAAACGTTAGTATATTTATGGTTTTTACATGAGAATATTCTAGAGTGTTTTCCAAGTATCGACGAACGCTGATTGGACAAGAATTAGCCAGTCAGTGTGCACCAACACAGTCGTGCATGGAACATGCCCTGATCCAATCTATGTCCCGCTAACATTATAGTACTACCCGAACTCTGAATCATCCGTACTAGATCTCATATTGACCCATTATAAGGATGATGTCACAAACCTCGATTATATGCCACCCTTAGGTAAAAGTGATCATGCAGTTCTAATCTTTGACTTCCACATAGTTGTAATAAATGAGCGCACGTCAGCCCGAACCAGACCAAACGTCTGGAAAGCAAATATAAAAGGTATTATGCACTCAGCATGCGAAGTAGTTTTGTCAATAGAACCACAGTCACTAATCGAAATGGCTTGAGGTGTATTTAGAAATTTTTCCTTAAAAGTCACTTCATTTCACACCCCATGGACTATACCAAGGAGTTCGGGAAACTCCTCACCGTGATTCAACGGTGTAGTTCGCACTCTTCTCCGTAAGAGGAGAAGAATGTGGGAGAGATTTAGGTGACTGGGCATTCAATATCGAAAAGCTCGAACTATTTTGCCTCGACCTTGTGCAAATCTAGAAGGCTGTACAAGGAAAACCTATAGAATAGTCTAGTCTATAGAATGTCCTAAACGCTTGTATCTGTCCGTAAACCGAAGGACCAAGAGTAGAGGAAATATTCCAGCATTATAGGGTGACAGTAGTACTGCGTCATTAGGGAAGTATGGTTATGGTATTCTCAAACTATTTTAGCACTGTATGTAGAAATGCCCTTCCCTTCAGTTCATACAAACCCCCACTCTCTAACACACACTGGACACCGTGAACATTAAAGATGTCGATATCTTTGGTCTGTCATATGAGTTTGATATAGGCAAATTCATGGAACCCGACGAAATGCATTTTATGTTGGTAAAGGAATCAGCAAATTTTTATCGCAAATCCCGTAAACATATGTTTCAATCTATCTGTAATCCAGAGTCGATTACCAAACGACTGGAAATATGCTATTATAAGTCCTGTCTTCAAAACTGGTACAATTCACAAACCTGAGAGCTATTGACCTGCAAGTCCAACCATTGTGGTTGTTAAGATTTTAAAAAAACTTTTCTGAAGGATCTGTCTATGTATCTAGAAGAAAACTTAATTCTTTCTGAAAAACAGCATGACTGTTGGAACAGGTGATTCGTGTCTCACAAACTTATTAGCAGTTCGTCCGAGTTGGTGCGCTCTTAAGGATCAAGAGTAACCTACAGATGTCGTCTATATTGGCTTCATTAGGGTTTTCGACAAGGTTCCTCACAACCAGCTGTTATAGAAGTTAATTAATATCGAGGTTTGATATAACTTACTTATTTGGATGAACGACTTTCTATTTGGGCGTCAGCAAGCGATACGAGTGTGCGCAACGTTGTCTAGCTGGGAAACCGTGCTTGGCGAAGTGCCTCATAGTCCAGTTTTGAGGCGAGTGTTGTTCTGTATATGAATGACCCTCCTAGTCTCCTATCCTCATCGATTTTGATATGTGCTAACGATGTCGAGATATGGAGGCTATAAACTATAAAGGCGACAGTTTAGAGCTTCAAAGTGACATGGAGAAATTATCTGAATGATCTCAAACTTAGTGGTTACCGAAGGAAACTTCTAAGTGCTTTATGATACATATTGGTCACCACGGTACAGATACATACACGGTGAATAACATCCAGATATCTGTTGTCCAGACACACAACGACTTTGGAGTCGTCGTTAGCCAAGACTTCAGATTTACTACACACTGCCGTGCGATAGCCGTCAAAGGTTGTGGGACCTTGTGGTCAATACGTAGGGCCTTGTGTCATGTCGATGCTAAAACGTTTTCTACTCTGTATACAGTATTCGTCCATCCTAAACTCGAGTACTACATACAAGCCACTGGATTTTGCCTAAAACAAGGCAGTGAGCTCACTTGGTATTGCTTGCTTGAATCTTTCCATTGATGTTTAAGACTGTAATTGATCAGTCTTTTATTGGCATATGTGCATACTGTGCGTCTCAGAATGAACATCGACTCTGAGATGCAGGTACATCCAGCTGACAAATCTCAAATAGGACGAAACGCGCATCTGGATTCCACTGCAGCCACTACCCATCTTTGTTTCTAAAGACAGTGAGCTATTAGTAAAGGTTCAAAGAACCTCAACTAAGCCGATTCTCAGAATGGTAAAGTTCTCATGTAATGCACGACTGGCTAAACCAAACCCAGTTCCGTCGCCACAAAGAAGAACCAGAGGCGAACCGATCACAGTTTTTAAATTACTGTGTGACGCATTTGCATCCGAAATGCTCTCATTTTTCTTGTCTTCCGAAACAGAGAGTTTATGAGGACACTAAAAAGTTCACAAGCCTATAACAAATTACTTGTCAGCTGACTATCGACTTTCCTATCGAAACATCGACAAATGGAATTCATTACTTCAACACGTGATTGAAGCTCCATCTGTTGACTCACTCCAAAGGAGGATGGGTCAACTCAGAGACCACCATTACCAGAACTAACTCAGGTTACCTAGTCTCCTGTCCTTTACAAAGTGAAACTAAAACTGAATGCCTGATGAAGGACAAGACGCACCAAAAAACGCATATATTTTTCAAAAGTTGAATGACTTAGTTCTGTTACAAGGGGTTAAGCTCCTTTACAAATTAGTTTCAAACATCATTTTGCAGGTCCAGTTTACGCAGGGTTTGTTCTTCTTCTGTTTCCCTGTAATAAAACACATACTCACATTAATAACATTATAAATAATGATTCTTAGTTTACTGGCACTAACCCCTCTCTTTTTAAGCACTGTTCTCAGTGCCCAGTTATGGACGTATAGGGTTAGGCTGACTTAATAGAATAAAAACACTCTTTTTGGGACAGGGATTTGAATGTTAATCTGTAAGTGTATATGCTAATGGAAACAAAGACGTGACCAGTGGTCGTTGAACTGGAGTGCGAAATTCGGCAATCGATTTAATTGCAGAATTTTCGTCAGATTAGTAATTATCCCTCGTTGGTCAATGAAGTAAAAAAAATTAAGTTTGATCGTACTGTTTATCACGTTATAGGATAAACGAGTAGAAAGAAGGGTTGAGGCATTTAAATACAAATCTTTCGCCACTTAGTAGAGAAAGATGGACAATGGAATGCTTGCATAAAAAAATAAATGTAGAACCGTAACTTCTGTCAGTAATGTTTTTGTTTTAACAGCACGTTAATTGTTGACTCCTAACTGGATCTTTTCTGGCTTCTAGATTTTCATCAGGATTGGGGTGCCTAGTGTTAACCTCTCAATCAAAATAAGAAACGTTTAGGGTTCTTCTGAGAGTAAAAGTGTCTCGCCGTAGAGAAGTTCTGTCGAGGCATACTCAACACTGACTTTCTCTGCTTTACAAATTTCGGGTAAAATAAACGGGATCGGATCAGAGTATCAAGATACGTTTGCAGCTGTAGAGGGATCCCAGTAACAATGAAGCCGTTCCACCAAACTATTGACGTCGAAGTGTTAAACGGTCGTTCAGAACCCAGTGGGGTGAATACCATAAATATTGATGGTATTTCTGAAAAAAGACGAAGGATCTGACTACAGCTTGGCATACATTTATACCGTATTATCATAATCGTTGAAAACAAGATCCAGATGTTAAAGATGAGAAAGGAAAAGGACAATCGTTCAAACATCCATACACAAAATAGAGACCTCGGTAAACGTTGTCGATGGCGAGCATATGTAAGTTCGCAAAAACACGAAAAATCAAAAGTGGTGATAATGACAGCTTCTGGGATGCCATCAACTGCTACGGCATTATAGACAAAATCTACTCTGAGTACCTTGCAACCACCGCCTATAAGCAAACACAAATTTCGTATGTAATTTATGCGGTACGGTTATATGAAATCAGATCACATCAAAAAAATGAAAAGTACCTCAACAGTGCTGCTCCCATCATACAGGCAAAAGCTTCTCCAGCACAAATAACATGCCATGCTGTGGAATCAGTTAGTGCAGAAAAATGGTATTTGAGAATCACTAAGAAAATTCTCAGCAAAATGGGATCAAGTCTCGATTCGTAAGAATCTAATATGACGACGAATTTTTCCCCAACCAGTCGAAGGGCGTTTTTTTTCTGGTTAGCGTTTTTTAGCGAGTTAGTTTTCTATGGGATGGGGACGCTAACCCCATGCCCAGTCCTCCTCCTTTATCCGGGCTTGGGGCCGGTAGTAGCCCTCAGAGGGACTCCAGGCGGAGTTCAGTCGAAGGGCACTAATGATTAACCACTGCACGCCAAAACCGTGGATTCACTCAAACATGTCCCTGTTGTCAGTGGCCTGGCATCAGGTTGCAACAAAAAGCAAATCCCAACCGGAATTGGATGATGTGTATTTAGTCAAAGCCTGTGAAATATGTAAATATGATAACACGAGTCCCGGTCAAAAGTTAATACATACGAATCAGAGAGAAGAACACGGAAACTAACAGTGCATTTCCATGAAACCTGTTGAAGTATATATGTAACGACCGAATTGCCAGTATTTGGTCTGAACACCGGACTGACGAACCAAAATTTATTTGATTAGACCAGACTACGTTCCTCTGCATAGCGTGCAAAGCGTTTTTGAGATGCTTGTATTATATTATATCAAGACACAAACTCTGTGCTCAATATAAACGGTTCTAATTTAGAAAATAGAACAAATTATGTCAAAAATACAAAATACCTCAAACGGTACAGCCTGTGCTATACAGTCAGAAGTTTCTCTAACGCAAAGTAGCGCGCTAAACAATAAAAGAAACAGTTAATACGGAAGGGTTCGATACCTGAGAATCAATAAAGCATTCCCAACAAAATGGGATCAAATATCTATCTGCAGGGATTCCAGCAATCCTCCCAGGCAGACAGTCAAAAGGTTAACAGGCACACAGTGAATCACGCCGTGATCTTGAGCTTAGTCAACTACCACCTTACCGTCAATAGTCCGGCAACATGCAATAGAAAATCAGGTAAAAAAGATAAGTCTTTAATCAAATTCACATAACAAAGGCTCAGACGAGAAAGATTGAAGAACAAAAGGTGTGGTTAAACGAGATCTGAACAAAGGTTAAAATACACGACAGGGAGAAGAAACAGATAAATGACAGTACTGTTCATCGTTCGCCTTCCGTTACAATATCCATAGCACTCCTGTTGTAAATAAATGTGTTTATTGGTGTGATCTTACCGTGTTGATTTTTGAAAAAAGGCGATGCCTTTTTTAGTCAGCACTTTGTCACATAGGTAGTGCTTTGTATGATAATATGAGGTAGTTTGTGTGTTACGCCGCCAGTTGTTGATGGTTGTATGTCAGTTGCTGTTGTTTTTCCAGAAGCCATTAGCAACGAGGACTGTCTAGTAGGTGAGTTATTCTCAAATCCATCATGTTGTCGAAATTACTCTCCTCCAACCCTAGATTTTCTGGAGCTAGCCTAGAATAACGGCCGCCCTTAAATCATCATGTGGTGTGCAACAATGTCAGTCAAATGTGGTTGCCTTGAGTATGGCCTGCAGAGTTCAAGGTACTTAATAAGTGTTAGTTAATAGCATAGGCGTATTAAATTTTTACATCAAATAGCACATAACCTACAACCAGAAAATGATACTTGTTGGGTGGGTAGGTTGGTGTTTCCCTACAGTAACCTGTTTGTCTGAGTTGACGAGTAGGCTATGGTAATGAAGCAGGTTAATACCAATGGTCGGCATTTACACGTCTGAAACTTTAAAAACCCTTGAATGGGCTTTCATCATCCCACGGCAAGGTAAACGTATATTTAACCCTAAGTGGTGGTCGGTTATCTGTCGGCAGACTGTAGATTGGTTTGTCTGAGACTTCTATTTGATCAAACAAACCTCGATACTGTGGATACTGGCGAGCTCCATAATCTGGCCACCAGATGAAGTTAGTTCACTTACGGGGTTATCTTTGGAATGAGACATAGACCATTTGTATTTGATTGGGAAGCTTCTATAAATAATGGTGTCTGGAGATTCTTTTATAGAAAGTTCCCTAGCCCATGACCTCTCTCATACATAGCAATTCTTCTGTTTCCAGATCATGTCTCAGTCTGATCCTTTTAAAGAGTTCGTCTAAAATTTGTCGATAGATTAGACCTTCACGTTTGAAAGATAGCCCTTCCTAAAGCACCATGAGGTTGGGAAAAAATTGATGGGTATGCCAGGTCTTAAATATTCATCGAGCTCGCTTGATAGTGCCCTCACTATTGCAGTTAACGGAACAAGTTTGTCTGTCACGCTCTATTTGTAGAAGTTAGCTTCTGCATAAAAAAACCAGGCTCCGAATTGTCAGGCTGGAATGTCTTGAGTTGCAAGATGAGGGTGTAATAGACTGTATCTTTCAAAGTTTAGGTGTGTATTTGGACATAATGAGGACACCACAATATATAGTGTTAGTGTAAGAAACTGAATCACGATTTATAGTTTTGTGTACTAGATCACGCTGTAATCACCACTGAAGGTGTCGTGGTAATTCAGTATTTGACAACGCCGTTGTCTGAATTACCTTTTAAGAGGAGGATCCCAAAGCCAGTCAGAACAGAAGTTAGGAATGAAGGAGTTATAAAATATATTTCAATGGTGATTGATGTGTCGAGATGTGTACAGTCTGGGCTGACTAGCCATTGTAAGTGATGTACAGTACGGCCTACCCAAACGTGATCTAATGTGGATGCTTGATTAAGTGCCTTCAGCTAGTGGTGTGCCAAGCAAAACTAATGAGGTTAGTGTCAATGTTGAAAATTAAAGGGACTATTTATTTTGACGAGTTATTTACCACTGGTTATTTGTAAAGTCATTTAGAGTCATCAGCGTAGATTCCGTTAACCGAAATCCTACAATCTTCAATCGAGCATGCTTGAGTGTAAAATAAGTAATCAAATGTGGTTTAAGGATGCCACAGATACTCGGAGTTTAGAACACACACAAAAGGAGGAGCAAATCAACATGGCTACCGCCAAGAACAAGTGTCAAGTAAAACAACACAGATGCAGTTCAGGAAGAAACACAACTTAGCGAATGAGTAAGAAAAACAAAAACTATAATAAAAATACAAGTATTAACAATTCAAATGTAATCAAGAGACAACAGTGTACAACTAAGGTGATCAATAGGAACAAAGTGCAAGTATATACATGGAGGGATTTTCACCAACACACAAAACATTCAAAATGGATCTTACACCGGCCCCCAAAATCCCTCCATACCACACAAGCCACCTTGATGCCTACGGTCATGGTTCATTATGTAACATATTACACTATAGGAACGAGTAGGACTTACAACAGTACGCCTACTCGACCTAACTACGTTCATAACAACAAAGACTAATCCAAAGCTTCAAGGAGACCTGCTTCAACTGTTCTCTGGTGATCAACAATAACAGTCGTGATATAGACCTAATCACTCTTCCCCAAACTCCACCCATGCTGTTGGGTGAAGGCCTCGTTGACAATTCAATGTTTATCTTCTGATTCGACTGCTGCACAAACTTGCTTAACTCAGAAACTGTCCCCACGAGGCTTGACGCACTGTCACTGTAAATCTCCGGAGGTTTCCTTCTTCTTCCAATAAAACGTAATAAAGCCATTAAAAATGAATCAGTAATCAAACTACATATCATTTCAATATGTACTGCCCATGTTTGCAAACAAGTAAACACATATCCATACCCTTTTTCTAGTGATCTTCCTATGTGTCCTTGTTCTTTATGACAATGTCTAATTATCATTTCCGTCACTAAGTGTCGACTGGGTAAAATTACTGGATGTTTAAAAGAATTTGGGAAATCTGAGTATCTCAGTTGACCTCCAACGCAGAGTAACCCATCAAGCATTATCAATGATAAACCTTTCAGATCATCATGACTTACTGCTTTACTGCTGTTTTTAAATTCACTAAGTAATTCTCCATACACTTCTCTCTGAACCATCAATAAAATCTTACGCTTGGCAATGTCAAGCTCTTTGACCTTTAAACATCCTAGATGAACGGATCCTTCACAACTCGGTAAACGAAGTACCATCAGGAATTCGATGAACCTTCTAAACCAGGTTACAGCTCTGACTAATTTCAACCACTCGGAATAATGTGAGAGAACAGGTGTCATGTTGTACTTTATACTACTCAAGTTAACCACAGCAGTTTTTCTAAACTCAATATCGTCAGGAGTAGGTTCCGGACAGTCAGTGATTGTTATAGAAAATTCGCCATGCAATAAAGTAGGACATTTGAACCAAGATTCAAGATCGGTCATTTTTTGTATACTTCCTCTACATAATAATTCACTTATATGCTTAACGAAACTCTTTGCTTGATCACCAGTGGGAATGGATATCAAGCAATCATCAACATAGAAATTATTCTTGACATCATCTACAACATAACCATCATAACCGTCAGAGAATATTTGGGCCGTCTTATTCAAGGCAAAGTTCGCACGAAATGGCGATGATGTGGCATCAAATGGATGGGATGTCATTTGAAACTCGGATGGTTCCCTCGACATGTCTCCCTCCTGCCACCACAAAAATCGTGAAGCTCCTCGATCAGACTCAGGGACCTTCACTTGCATGAACATTTCTTCAACATCTGCAGGGATTGCAACTGCCTCCTTGCGAAAACTTATTAATATACACCTTAACTCAGCGGTGGTATCGGGTTCTTGATAAATCATATCATTTGGGGAAACCCCTGCAAACTGGGCGGCACGATCAAGGACCACTCTGAGTTCTTCTGGTTTTTTCATATTTAATACTGCATGATGAGGTAAATACCATCGAGGGCGATAATTAGACTGCAGATATATTTCAAAGACCCTCCTCGCATAAGTCTTAGTAAAATTACTTTCAATACTTTTGATATACCTGATGTGCAGAGTGACATCCTTCGACAACATACCCTTCAAACTCGGTAATCTACGGTTGGCTACTTCATAATTATCCACTTTCATATTTGAAATTTTTTTCCACGGTATAGAAACTACAAAATGACCATTGTCGGAGAGCGTGCCCCCTTCCACAATCTTTATAGCCGCCTTGTATTCTACTGATGATTTATCACTTGAATAAGCATCTGAAAACTCTACGTCATAAGGCTTACGTATTTCGTTCTCTAATGTCTGTATCTTACTGGTATGATTAACAACTCTTTTCCTATATTCCGGATATGATGGCTTATCATTTACGCCGTTGCTTGTCAAGTCGATGTGCAGCAGAGCGTGATGTCTCTTCTCACAACTGTTAACATTACAGAGCCTTGTCATCTTGCATTCATTGACCTTATGTCCTTGTCTAAGACAGACGAAACAAATGCCTTTGCTTTTAGCGTGAGACCATCGGTCTTGAACTGTAAGCGCTAAGAACTGTGGACATTTATAAATAGCATGGTCGTAAGAACACATACTGCATTTAGTTTTCATTGTCAAACTATTCCCTTGCTCCGATTGCACGTGACAGTCCGTCCTTACGTTATGTCCTTTTCTTGAACGATTTGCGAACCGTCCAAATCTACTACATGCCGCTCTCGCACGCGATGCGATAAACTGAGTGAGTTCGTGAAACGTCGGCTCTCTATCATCTTCGGTTAATTTATCCACCCACTCCGCCCACTGGGCTTGCATAGGTTGAGGCAAGAGTCCCACTATCCTTTCCAAAGTAACTAAGGAATTTAGATCAGAGGTATAATTCATCTGTTCCAAGACCATAGCACAGTTTTCCATTTTAATAACCAAGTTTGATAGTTGCTCCCCGTCAGTATAATCAAAATTCACAGCACTGAATAAGTCTTCTAATGTTTCTCGAGCGATTACATGAGACTGTCCGAACAAACGTTTTAGAATTTCCCTTGCTCTCTTATAACCAGAGGATGCTTCCATCATGACACAACCCTCAATAGCTGTTTTCGCCTTGCCCTTACAGTAGTGCATCAAATAGAGCAAACGTTGGCTATCATAAGTGACTCTTGACGCTACATAGGTCTCAAATTGCCTTATAAATATCCAGTATCCCCTTGGCTGTCCATCGAAATAACTCAATTCAACCTTTGGTAGTTCTAGACCAACAACAAGCGCTATAGGCAAAACGCTCTTTCCTGATAATTCAAGCCTTTGCTTCTCCTGTCATCGAATTAAGACTAGAGTCACTACCATGATAATCAACCCTATTCGAGTCTGAACCATGACACTTAAGGACATCAAAAGGCACTTGCTTGGTAATAGGGGATTCTTCATTAACATCAACGAACTTTGAGCTTGATTTTCTTCGACGATTAGTTGGCATCATAAGCGAAACGACCAAATATTTCCAGAAACGATAATCAAAATCCGCGAACGATTGCCAAGTGACTTCGGTCAATTAATAATTGTTTAGAACTGTAGAATCCAAACTACGGTTTGGATAGAAGAATAGCCGTCCGGGTACTTTAGACACGCGCCCTTTCCCGTCGAAATCAAAACAAGTAATCGGGTAAATAGCGGTCCTGTAATTCATCATAAATTTAAATGTAAATCGTTACCTAAACAAATATTACCACCCGGCTATTCAACCAATAATTGTTCAATCAATCAAATCTAAATTACAATAAATAAAGAAGTTGATAGAAGATGAGGGAAAACTACCAGTCACAACAAATGAACGTTATTCTATCCTGACTGGATAGAACACACACAAAAGGAGGAGCAAATCAACATGGCTACCGCCAGGAACAAGTGTCAAGTAAAACAACACAGATGCAGTTCAGGAAGAAACACAACTTAGCGAATGAGTAAGAAAAACAAAAACTATAATAAAAATACAAGTATTAACAATTCAAATGTAATCAAGAGACAACAGTGTACAACTAAGGTGATCAATAGGAACAAAGTGCAAGTATATACATGGAGGGATTTTCACCAACACACAAAACATTCAAAATGGATCTTACAGTTCCAACTCCACATTGTATCATCTGGGATTATCAGTGTCTGTCTGTTTGTTGTTGTCGACTGGACTGTGTTGTAGGTTGAGTGAATCAAGTGTATATACACGAACCCGACAGAGTCATGAATGCTGCAGTTACATTATACATATTCCAACTATGGGCTTTGATCAAAGCAATATTCATACTTACCACAAACGCAAGAGAGCCTAACATCACAAAAGGAGGGAAAATGGCATTACTGACCAACAAACATGATGGTGAGGAGATAACTTCAACCCACCCATGTCTGTAGGGAAGAACATTTCGTTTATTTACGGCTCGTCATAGTCTGGTGAAATGTCATGAACCAATGGTATTATGCAAAATACCTCATTAAATCGTGTTAAGAATGCTGAATTAGTCTCACTTTCTATCGAGTAATGCTATTACAAGCAAATTAGACAATTCTCTGAAGCGAAGTCTACTCAAGACCCGATAAAATCTACGAAAAAATATGGTCTCAGATAGCTTCGACGAAAAGGGAGACATCCACTTGTGTATCAGAATACTGTTTTCAGCACAATATTTTATAACTACACATAATCCTATACTTCCAGCTTCTTTCTGAACCACCTCCATTTTTCAGTTGTTTATCCACTCATACCTTGTTTACACTTATTTTCTTTAACATATTGGAATGCTCTTGCTTAATAAGTACCTTAACAAAAGAGAATTAGACTGAGTAGTTATGCCTTAAATATCCTTCCATGGACATTGTATGCTCTGCTTCTCGTCCTTTTTTTCTTGCACCGTTTTTCAGCCCCCCTTGAGACATGCCACTGAAAACGGATATGGGACGGGTGACTTCATCCTGCACCATCATCGAGGCCTCAGATATTCCAGAGGGATATAAGGTTGCGGTTTCTAGAAGCCCCCAACTTCACATGAATTTATTATCGACCATCAGTTACACGTCGCAACGCGACCCTCATAAAGGGCGCCAACTGTGATACTGACAATACGATTCTTACTAAAGCCATATACACTCATATCTTATCAAATATCAACCCAGCTGGGTAATTTACTACAGTGGAGATTGTATCTTTTGTAGCAATTTGATCTTGCCTGTAAACTGGCATGCCTCATGTAAGAAAGTGTTATTTGAGAATAAATTATCATTATTATTTCGTAAAATGTCTGATAGGGAATCTAGACTAAAAGCTATCGACTCAGCTATCGGAATTGTACACAATTTCCCAGTGAAAGGCATTTTCTTTAGGTATTTGTTTCTTTTTATATAATTTCTGCATATATCTGGACAGAAATTTTTCTGTGTTTTCAGAAATCCTGTTTAACTCAATGTCTATTGAATTAATTATATTATATGGCTACATCCCAGATAGAGCGTAAATTCAAAGCTGTGTTACACCCTGTAGCGGTAAATAAATCCCCAAAATTAATAGCTCTGTAAGTCTTCGATATTTGATGCTAAACGCATTAGTTTTAATGGAATCACCAAGCTGAAGGCGCTAGATCACGCATTCGCACCAGATCACCAGTGAGTACGCCGTGCTCCACATCTCCTACGACCGCTAGCCAACTTAGATTGATTACTTCTCCATATATCGATAGCCTATCAAATATATCTTCAAACATCTTCGCTTCTAACTTTTGATTTGACTGGGTTGGCACATTTCGGTTATAAAGGTGTTACGTGTAAGGGCGTTGTCAAACTCCGAATACTTTAGGCATCCTTAAACCTGTTTACAGTACTGTTATATCTTGAAAAGTTGATTTTTCTTGATACTACCGCGTATAACAGAGAACTAGAACACCAAAACCCTCCCAAGTCGCAATAAGAAGACAGAAGACTAACGAAAGGAATGTTATTCCAAACAGTGTCAATCATAGTCAGGAATTTATAGTTTTTAGTGAGAACGAAATCATCATTACAGTCTTCCAATCCGCATACAAGGGGTTATTAGCATAATCCAATCGGGAAGCTACACGTTGGAATTCTAGAACATTCTTCCGAAAGGTGATTGGATGGGACGTCTTCGGCTCCTTCTGAGCCTCTTACAGCTTCCTCGAGTTCACCGGTGGTCCGTCGTCACACCCCCCCTTTAAAGTCCGTTGTGTAAGATTCTTTTGGATCCACCTGAAGCTTGGGTGTCGCATTCCTCTTGCGGTCCATTACTCTCGAGGGTTGTACAGCTTTCTCTCTGCGTCGTTTGTCTTTTCGATATTTGCGCTCATGATGGTTCTTCTGAGATGAATCTTCGAGCAATTGAAATTGGAGCCGGCTTTCTGTGACCACTGTACTATCATTTCTTTGCATTTGATTTATATGTCTTATGCATTTTCCGACACCTTTCCGGACTAGGTACAGTACATTTCCGATTCGACGTTCTATGACACCTGGTTCCCACTTCCTATTACCTTGATACGATCTGACAAGTACCTTTTCACCCACCTGGAAGCTAAGATTGACCTTACGATTTTCATTTGTGGGTTTATTTGTCTTTCTTGGCGGCAACATACTGTTAAAGACTGTCCGGATTTTCCTTCCGAACATACACTCGGCCGGAGACTTTCCTTCTGGTACTGCCGGATTAGGGGTAACTCTATAAGACATTAAGAACTTATTAATCACTTGATCCGGGATACCCTCACCTCCCCCTTTAACCAGAGCTCTTTTTGTCGTATCCACGAATCTTTCTGCCTGGCCATTCGATTGAGGATGGTACGGAGGAGATTGTAGATGCAATATGCCATTTTCACTGCAAAACCGTTTGAAGGCGGATGACATAAACTGAGTACCATTGTCGGTCACTAAGATCTCTGGAACCCCAAAACAAGCAAACAATCCTGACAATCTTCTTATTGTACTATCTGAGGTCGTATTCGGCATGTCATATACTTCTGGCCATTTTGTGAAAGCATCTACAACAACTAAGTAATTCCTGCCTTGTATTGGTCCGGCGAAATCAGCATGTATTCTACGCTGCGCATCTATCCTGCAGTCACACACGTTACGACAATTGGCGACGGGGTAGAGAAAATTTTGAACCCTCTAGTTGGACGAGATTCAGTATAATTATTTTGACCAATCAATATCCAGATTTGTCATCGGCGTCCTTGGAGGTCATTGGTTGTTAATTGATTACAGTATTTCTCATTACCCTGCTGACTCAGAAAATGACTATACTTCCCGACCAATTGAAGCTACTACTAGATCGCCAGCAGCAGCAGCAGCAGCAGCAGCAGCGTTTCAGAGAGAGCCAGTTGAATGTTTTGGACTATTTACGTACGCGACTGCTAAATCTCCCATGTTTCGGAGATGTGAAAGAAATTGATGAATTAATTTCTCACTTGCATACTGAACTCGAAAATGACTGCAGGACGTATGAATATGAAAACAAAAGCCTCTATGAATCCCTGATGATCAGTAACGCAAACGAGGCAGTCGCTCATGATCCGTCCAGCGATCCAGAATTGTCCAATTCAGAAGCATGCCCTGTTGTGGGTTCAAATCCCACTGTGCCTGAAACATGTGAGGTATCCAGCTTACAAGAGGAACCCCTCGTGCCAGAAAATGTTTCCCGTGCATCAAATAATGGTCAGAAATCTAATACGAATTTCAAAGATGCTGTTTATTTTAGTGATCTATTATCCACTGATGGAATTCTGAAGAGGTCCGATGAATATGTTTCACAAGAATCAAACCTTAATGACCTCATATCTAGTGTCGCTGGTCCTCATCATCTAATCAGTTTTAGTGAACCCTCTACTCAATGCGCGAAATATGCTTTAAATAGAATCAGACTAACTGTTACTTGGGTATATGAGGACCCAACGTTATTTCGCGGGGGAGGACGGACGAAGAAAATTTTAAAATCCGGATATTAACTCCGGAACTTTCAAAAAAAGGGGGAGGTGTTAGGATAGTCGAAAAAATATACCAATAATTATCGTGTTAAGTCTACGGTGGCCTTGGACCTTAAATGTACATTTCCTATTGGTCGATGTTTATTTCACTTGTTAAATATTGTGTAAATGTTGTTTTCTATTTTATGGTACGATGTGGTTTGTTTGTTTGGTATATAAATAGAGGATGTCTGAAATACAATGATTCATAACTCAGAGGCTGTGACTTGTGTTCTGGACTCAACTGGCTGGGCTAGACAGGGAAGTGGGACCAATAGGGACTCTAGGTCGTCCGTACGTGTTTACGTGTCACTGTAATGGATTGATAAATACACTGCTTATCAAAACCTGCAGTCACAAGTTACGACAAGTACGTTAGAAAGTATACGTTGGTGTAGGCCTCGAGTTACGCGGCTTTCTTCTTGAACCAGTACTTTCCATTCGTTTGAACTGCTCTTTCTTTCTTATTCGAAAAGCAGGAAGACTTCCAGGTCCTTGTTTTTCTTAGAAATACAAAATTGATTATGGAACCTTAAGTTCGTGGTAATGATGCATGTCGTTCTAAAATTATCTCCCTTTGAATCTAAGCCATATAGTTCGTCAAAGACGTACTAAATCCAACAGGCTAGTTGCTCAAAACATCAAAAAGTCCCGTCATTCCATTTTGCTTTTGCTAGTTTAATTGATAAAGTTATAATTGGCTGAGTTCCTTTCATTATAGAGTTCAAGAGTGAAGGAACGATGTCATAGATCTTATCACTAATTGCCTAAGGTGTGTTGAAGTCAACTGAGCCATAATAATCGTGGTTTAGTGAACTTTAATAGAGTCTTTCAGTGTACATACAATCCGTTTCAAACTAAAGTTAAATCACACTGAACTACTTTGAGAAAATCATTTCTTTTTCAACTCTATCCAATCTCTCTTATGATCTATTCCTTTTCTTAGACTCGTTTGTTCCAGTTACTATTCAGTAGGAAACAGGATTCCTGTTTGACTTGGATCTAACGTGATTGCAGAAAATTACTTGGCTCGCATCATCAATGGTTACCATTAAAGGCAAATGAGTGATAAGTTGTTTCAAATTCCGTTAAATTAATATATGAAATGTAAATGTAGAGCCGTCGTTTATTCTGCAATGTGAAAATAAGGTAACGTCGACGCTCTAACCACTTTCCGTACAATAGTTTCATATATCTGGCCACCGTCTGAACGAACCCAACATCTTGACCTAAGTATAGATAGTTTCCTTGAATCAAATGCAAATCTCGCCCAGGGTAGTTTTGATACCAAATCAAATAGAGTAAGTTGTTGTGTTAATTAGGAGTATTTGATTCATAGTACAAACTAAGAATCCCAAAAATAACCCAATCTAACCAATAAGTATTAGATGAGCACGAACAAACCTATTGTATTTGGAATTCGAAATCAAGCATTTGACAAGTACAAAGGAATCATTAGTTCATAGAAACACCACAGTTGGCGTTACATGAATAGTAATTATAATGGGTAATTATGCTAATCTTACTCATTTTAATCCTAAAGGGTGTTCTTCATTATCTTACAACAATCATAGGATACCATAGAAATTCGAAAGGATGCTCTCAACTTTGGCAACAGTGTAATTCTGTTGGATGATGTTTTGGCTACCGGCAGAAGCCTTGAAGCTTATGTTAACTTGGTAAAACTATCTGGAGCTGAGGAATGATCCAGCCTAGTGTTTTTGGAAATAAAGGATTTGCGTACATGTGAAAGATTGAGAAAACTTGGTGTTGCTGTTCATTCGCTCCTTCAAATTTAAACGTCCCTTCGTGTGAAAAATTGCTTTTCTCCCAATTCGTGCCCTTTTTTATTTTTTGATATCATTTAATTTGTTGACTTATCTAACATACTTTAGTCCCATCAAACCATAACATATTATTGCAAGTTATCAGATGTATCACTTATTTAATAGTTTATTTTTTATTGTCGACGATTATTTTATCGTACTGACTTCCTCATCATTTTAACTGTTTGTAGATTTTGTTCGTATGATCAATAAACGTCATTTTTATTGCGTATATGTTTGTTAGATTCATTGTGTAGATTAAGCTTACTTCCAGTTGTATGGGTGGCTATCAGTTCACTATGTAGGTTCATTCAATGGAATTGAACCACTGACGTTAAAAAATGATGTACAAAGTTATGAGCTAATCTCTTTTGTAACTTAAGCCTTGTCTAATATGGTCACTGGACTAAGTGATATGGGATTCACGCATGAATTAATCAAATATGATGTAATATAATCAAATGTATGATCAACAGAAAATACAATAATGTAGATCAAAACAAAATGTAATAACATAACTGACTCCTTTATATGAATCCCAACACTAATTTACTCGATTTGTACGTTGGTTTGAGAGCGTAAAAATGTTACATGACACATTAAGCTTAAATCCAAGTATACACTATTATTATTCCGAATATAAATCATCAAATGTAATTATGTGCATCCATACTTTTCAATATAACAGATAGCACATTGGGAATAGAGAAGAAAATTCTTCTCCAATAGTTATTGAACTTTAAAATTATGTGAAATATTTTTTATCTAAACATAAAATAACTGTAGGTTGAATATACTAACATATCTTTATCGGTAAGGTCGCTTTTTTACATATCTGTGAAAGTAAAAATTTTCTTCAAGTGACTTTTTTAAATAGTGACCAATTAGCGGAAATTGCAAATACGAATTATTCGAATTCCTACACGGTAGTCTAGAGATATCGTAATCGTTGAGTGACATTAAAATCTTGAATTTGACCTTCTATGGGATGAAATGTGTAAATTACTGAGATATCTCAAACTAAGATTATACTATTGTTCAATACTACTTGATTTTAAATAGTTTTCTAAATGATATAGGTCAGTGATAAAAATTAACTTACAAGTGAAAATTTATAGCCCCTTTCTCAAGTAGTCAAATAGTGAGTAGAAATAAGTTCAATTTTTCTCTCATATTCTCTCAGCCTTACCCTTTAAAATTTTGGCCGTAATTTGTGTTACATAATTATTTCAAAAAGAAGATTTGGTAATGATGGCATAACAGAAGTAATGATGATGTATTTTGTAAATTACATTTCATAATTTTTCTCACAAATAATACCAATTGTTAATTCACATCGTTAGTGAAGGCCAACAGTAGTTTCTTACAAATTGATCATTGATAATTCTGACAATATTTCCAGCAGAATATGAGTTTATATTTCTGGGAATTAAAATAACGCAATCATAGTCAATGCCTAGCGATTGTTACTGATCCATAATCCTAACACTTAAATAGTAACTTCACTCACTTATGTCTATTTACTGGTTGAATAAATTAACCCTGTGCACCACCATTTCCATATTAAATTATAGTTTAATGCTTGTTTAATGACATTATATAACTACAATTAGATAAGATATGATATTTATATGATGAATGATGTTTTGTAAATTGAAAGGATGATAAAGAGTAGGAAATCATCTGTTCTATGGATAGGTTCAATTAAATTGTATATCAGTAACAAATATTAGACAGATCATTATCATGTAATGACCTTATTTGATAATTTATCACTATTAAGTAATCATGTTATATATTATTATGTAATTAACTTCAGCTATAATCTATTGTCGTGATCTAATTCATAAATTAAACTCAACAACTTAATAAGAAGTTGTAAACTAGAAAATAAAGAACAGTTGAGTTCATGTAATCATTTTTTGATTATTCCGCGAAATATATCATTTTTATTTGATTGTTGTTATTCTGGTCATCAGTTAAATAAAAAAAATACATGATTCCCCATACTGTTATCAGTTGTTCATCTGACCTATGAACTAATAAAAAATAACTTGGTGGTATGTAGTTTGATGGAAACACCGTTAGTAACGTATCTGGTTGGTGAGAATTATACTGTAGTGAATGAGAACACAAGTGGGGACAAACAAATATATTTGATTACAAAATTACAGAACATTTTAGTAAAATCTGAGAACCATACAATAAATAATTCATTTGCAAAATGTCAGTCAATCGTCTCAGACTTCATTATTCTTTCGTTTCCACACTCATCATTATTTGTTCTTATTCTCTTTTCTTTGATCTTCTTAACCTTCTACCTCCAGGCATTTCATTTTCGATTGATGATACATACTACTTATATTTGTCGACATCAATAGCACACACCACAATACAACTCTTTAAAAAAATCATGTTATATGTATTTTATAATGCATTCGTAAAATATTTCACTTTATTCGACTTTAAATTGTATTGACTTAAACCACTTTGTCAAGCTATGAACACCTTGTTTAAATAACTAGATATCATATTTGATTACACTCCGATTATATTTGGTAATGATCGAGGGTGAAATTTATCATCACTGTCAATTCTAAATGTTACTTTCGAAACTTCAAATCAAAATATTGTTATTCAAGGCGTAATAATATGATCATGAGGTATATCAGACTAAAATACTTTATGGTCTGGAAGAAGATATTTTAATTTATTGTACATATGTTTGAGAAATCATGGAATTTTGTGTTGAACTGTTGATTCTAGATCCATATCTAAGTAACACCACTTTGACATGACTACTAAAATTACCGATAAGATTACTAATACAATAGTGGTATAATTAAGACTTTCGTTAGTCATTAGAATAATTATTACTTTTTAAATTCTATTTTATCAATAAATCCAAGTTGTAATGATTTACCTCCTTAATGTCGTTTACTGAACAAACGTTTTGTGGAGATGATAATCATTGGTAAAGTGGCGAAATGTAAATAAACTTTGATCTAGGCCGGCTAATAAGATTTTTAAACTGAAAATACATCAACTATGAAAGTTTATTCTGAAAGAATGGCAATTACAAGTAATTAGTTCTAGGTTTATTGGCCTTTTAACTTAATTGATATAATCTTTCCGACATTTTTCATTAAAAATATCTGTTTGATCTATACCTTCACATATAGTAAACACTACTTATGATCAACATTAGGTTTACATTCTTTCGTTTTAAAACTGTCGTCATTTAAGTGAAAATACGCCTCATCTGAAGCGATTACTTTAGTATTATCTTTTACCTACTCATTAGTAGTTAGACGCGATATGGAACATGTTTTAAATGTCTGCTTCAAGTTCTTGCCACAAGTCACTTCTGTTTGGTTCGACACTTACAACCATAATCACACATATCCATGATTTTTTAGTGGTTACGCAAAATAACGATGTTACCTCTGGGCTTCCTTAGCTGTAAATGGCGTAGCTAACATATCATTTGTCCTTGAACAGAAAGGTACATCATATTATGTAATCCTCAAAATTCACCTTAATTCATCGAGTTTTTATCAAGTTAACAGTATAGCCAGTGGTTCTAAATGGCTGAAGACAGTTTCAGTCTTAACAGTGAATAATGCATCACGGGTAGGATTTATGTTATCACGTTCACGGATCCTGAAGCTATATAGCAAATTTGTAAAATGAATATACCCCAGTTTGTTTCATGATCACCACTGTTGCACTTTGCAGGTTATTTATCCATTTAGCCTTCTTTTTCTTTTCAAAGAACATATCTATTATTTTTCCGGTGTTTGCTGAAGTAACCCGAAGTGCTGTTCTAGCGGTGGAGCCCAGGACTTTTGTCTAGTCCTGTATAGAATTCGTCAGCAGGATGTACCTGCTGTTCATTCCAGTACTCGAACCGAATACCATTTGCTTCAGAAGCAATCCCATTACCCACTTAGATACTGAGTCCAGACACTTAACACAGATTAATTAAAATTCATCCCATTTCATAATCCAGTAATTATCTGGACTTAATGCCTTAGTGAATAATGCGTTTGCAAATGGTACTGGATTCGTGTACCGGAGTGAACACCAACTCTGGAATGTAGGCTCATCCAGCTGATGCCTCTCAAACGGAACAAAACGTACGCTCTTTATCCCGTTGATAAACATCATCCAAACCTGAGTATAATCCTTGTGACTCAACGGTAATAGTGGAGCAACCTGGACAGGATCCACATTTGTCAAAACTGACTGATCGATTGCAGTCCAAAACATCAATGGAAAGATTAAAACAACCAATACAAATAAATTGAAGTGTCATTCTGTTAGAAGATAAATCAAAAATGAAATTTAATTTTAATTAACAACAACATAATTAATTATACTTTCACATATTCCACCATAGTAAACCTAATTAATTTTACTAAGTTTAATAGAAGTTTTAATTTTTCAATTTTTTCTTTAACTGAATGGAAAATTACTGAAAAACATTGAATCCTAGTTCCGACCAGTTTGAATTATTTTGTTTGTTACTAATCTCAAATTATCTTTAGCTAGTTCGAAATCAAAACTAAATGAAATGACATTTAATTTAGAAAAGTTTATGTGTTATCGATGAGTTGATGTTTTCAAAGATTATTAAATCAGTAGGCGTTGTTAATTTACAGATCAAGTAGTGACTTATACTCATTTAAAGATTAATTATTGAAATTTTTATCATGACAACTGAATATTACTTACACCTGTTACCCCTCATGGAGAAGCATAGGCCTCCCACAAGTACTCTCCATCCAACTATACTCTATGCAGTCCTTTCCAGTTGCTATTCATTCTTCTGATGCCTTTTTCCAATCCCCGGCATAGTGTGTTTTTTAGTCTTCCTCTTTACCGTTTTCCTACAGCATTCCACGTTAGCACTTGTTTTGTGATCCAGTTTGATGATTTCCACAATGTATGTTCAATCCACTTCCAATGTCTTTTCCTAATTTCCTCTTCGGATGGAAGCTGATTTGTTCTCTCCCACAGCAAACTGTTACTGATGGTATCCAAACAACGGACATTCGGTATCTTGTGTAAACAATCGTTTGCAAATACTTGTACTTTCTTGACGATGGTTGTAGTAGTACTCGAAGTTTCAGTTCCACATAATAGGACCGTCTTCACGTTTGTATTGAAGATTCTGACTTTGATATTGTTTGAAACTTGTTTTGAGTTCCATATGTTCTTCAATTGTAAGAATTCCGTCCTTGTTTTGCCAATCCTTGCCTTCACACCTTCACCAGATTCTCCTTGTTAATTGATGGTTCTGTCCCTTCCAGAACTTTTCCATCAAGTGTGGTTGGGTTGGTGTTGTCCGTGTTGTATTTCGGGATCTTACTCTTCCCTCATGGACGATGGAACTTACTGTTGTGAACGCCAATGCTACACTGTCTGTCTTCACTTACATTTGTTGTTGGGTGTCAGATAGAAGATCCAGGTCGTCTGAAAAGTCCAAATCCTCTAGTTGCATCCAAGTTTTTCATTGTATTCCATGTCTTCCCTGGGATTTGGAGGTCTTCACAATCCAGTCAACCACCAGAAGAAAGAGAAAGTGGGAAGAGTAAGCAGCCTTGTCTGACTCCGGTTTTCACTTTGAATGCGTCCGTCAACTGTCTTCAATGCACCACTTTGTAGTGTAGTCCATTGCATGAATTCCGTATCATGTTGACTATCTTCTCCGGTACACCATAGTGTCAAAGATGGTTTCATATGGTTCTTCTACCAACATGTTGATCTCGATGTTGGGTGTTCATTGAATCTTTCATCCTGTTCAGAAACCCTCTGTTGAACACATTTCTTGGGACTGATAGTAGTGTGATGCTTTCATAGTTTTCACACTTGCCCAGAACTCCTTTCCTTAGTATCTTGATGAGATATCCTTAATACCAGTCTGTCGTCACTTGTTCCCCCTCCCAAATCTTCCTGAATAGAACGTGGAGCATATTTACAGTTGCTTCTATCTGACTTCAGATCTTCAGCTGGTATAGTGTCAGGTCCTGTTACTTTCCCGCTCTTGATTTGTCTGATGGCCATTCTGATCTCTTCGATCGTTGGTGGCATTTACGGGAAGGTCTGTGTGTGCTCTTTTGATGTCTGCTGGGTTCAGTGGGGCTGGTCTATTGAAGGGTTCCTCCAAGTGTTATGCCCACCTGTTCCTATATTCTTGAAGCTTAGTTATTGGCTTACCTTCTTTGCAATTGACTGATCTCTTTGGTTTACTATATTTTCTTATCAGGTTCTTCGTTGCCATTTAGTTGTTTCATATTTCCCTCTGATGCAGCTTTTTCCGCTGTCGTTGCAAGGTCTTCGACGTATTTCTGCTTTTCAGTTCTGATGCTCTTCTTCACTTGCTTGATTACTCCTGTGTATACAGCTTGTGCTTTGACTTTCTCTGCTCGTGTTCCGCTGTTGCTAATTGCTGTCTTCTTGTTCTTCCCTCCTTGAATATTGTTCAGGGTTTTGAGAGAAATTCATTCACTATGATTGTGCTTCTTGAGGCTCATAATCTCATGACACGTTGAAGTTAGTGCTTCTTCGATCCTTTCACTATTGTCCTCCATAGTAATTTATTCTTCGAGTAGATGGTATAGGACTTGGAACCTGTTGTTGAGAGCTATTTTGAATCCGTTGAATTTTTCAGTATCTCTAAGGAATGTTATATTGAACCTTTGTTTTTTTGTTCGTCCAGTTGTTCAGTGCTTCATTACTTACTTACTTACTTACGCCTGTTACTCCCAATGGAGCATAGGCCGCTGACCAGCATTATCCAACCCACTCTGTCCTGGGCCTTCTTTTCTAGTTCCCTCCAATTCTTGTTCATTTTTCTCATGTCTATTTCCATTTCTCGGCGTAATGTGTTCTTTGGTCTTCCTCTTTTCCTTTGACCTTCAGGATTCCATGTGAGGGCTTGTCTTGTGACGCAGTTGGGTGCTTTCCTCAATGTGTGTCCTATCCACTTACAGCGCCTCTTCCAAATTTCTTCCTCCGCTGGGATCTGGCTTGTTCTCTCCCACAGTACGTTGTTGCTAATAGTGTCCGGCCAATGGATCTGAATTATTTTGCGTAGACAATTGTTAATAAACACCTGTATTTTCTGGATGATGGCTTTCGTAGTTCTCCAGGTTTCTGCCCCATACAGTAGAACTGTCTTGACATTTGTATTGAGAATGGTGACTTTGGTTTTGGTTGACAGTTGCTTTGAGTTCCAGATGTTCTTCAGTTGTAAATATGCTGCTCTTGCTTTGCCGATCCGCGCTTTCACATCTGCATCAGATCCACCGTGTTCATCAATGATGCTGCTCAAATATGTAAAGGTTTTTACATCTTCCAAATCTTCTCCGTCAATTGTGATTGGATTGGTGCATTCTGTGTTGTATCGGAGAATCCTGCTTTTCCCTTTGTGTATATTGAGACCTATTGCTGCTGAGGTTGCTGCCACATTGTTCGTCTTCTCCTGCATCTGTTGTTGCGTTTGGGATAGAAGGGCCAGATCGTCTGCGAAGTCTAGATCATCCAACTGCATCTTAGATGTCCATTGTATCCCGCGCTTCCCTTCAGACGTTGACGTCCTCATGATCCAGTCGATCACCAGGAGAAAGAGAAAGGGTGAGAGAAAGCAACCTTGCCTAACACCGGTCTTCACTTCGAACGACTTTGTCAACTGTCCTCCATGAACGATTTTGCAGTGTAATCCATCATATGAGTTCTGTATGATATTGACTATCTTCTGAGGCACGCCGTAGTGTCGAAGAAGTTTCCATAGTGTTGTTCTGTCCACGTTATCAAATGCCTTTTCGTAGTCAATGAAGTTGATGTAGAGTGATGAATTCCATTCAATTGATTGTTCCACAATGATCCGTAGAGTTGCGATTTGGTCTGTACACGATCTATCCTTACGGAATCCTGCCTGTTGGTCCCGAAGTTGGGCGTCTACGCAGTCCTTCATCCTGTTTAACAATACTATGTTGAAGACTTTTCCCGGTATTGAGAGAAGAGTGATGCCCTTGTAGTTCTCACAGTTAATGAGATTGCCTTTCTTCGGTATTTTGACCAGAAGTCCTTCTTTCCAGTCTGTTGGTACTTCTTCCTCATCCCAAATCTTATTGAAGAGAATGTGGAGTATCCTTGCACTTGCCTCTACGTCTGCTTTCAGTGCCTCTGCTGGGATGTTGTCTGGTCCTGCTGCTTTGCCACTCTTGATTTGTCTGATGGCCATGCTGATTTCTTCAATTGTTGGTGGGCCAACATTGATTGGGAGGTCCGTGGGTGCTACTTCGATGTTGGGTGGGTTCAGTGGAGCTGGTCGATTCAAGAGTTCTTTGAAGTGTTCCACCCACCTGTTTCTTTTTTCTTCAATGTTGGTGATTACCTTGCCTTCCTTGCTTTTTACTGGTCGTTCTGGTTTGCGGCGATTTCCAGAGAGTTTCTTTGTCGTGTCATACAATTGTCTCATGTTTCCTTCTCTTGCAGCCTTTTCCGCCGTCGTTGCTAAATCTTCCACATATTTACGTTTGTTGGTTCTGATGCTCCTCTTCACTTGTTTGTTTATTTCCGTGTATTCAGCTTGTGCCTTGGCTTTTTCTGCTCTTGTTCGGCTGGTATTGATCGCTGCCTTCTTGTTCCTTCTTTCTTGAATCTTATCCAGTGTATCAACAGTGATCCATTCCTTGTGGTGGTGCTTCTTGTGACCCAGGACCTCATGACATGTTGAAGTGATTGCCTCTTTGATCCCCTTCCAGTTGCTCTCCACAGTAGTTCCTTCTCCATTGAGTAGATCATGAAAGGCCTGGAACTTGTTGCTGAGGTCTATCTTGAATTTGTTGAGTTTGCTAGTATCCTGGAGAAAGGCCGTATTGAACTTTTGTGATACTGTCCGCCCCGTTGTCCAGTGCTTCTTGAGTTTCAATTTCATCTTGGCGACCAGTAAGTGATGATCTGATGCTATATCAGCTCCTCTCTTGGTTCTCACGTCCTCTATAGTCCTCCTGAACGTTTTGTTGATGCAAATATGGTCGATTTGGTTTTGTGTAGTATGATCCGGTGAAGTCCATGTGGTTTTGTGTATGCGTTTATGTGGGAATATGGTGCCGCCTATGACCAGCTTATTGAAGGCACATAGATTTGCGAATCTCTCACCATTTTCGTTTCTTTCTCCCAGTCCGTGTCGTCCCATTATGTCTTCATATCCAGTGTTGTCCGTTCCAACCTTGGCGTTGAAATCTCCCATCAGAATGGTCAGGTCCTTTTTTGGGCACTTCTCGACGATTGACTGCAGCCTATTGTAGAATTGATCTTTAGCGTCTTCATTGTAGTCGTTGGTAGGCGCATTGCATTGGATGATGTTCATTGAAATGCCCTCTTTCTTTGTTTTAAACGAGGCTTTGATGATCCTTGGTCCATGAGATTCCCATCCTGTAAGTGCATTTTGCGCTTGTTTGGACAGCATCAATGCAACTCCTTGTGTATGTGGTGCATTTTCTTCTTCATGGCCGGAGTATAACAGGAGCTCTCCTGTAGTTAGTCGTTGTTGTCCAACTTGTGTCCAATATGTTTCACTGATCCCAAGTACCTCTAGGTTGTATCTTCTCATTTCTGCAGCAATTTGGAAGGCTCTCCCGGTGTCCCACATTGTACGAACATTCCATGTACCTAAATAAATGGTCACTCTAGTTGTCAGAAGGGGCATCGGCCTCGTAACTTCCGAAGGAATTCGGCTTTCATCATGAGGCGTCATAATCCTTCTAAATGAAGACCTTCTGACTCCCAGGGCAGAGTTTAAAAGATTTGAATAATTTTTTCTGGTTAGCGTTTTTTTAGCGAGTTAGTTTTCTACGGGATGGGGACGCTAACCCCATGCCCAACCCTCCTCCTTTATCCGGGCTTGGGACCGGCAGTAGCCCCCGGAGGGACTCCAGGCGGAGTTCAGTGCTTCATTAGCCTTAGTTTGATCTTTTCAATCACCGGGTGGTGATCTGAAGCGGTGTCAGCTCCTCTCCGGGTTCTCACGTCTTCCATCGACCTTCTGGATTTTTTACTGATGCAAAAATGATCAATCTGATTCTGAGTAGTGTGATCCGGTGAGTCCAATTTAGCTTCGTGCATTCGTTTGTGAGGGAATATAGTGCCTTCTATAACCATTTTGTTAAACTTGCAAAACTGTCACCATTCTCGTCTCATGGTATCTTCATATCTGGTGTTGTCCATTCCTACTTTGGCGTCCAGATTTCCAATAAGGAAGGTCAGGTCGTTTCCTAAGCATTTCGCTACGATTAATTATAGCCTCCCATAAAACTGATCTTTATTGTCATCATTACCATGATTTGTAGGTGCACAACTTTAGATAACATTCATTGTGATCCCATCCTTCTTTGTTTCGAATCATGCTTTGATAATTCTGGATTTATGAGATTTCCTATGAGTGCTTTATGTGTCTTCTTGAACAGCATCAGAGCAACTCCCTCAGTGTGTGGGGCGTTTTCTTCTCTGTAACCAGAGAACAACAGTTTCTCTCCCGAATCTAATCTTTTTTTGTCCGAATTGAATCTCATCTTTTTGTCCAGCCTGTGTCCAATTGCTTACACCTATTCAGAGAACAGTCAAGTTATACCTCCTTATTTCCACAGCTATTTTGTCGGCTCTCCCGGTCTCCCACATTGTCTAAACATTCCATGTACCTATATTAATTGTTTCTGTGTTTATTAGAATGGGCATTGACCTCGTGACTTCCGAAGGATCTGTGCTTTCATTATGAGGCGTCATAATTCTTTTGAATGAAGGTCCTTGAACTCGGAGGACAAAGTTGAGATGGTTTATACTGTTTATTCTGATTTGTGTTTTTCTATGGGATGAAGTTGCTAACCTCATACTTTACCCTCTTCCTTTACTCGGACTTGGAACCGTCAGTAACCCTACAAGAGCTACAGGTGGAGTTACAAATGAACATGTCAGAACATAACAGAAAATCTCACCATCTTTTCAGTTTATAAAGTTACTGTTATGTTTTATACAAAATTTAACACTGTAAGAAATTCATAATAACGATAATAATAATAATGTATGTTGCCTAACCAATCATCACCTTTTATAAAACATTACAATTAATCACAAAGAATAAAATGAACGATGCATAAATAAATCACTAAGAGTATATTGAATTTTCAATAGGCTTAATATGACAAAACAATATTAATTGTAATTTACATGAATTATTGCAAAAGAAAATTCATTCTTCTGATCTAAGAATATTTATTATTTCATACATTTGATTGATAGAATGGTGGTTATTGAAAATAATGACTTTAGTAAATATGAAAATCAGGGGAGAAAAAATTATGCAATCAGTTTGCAGAAAATTCATTTCAGAATATACATATAATGTTTCATTTCGATTAGACGGTGGTTGGAGGTGGTCGACAGGAAACGCTGAACCCGGGTTTCATGCTACTTGGCACTCGTCAGCAAGGTGTACCTGTAATCTTGAGTCACCTAGACTGGTGATCACATAGGAACATGGTCGATAGCATTCGATCTGCACTAAATAGGGACTTGACACATATGACATTGACCACCACCCAGTGATCAATCAGTTGTAACGTTTCATTTCATTTATATTCTAAATGATATTGACTGTTTGAAAATAATACTATTAGTAATGAACTATTCCGTCTATCAAAGACATAAACCTATTCATGTAAATTATAAGGAAATCCAGTTAGAACATGCCTATGTTTACGATTTTCCAATTATCCTATCTGTATAATTGTTAAACCATGATAAATACTGATCATTGAATTACGTATATGTTTAAGATTATATCGCTTACTACAGCTTAAGTAGTTGAATAATATCTCAATCTCTGACAGATTTACAGCCAAATACATAAGAAATTAACTACTGTTAATAATCCATCATGAAAGCTCCATAATGGACTATTGTCTAACACTGAATATTATCAGCTGTGTAATATCTAGTCGTTAGTAGATTCCCCTTCAGCCTAAAAGTATTTCATTAGGGTTTTGTTGTTGTTGTTGAGAAAGTGTATACAGAACCATGTTCATAGGAGAATCAAAAAGAAAAACCGATAACTCAGTAAGTTCATAATATGCATTATCATTGATTGACGAAAACAATCAACCTCAACTATCAATGCATTGGAGTTTACTTATAATAATCTAAAAATTAAAACTATACATTGTAGGGATACAGTTTCAAATTAAGTTACGGTTATGTAATCTTGAAAAGTCTAAATCACACAATGACATTCTAAAGGTGTCTAACACAAAACTTAAGATTTTTGACTTCTCAACAAAGGGTTACTCTGTAGTTTGAAAATAACACCAAAATATCGATTAAGTATTCCCCTTATTTTTCAGTAGTTCTATTATATTTCGGATTGTATTTGTCACGGAGTAACACTGTAAATCAAGGGCCACTAGACAACTGTTCCATCCTAGTGTCAAACTCTCTAACAAAACGTGCCCAGAACCTCAAATTCTTGCGATGAGCACTGAGATCATCTATAACTGACCCAACCTACAAATTAAACTAGCCTCCATGAAACCCTTCAGTTAATTTCATTATTATTATCAACCTATAATAAAATTTATTTTCAATATAAATGAATGATCACCTTTTAAAACTGATTCACGAACACGAGGATAATTATGGTTTATTTATTTATTTTAAAACTGAACATAACATCCACATATGTTTGTTACCAAGCTACATAAACATGATTATCCTCTTAAAATTTCATGATCGTTTGTTGTATTCCTTTTAAAAGTTAAATATAAGTTGATTTCATACTTTCGTTAAACTTCATTTTCTTTTACAGAAAAAAACACAACTTTAATAAACATGCAAAACATTAAGTTGTTTTGAGTTAGACAGGTGGTAATTGTTAAATGCTAACAAATATAGGATAAATTTTTTTGAATATACATGTATACTGTTTTACTTCCGAAGTGAAATGAGAAAGAATAAAATAAATCACTAAGTCACTTTGTCATTTGCGGTTGAATGAATGTTGACATAATATTCAAAGGCACTTAATCATTCTTACATACACAGATACACACAAATACACATGTTATATAAGAATACAATATAGATGATAAACAGATGATTTAAACATAATATAATTTTGATAGATTATTTACTTTAATTCAAAGGGATTAAATCTATGGAGGATATATATATATATATATTGTTCAACTTTTTGACTTGTTTGAAGATATTTTAATCTATGCATCGGTTAAGTCCAGTTATTTTCTTTTTCGTTTATTTTATTTACTGGATAACACCTGACATTTAGAATATTACTAATTTGTGAATGATTATACATGTGACACATAAATATGACTAACCTAGTTACAGATTTGGAAAGAAATTCCAAAAAAAAACCCAGTTATTTCATAGATTTACACTTTATTTAATTGAGTGATTTGTACAGATTAATTTAGCGGGATATTAGTGATCAAAATGAATTGATATCAGTTACAGAAGCACTGAAAACCAGAATATCATTAAACAAAATGTTTTATCATTTTGTTGCATAACTTATGTTCAGTAGACATCTTAGTTTGTAAGCTCTCTTCTGAATGAAAGATACTGTGTAAACATAAATCCCTTTTTTAATGTTACTGTTCTACCTAGCCTTACGACATAGCTCCAGAGTTTAACGAAGTATTATGTAACGATAAATTTATTGAATGTACCATTGATTTTTTCTGGTTAGCGTTTTTTAGCAAGTTAGTTTTCTGCGGGATGGGGTCGCTAACCCCATGCCCAACCCTCCTCCTTTATCCGGGCTTGGGACCGGCAGTAGCCTCCGGAGGGACTCCAGGAGGAAAGAACAAACCAGACCCCAGCGGAGGAAGAAAATAGGGAGAAGCTCTGGAAGTGGATAGGACACACATTGAGGAAAGCACCCAACTGCGTCACAAGACAAGCCCTCACATGGAATCCTGAAGGTCAAAGGAAAAGAGGAAGACCAAAGAACACATTACGCCGAGAAATGGAAATAGACATGAGAAAAATGAACAAGAATTGGAGGGAACTAGAAAAGAAGGCCCAGGACAGAGTGGGTTGGATAATGCTGGTCAGCGGCCTATGCTCCATTGGGAGTAACAGGCGTAAGTAAGTAAGTAAGTAAGTAAGTAAGTAAGTAAGTAAGTAAGTAAGTAAGTAAGTAAGTAAGTAAGTAAGTAAGTAAGTAAGTAAGTAATCAATGATTTGAATTTTAGCTAATAATTGAGACAGATCATAATGGCAAATTATGCATATACATATTAATAGTTAAATTCATGAGTCTATCTAAGTTAGACTGCCCTAAACCTAACCGTTTGACGATTTTAGTGATTCCAAAAATAACAATTAGCAATAATAATTTTTCGGGTTAATCAAATAGGTAGACTTTATAGAAACTAATGATTGGTTTAGTTCTAATTATCAACATGTTTTACATTATATTTTTCTTGAAATAGTCTTTGTAGCCATAGCAAATAGTTACTCATTCATTCAGTTGTAGTGAAAAATATTTGTAATCGCAAAGAAAAAAACTAACCATAACTTAGCATGACAAAGTTTAAGAAAATACAGATCATATATTCTATTATTTATCAATATTAAATGAATGATATAAATACAAAAATTTGCCTAGAAGTTGCATTTGGTAGTTAAAACCAATTTTCATAACTTACTGATATCAGTTGGAGAGAGATTTCGTAAACCAGAGAACACGTGATAACTGGCCCTAGCATATTTTAATTCACCTTAATATCGATCATACTCAAAACCTCATATATGTTCAAACCCAAGGGTGAAGATTCAAACAACAAGCACAATACATTAAGCTACATTAATCAGCATATTGATAGTTTATACGTTTAATTTCATACAACGTGTAATATAATAAAAGTTAATATTTTATCCATGACTTTACTGACTAAAGTCATCTACAATTTTTAATGCTTCTCTGGATGCTGTTAGTTTATGATGAAGATTAACCTTGAAAGTGTATTTATATAATACAACGTAACTCTTAAGCTTAATGTTATTAGCAGCAACTATACTTAAAATTGTAATTCTTTACAGAAATAAAATAATCTATTAACAGAAAAACCAATTAATTGTTACTAGTGTAGACATTTTTCATGTCAAACTGTCACAACTAGTTACATGAAACTCCGAATCTAATTATTATCTGAATATATATCACTTAATTAATAGTTGATACCGAAAATATTAACGAAACATCTTTCTTCATAAATTCAAATATATATTCACTTGGTATTATTTGGCTTGTATCTTCCCATTGAGGTTTAAGACTGCAATTGATCAGTCTGTTATTGGCATATGTGCATACTGGGGGTATGCCTCGATATTGCCTTAATTCACAAGCTTTTTATAAGCAAAGATGGATAGTGGCTAACCACTTGCTTCACCCCGTTGCACAAGCAAGTGGCTATCAGGACTCAGTAGCTAAGTGGATAACGCGATGGCGTTTGAAGCGAATGGTACTGGCTTCGAGTCCCAGAGTGAATACAAACTCTGAGATGTAGGCACATCCAGCTGACGAGTCCCAAATAGGACGAAGCACACGTCCTGGATTCTACTGCTAGCCATTATCCATCATCAAATATATATTGTTCAATATTTTACAAGCTTCTTTTATGTTAAATAAATAAAGTTATAAATGTTATAAATGTATCTCCTAATGATAAATATTAATAAACATAAAACTAAGGTATACGGATGTTTTTCAAAATGAGAACATCTTTTTAACATATATGTATTGTTATTACGATTCAGTGTTCGAATGTATTCACATGTAATAAACATCTAATAAACATTACAATCAACTGTGAAAAGAAGAGTTTTATTTCACCATCTCTTTACAGGCTCGTCCGAACAGCAGTGACTGTGGATGGAGTTGTGATATTATAATTTTGTAAACAATATATATAAGTACATCGAGTTTCAATTACTTGACCTTTTGATGATGAATTCGGTGACTATATCCACGATGTTATACATATATCGCTAGCTAGTTTAAGATGAAACTTTCTAGAAAAGTGTCTATTCAGTCTTAGAACACAGTTTATTACAATTCCGAGAGAATAAAATAATGTAAATTTGAAGCAGGATTTCGTCGTAGAGTCAAGTCAACTGAAGAACCAAATAAAAATAGGTAGCGCTGGAATGTTATTTCATTCTAGAGTATAATCATTTAACAGTATGCACCCACGATGTTATCAAGGATCAAACCCGGTATTTTTAGTGAAGAATTCTAGACTAGGATGAAGAAGCTGTTCAAGAATCTATGTATTTTAATGACTTTTTGTCTGATATCAATTCGTTAAGAATTTCAAACTTTGCAACTGAACGATTCAAAATACTAATGAGATTTACATATTTTCTCTATCGTTCTTTTTTTAAATTTTATCCATATATCTATAAATTTTAAAATGTGATTACCCTTACAATATGCTTAGAGGTTACATTTTATTTTTTATAAATGCATAACAACAAGGATGGATGTCGTATCCACTAAATAAGCAGTTATAAAAAAAGACTATAACTCTCTACAACTGCTAACAAACAATCAAGTTGTAGTGAACGAGAACACAAGTGGGGACAAACAAATATATTTGATTACAAAATTACAGAACATTTTAGTAAAATCTGAGAACCATACAATAAATAATTCATTTGCAAAATGTCAGTCAATCGTCTCAGACTTCATTATTCTTTCGTTTCCACACTCATCATTATTTGTTCTCGTTTTCTTCTCTTTGATCTTCTTAACCTCCTACCTCTAGGCATTTCATTTTCGATTGATGATACATACTACTTATATTTGTCGACACACACCACAAACTAACTCACTATAGTTTAATAGAGCCGACAGTGAAAAATTACCTTTAAAAAAAGTCATTAAATTTATTACATAATTTACATTAAACCATAAAGTGTACTCATCAATCTGTTTATTTAAGTAAATCATATGTACTTTTTTTATCAGAGTATGCCAAATTTTCAAATGATCTTAGTTCTCTTTTTTTTGTAATACTGTATAATCGGTCAGTTCATTATTATAATAAACAACAACACTGTAATCATGAATATAACAATATTTAATATTAAATTAATAATAATAATAATAATAATAAATAATTGTACATTTGAATATTCAATGTTTTTAGTTTAACTTCATATTCTATATTCATTTTGTTTTAATCTATTTCAGGTTTTTATTTTCTAATATTAAAAACGTGATAAAATTCAAATTTCCAACTGATGAACACGTGATAATTAAACTTAACTAAAGGATTATTATATTTTCTATTATTTTAATCGGTACATACCGTTAAGATAATCTTTCTAGTGAAAATAAAAAACAAGGAGTTAAGTATTTTATTTATTTTGAAATAAGTTTAAAGACATGTAAAAGTTGATGATAACCTGCTTGTCTGATTAAAGTATACTTTAATAAAGATAATCATTATATATTAAGTAGATGATGTAAGACATAAAGAAGTGTTCTAAATTGACTTTTATTATTTAATTATGTAAAGTTATGTATATATGAAATGGTATGATTTGTGTATAACTGTTAAACTTTTAACTTTCATTGGTGATATGAAACTTATCTGATATATAATTTTAGTGGTAATCTCAATATACGAAATTCTATGTACTTGGCATAGAAATGTTGTAATAATTACCATGGTAATGAGGAAATTTTATGTTACTTGAAACTTTAGTCAAAAAATATGATATAAACTACTGTAAAAAAAAGGAATATGAGACAAACAAATGATTAATTTAATAGTTGAGATCATGAATCAATTGAAGCTAGACCACCATGGAAAACATAGGAGTACTGAATAGCCGCTTTGTACTTTTGTGGGATTTCTCAGCAGTAAGCATGTACGATCTCACTCTGCGGGATTTAAACCCAGGACCTATCGATTAATTGTTTTAATTAATTGGTGAAAAATAATATCATAAGAATTGGGTATAAATGAATCGATTTCAGTGGTAGCGCGTCTTTTAACACAGTCATATTTTAAATAACAAGTATTCATTATTATTTAGAACTAAAATCTAAATAAGCAAACAATAAAAATGATGATAATAATAATAGTGGGTGATCGAATTTCTAAGCAAACATGAACTGATTTAGATGGTGGTTGGAGGTAGTCAACAGGAAACCCTGGACCCGGGTTTCGTGCTACTTGGCACTCGTCAGCAAGGTGTACCTGTAATCTTGAGGGAACTGGTGCTCCCGGGCGGATTCGATCTAGTGTGACCCAGCTTCACAGTCAGAGACGTTACCACTGGGCTATCCGAGCGGCGACTAGCCTCCTGTAGGACTGAGATGTAAGCACAGTTGATTGATCACTGGGTGGTGATCAATGCAACATTATCGATAGCATTCGATCTGCACTAATAAGGACTAGACACGCATGACATTGATCACCACCCAGTGATCAATCAATTGTAATGTTTCATTTCATTCATATTCTAAATGATATTGACTGTTTGAAAATGATACTATTAGTAATGATCAATCAATTGTGAAAACATGAACTGACTTCAATAGAATTTAACAAAACTGATATTAATATTCTAATACATTGTATTATGATACTAAGTGTTCCCTATTGATAAAAAAGAAAGAAAATAATAGTGCAGTTTATCGACAATAAAAGTAAATAATAGCGGAATTGCTTTGTTGTCCAGACTGAGAGTCTGTACGAGTGATTCACGTTCACATTTGAATAATTAAAATAGAACCGATGCTGGACCATCAGTCCTAAAGTAATTTAATTCATTAAAACCAACGAGGTTGCCATCAGTCGTTAAATAACTACTAAACTATTTATTGAGAGATCTTATACGTCGTTACATGTTGTTATATGAACTTACAAATAAATTATGAGTTTTATGAAATTAACCATCACCTTTTAACAAAATCAAAGGAGTTTATTCCCAGTCATTTTCCAAAATAGGGAGCATTCAACTAATCCATATTCTTCTCAGTTCGGGGTTTTGGAAATTGTTGAATTTCATTAAAATCATGAACCAATCAGTGTTAGACCGCCATTGAAAACCTGGAAGCACTAGACGACTGTTTCGTTCTAGCATGGGACTCCTCAGTAGTGTGCATCTAAGGAGGAGACTTAAGGGAATTCATACTAATTGACAAAATAATCTTTCTATATTCTCAATATCATGTTATTGAATCGCAAAAATCAATAAGCAAATAGTGTACTCTATAAACTCAAATAAATTTGTACATTTACATCGCAAATCTTTTAAAATATTATGGAAACAAAACTCTCATTCATATATACACCTGATACTTTTATCGATGTACATGATGTGAAATGTTGTATGATTAAAACTTTTGAAGTTATCATGTTTTCTAAAAGATTGTAAAGTTTGTTAAATTTTATGAAGGTTACTACATAAAAATTTCTTGTTAGTTTTATATTCGCAAAACAGAAACCCTTTCAGTAGACGCTATTAACAAGGATGTTTATAAGTATTATGTAACGGGATGTGGTGTCGAAGTTGCAACACTTGTAGGACAGAGTAAATAGTTTCAGTGCGTCGAAAGCACGGCATTGACAGAACACTTGGACGTCAGTCGAGAAAACAGTTTAGATTGCAGAACACAATAGGACATGCAGATAGATGACTGAAGGCTGTAAACATATATATTTTTTAAATACTTAATAACTCTCCGCATAAATATACGTACTTGTTGCCTATTTTCATGCTTCACACCTTCACTATTTACTTTATTGTGAGTCTAGAAATATATGCTGTGGATCCATTGAGTGAATTTTGCTTAATAAAATCATTATTTCCTAATATCTCTCTATTCGTTAATTTATTATTGTTATTGTTTAAATTATGATAATTCATCTGGTTTTCATTAAAGAAATTAATAGCTTATAAGCATACTGAATAAAGGTTATTTTATCAATTAATGATTTGATTCAATGTTATCATTGATAAAAGACAATAACAATGACACTTTATTAAACCTTAAACATAAGGCCGATTTAAATCATCAGTAGATTAAAGAATTAAATGTTGATTTAACTATTGAATGTACTGAGTTTCTTTTTCATGTATTTACAATTCAATTCAATTAACTTGTTGAAGGAATATATGGTCAGTTATGTTTTTTAAAATATCATTTTCTTTCTAAATTCTTCAGATTGTTCATTCATTGCAAAAAGAAGATGCGATCGTAAAAGCGTCAATAACTTAAAATATACCACTTGATTATTATCATAGTCTGAATGTGACAAGTATCTTCTCATTTTTAAGTGTTTACATAGTTCTCAAAATCATACATACATAAAGCCCAAAAAAACAATCATTTTAAGTAGTTTCCAATGAGTTTATTTGACTTGCACACAATACTTATTATGTATTGATGTTAGTTTATTCGAGTAATGAAAAAAGAACATTTTAATAGTCAATTGCAAGATGAATTTCCTAAGGTTCTAGTGAGAAGTCTTAGTCTGTGTGAACTCGGTTGAATTATTCAGTAAAATAATGAAAAATTTATAAGAACAGCATTATATCACACATTAGCTAAATCTGAAAGTGTTAAATGATCAATTCTTACTTACTAGTTTCATTCGCTATGTTACGATGTATGTTCATTATTAAGGAGTATCAACATAGGACAAGGATACTATTAAATACTCTCCCCAGTTTTAAATTGTTTATTATTGAATGTAATGTTGTAACAAAAATTGCATATCGTTAAGCAGAAAAATGACTGGATTGAAATTAACAAGTAATAATTATTTGATGCCTCTATATGTATATCAAAAGTGGAAAAGAAAATCTATTTTCAAAGTTAATATTACTTTACTTATTTTTTTTGAAGTGAAAACAATGGTTCAGGTGTTACAGTTAGTCAGAATAGTTACTCAGAAGAAGGGAATAGTTTCAGAATATATTCAGTAAGATAATGAAGATGTATTGAGACAGCGAAGCAAGTACAATTATTTATGTGGAATATTTGAAGTGTAATAACTCGCTTAAATATAAAAGTATCAAGTAGATAGAAATCAGATGAAGGAGATGAGGAAATTTTTTTACATATGTCATGAAACTATAAATGTGGATCTTGTTCCTCAAATTAGTGACTTTTCGAAGTTTATCAGTGTTCTAATTCACTTACATTTAAAATATTTATAACTAGAACTAGTAATCCTGTTTCAATAATGATATGAAAGTGATGTGCATTGATCTACAGAGATAATTAAAAGGTTTTACTATAAGCCGTCTTCACCAAGATATTATATAACCTACAATGTATAGGAATAAATATAAATTCTTATATACTTCTCAGGAAATCGTTAATCCCTTTATTAAAATGTGAATAAAATATTAGAAAAAGCTTTAGAAATATTTACTCTTAACTTTAATCTAAGAATATCAATGTTTAATATTCATACGTTATAGGACCAAGCAAATTATCAGCAATGTATTCCAAAACAAACTCCATCTGTAGCTCTTCTAGGATTACTGACTGCCCTAAGTCCGGGTAAAGGAGGAGAATTAAGCATGAGGTTAGCAACCCCATCCAATAGAAAACAGCATTACGAAATATACGCTAATCACGACAAACAATATAAACCATTTAAACCTTGTCTTCCGAGTTCAAGGATCTTCATTCATGGTGAAAGCGCAGATTCTTCGGAAGTCACGAGGTCAATGCTCCTTCTAATAATCACAGCAACAATTAATATAGGTACATGGAATGTCCAGACAATTTGTGAGACCAGGAGGACTAACCAAGTAGCTGTAGAAATGAGGAGGTACAACTTGACTGTCCTCGGAATAAGTGGGACTCATTGGATTCGATTCGGACAAAAAACGATTAGATTCGGGAGAGAAACTGTTGTTCTCTGGTTACAGAGAAGAAAATGCTCCACATTCTGAGAAAGTTGCTCTGATGCTGTTCAAAAAGACACGCAAAGCACTCATGGGAAATCTCATGGGTCCAGGATCATCAACAAATTTACTTGAATAGAACATAATGTTGACTCAAAAGCAGTAATAAAAAACATCGATAATATGATGAATGACAATTATCACAACCGTTACTTCTACAAATGTGACTTCAGGTTTTAAAAGTGCGTTCGTTCTCAAAATTTTCTAGTTCTTTTAGTTTAGGGATTCTGAAACACTTCGCTTTCGTGCTACCAGTACATCATCATGATGTTCACAGAATTGGTTTACAACTAATAAATAGAAAAAGTACCAAATCATATTCACTCTTAGGTAACTTTATTTCGGGACACATAAATTTCTCAGTTTACATTTTTCTAAAGAACTGTTTAACTCAAGTAACTGTTTAATCTCAAACGAGATACAGACTACTATAGGAGTCTATTTTTGTTCCTACATCTTCGGGTGCTAGTGTTTCTGGACTCGATCAAGTGAAATCACGTGCTAAAGAGCACCGCAAACAGAAAAAGTTGAGTTGTAAGACACTCACGGTCTTTGAGAGTTTAACCGGAGATGCATGCAAGAACTACATGGTACATAACAGTATTTGACAAGAATTAACATGTCATTTACTTGTTAATGGTATATCAATGCACAATAATAAAATATACTGGGTATTCAAAGTTACCTAACCTCGTTAAAACAATAAGATTTGATGGACATACAAGGTTGAGAAGACAACCCCCGAAGAAGAAAATTTCGATCAATGGTTTTAAAGAACACAAACTTGGATGACAGTTACTTTGACAGGAATACAAATGTTGCGGTCGTAATGATTCCTGTTTACTTCACTGACAGTCAACTCCAAGTGACAGAAGATGCAAATGTGGTAGTTGATCCGAAGGCGTTAGAACTTATTAACGAACTGATTTCAACCAGGACTGTCATGATTTGAACGAGAAGGTTTATGACCTTCATGATATGCTGATATTTAGTTTGGGTGTTAGTATATTTGATATGTCTACCATGACGATTCAGGATGGTGTATTTAGTGTTAGGTCTAATGTTGGTGACAAGCTATTGAGAAATGAAGATTTTGACAGTCGGACGATGATTAAAATTATATCGAAATATATGCACAACCAGTTGATAAGCTGGAATATAGACGATATAATGAGATCTCTTGATTTCGCATATTAACTGGTAGGGAGTGTATGTTTACCGCACATAGCAATTCATTATTAAATACGAACACATTTATGCATAACTAATTATCTGAAATGCTAATGGAACTACAGATTAGGGGAAATTTTTAATTATACATCCTTATCATCTTTACTCTATCTAGCTTATATTGTTTATTAAAAACCCACTAAAAGAATGACTATGGCGACAAAAGAATCGAATGTATGATAGGATAAGAGCAAATAACTGAATATAATGTGGAAAATGTAAACAGATAGTAGGGGAGAGAGAGAAATATAATAACTATAATGATAATGACAATAGTAATAATAATAATAATACTATTTAGTAATGGTAATCGTAACAGAGGCATCAGCAGAAATGAAAACACGAAATTCTGACCTCAACAGAAAATATTCCACTAATGGTTTTGTTTAATGCATTCATTGTTATTTATACTCTGTTATATATAGCATGTGGGAGCGTGAGTGAATATATCCTCATTTTTCTTTGAAAATCTCATCTACTCTAAAGACAATATCATTTTGTCCACATATTATCGTACCACCACTACTCATTTCAAATATTTTTTCCATTCTACTCTATTTTCCTTTCATAGCAAAACTAAGCGAAAACTTTCTTACTTTTGAGAATTTCTAACCAGATCTTCTCTCCTCATGTTCAATCTTTCTTTACATACCTCTAATTCAATTTTTTTTCTAATATATGTAGAAGAGGTATCGATGGTTTAAGACTAATTTCTCTTCATTATCCATATATCTGTGTGTATGTGTGTGTCCGTTCATACGTGTGTATATAAATGTTTGTGAATTTGTGTATTTATATTATAGTTGATACTAATCTTTTAATTATCAGTATTAACATTTTATTCTTAGACTATCACCAGTATCAACATTGTTATCAATTAATGGTTAGATAGTGGTAGTATCTTATGCCCAATGGCATCGTAAATATTACTATTCCACTTATTAATGCCATTTATTATTGTTAGTAGTATAGTTTTCGTTACCCACCCCACCACCACTCACGATTATTCTTTAGTACAATCCTTCTTAAAAATATTGTTGAGAAAAAAACAGAATAAATTCCATTAGATCATTTTATAGATTTCGTTAAGAGATTTATATTCACTTGCTCACTCACCCTTTGCTCTTACTTTCTTACATTTCCATTCATCCAAATTCTAGCGTAGAATACTATACTTTTATTTTTAAAGAATAAAAAGCAAAGTAATAAACTTGAATGAGTATAGGAGAAAGATAAGCGTAAAATGAATAACAATTCATTAATGTTTTTATCAATTTTAATGGTACCCTGCTATTATTATTATTATTGTTTGTGGTTGACCATCAACGAAATTATTCTCCGCCCAATAAATTTATGTTACAGTAGCAATCATAATTCAAGTCATTAATGCTTGCTCATGTAGATATTGCTTATCAAACATTCTTTACATGAGAACCAATGTTCTGCTTCTTTTATTAGGTGCCTACATTTAAAGAAAATAGAAAGAGAAAGTTATATGAATACATTCATCAATTAAGTAAATAATTAATTAATTAATTAATTCGTAAATGTCCTCTAGAACAAATAGTTTTCTTTTCTGTTCTATTTTCTAAACAGAATTAAAAGGCAAGAAAGTGAATTCATATCATTTCCCCACTTTTTTTCTTCTTTAATGATTGGCATAATACACCAAAATATTTGAATAAATACACATTTCTAATTAGGCCTGGGGATAATAAGTAATAGAATCCTTAAGTAAATCTATGTGAGCTTTAGTTTAATTAGAATTATGTACATACATATATGTTCATTTGCTATTTCAAAAGAGATATAATTACTTATAATATAATATTAAATTGTCAAATGAAAAACCAGTTTAGCCATAGTATCTTTCTATCAGAAAAACAACTAGATCTTGAAAGAAATCCAACTCTATACTAAGATGTTTAAAAAGTTTATCCAAGCTACCATATAATGCAATTTACTACACTACACAATCTGTCTGACTGGTATAAGGTTGAAAAAGTACTCAGTCATAAGAAAATCATTGTCGTATATCTTAACTCACTGGTACAGTTCGATGATGTAATGAATGATTTCTAACTTTATTTTGAAAAATATGGGTAATACACAACTTTTTATTGTCTGCTCAGCCTTTTCAAACAATTCAAAAGCTAGATCTTACTCTGAAGACTATTTTTATTTTATTTTAGAGAGATCAAAGGAGATTGTTTTAGGCAAACTGTATAAATCTATTCAGATTATCCTTGAAAATGCTTCAAAACCTAATCAGCCAAAAAATATCTTCTCAGCCACTTACAACAAACTGAGTGCAAACATTTGAACTGTCCACATTTAAGTAGAATTACGATAAAATCATCACTCAGTTTTAAAACTATTACGTTTAGGATTATGCATATGTGTAACAGTGAAACGTTCATCAAAATTTATATGTTTAGTGATAGTAGTAGTATGATGATTATGTTACTTATAAGGACAGATGTAAATAGTACATATCAGGAATCGGAAGTGCAATGGTTAGTGATGGAGGAGGAACATGAGAAGAAGGGAAGATACAAAACCAGTTTGAGTGGCAACAGGAACGTAAGAACGATGAAGCTTGCAAGCGACCATTCAGTAAGATGTGCAAATGATGTATTCAATGTATTGTTTACAAATGCAGTATCTGATTTTACACAACACCAACTGGTTTTCTCTACCCAGGTTTTCTTTCATTACAGCAGTATCAGTGTGAGCAATATAACAACTGACTGACTAGTAGTTCAATGAATTTAAGTGTTGATAAATAACAGTTTTATTGAAAACCAGCTGACAATTGTTAGAAACAAGTGACAAAAGGGGACTTTAGGTCTTTTAAGTTTCTTAGGTTTCATTACTGTTATAATCTAATAAATAAATGTAACGCGACATAAAATGAAAACAAATTTTCAAGATGTAATCGACAATAAAATTTTAATTAATTAAAATATGCCCTACCTCATGAAGTTGTTATCATTGGGAAAACTGAATGAAATCGCAATATTCTGAACAGCTGTTTATATTAATCCAGACTGTGTACAATATTATTTTATTTCCTTTGGGATTTCTACATTCCCTTTTTTTGAATAGATAACAATAATGTTTATAGTATTATTATTCTTATGATAAATTATTATCGTATTGTTATGATTACTTAATTTTGTCCTCATATTTCAGTAAATCACTTCTATTTACTTTGTAAGGTATTTTTAGTAAAACTATATTTCTCTTATACATATTAATTTGTGTCCTCAAAGTGTATTGAAACATTTGATTACTTTGAGTTTATTAGCTTGTCAGAAATTGGATTTCTTCATATTAACAAACTGTTGACATTCTGTGTTGACTGGCATTAACATTACCGAGGACTCCTGACAAATTTTACTCCAGAAGCACGTGTGAATGTCTGTATTCTTTGAGGGTTGAGGACTCTAACAACATAAAATATTTACGAATAAACTTCTTATTACCTACATGAAGCATCCATCTTACCTACCAAAAGAGATTCAGAGAAATCATTACAGCTTCGAACTAGTGACAGATTGCAAAATGCATCATTGTTTATCAGTTACAGAGGAAAAAGCTCTCTTCGAAATATTTCGACAATCCACATGGTCTTCGTTTTATGGGATCGATTATAGATAATCTCAAGTTTCTCAATGATATCAAGCAAATAGATTATCAGGTTTCAATAGAATGGGTGAACGATAACAAATGTTTCTGCATCATTTTATCAAAACTTCTTTGATTGCAATTTTCAAAATAAGATTGAGGATAGAACATTCAACCAGAAATTTACCAAGCAGATAAACAACAACTCTCAATGTTTTCTAGTTGTTGATACAAGTAATTGAATATACTAAGAAATCACTTTTAAACTGATGAGGGGAGTTTGAGTTTAATCTATTGGTATTTAGTAACAATATCTATTATTATTATTGTCAGTAATATTATTAGTGTTGGTATTATCATCATTATTGTTATAATTATTATAGAGGTAACATTAAGCTAATTTCTAGATATCATTTACTCAAATTACTCCTTTTTTCCTACATTAATTTTACTGTTTTCTTCGTTGCTACCAGTTCATAAATTTTTCATATCACAGGATAATATTACATATTCAAAGACAACTTATAAACTTGTTCAGCTTTCTTTCCCTCAATATTAATCTCTAGAGATTAATATAAATATAATATCTAATAATCATTGACCCAAATAGATTCTTCCTCTTGTCAACCACAACTGAATTGACACTACTCGCCAAATTGCTTATTGTTATTATTATTAGCAGTACTAGTGAGTAAGTAATTATTGAAACGGAATGTCTAAATGTTAAGGAAATATTGGATACTGACTCGTTGAAGGTTTGGACCAGCGGATACAAATAATAATAATAATAGTAATATTAATAATAATAATAATGTTAATCATGATAATAATTTAGTTATAATTTTCTACAGAACTGAAGCATAAATATAATATGTTCCCTCTTTGCAACTACACAGCTATGATTCAAAACATTCATTTTGAAGCGGAATAATCCAATTAAAAATGTAATGAAACAAAATTGAGAAAACAATTCTTACTAATGCAATAATAAAAATAATTTTTTTTCCCTTAAAGAAATCTGATCTATTTGTTTGGATTACATTGAATGGATTCATTTTCATTTGTATTCAAATAGTATGAGCAAGTCGATTTTTTTTAAAATTTAATTTAAATTAAATTAATGAAGTCTACTGGAAGTTTCTACAAATAAATCACTACGTAGCAACCAATGATAAATTGTCTAACTCATGGTGTTAATTAAATCTTTTCATGAATCAAGTTGTAACGTAATTAGTAGAGCATGTAATTCACTATTATAGCACATTGTTCGAAATAATTTTATAGAAGATGATCAGTAAGATGTACTAGACCCAGATTTTGTGCTGATTGAAGCGGATTTAAACTTTCTGAAAGGAACGGATAAAATACTTCAAGATTATATGTTCACTTTATTGATAAATATCAACTAGGATTTTAAAAAATAAAACAGGTTTACCGATTTCTTTTGATTATTTTCAACCATTAGACATAGTAAGTCTTGCTCTGAGTATAATTTTAAATGCTGAGTGATATGTCTAAATTGATGTGACTTGTGTATAATCATGGCTTTTTTATTTCATTGTTATTTGTTGCAGCTAATTTACGTCACTTTTTTTCATTAGCTACCATCAAATATGAAAATAACAGGATGGTATATAATTGAAAGGTTTTTAATATTCTAATTAGAAAACTAATTTATTAAGATATAATTATGCTTATTTGTATGGGTTTATATTTTCCGGTTGTTGATATTAAGACCTGTAATTGATCAGTCCTTTTAGGCAATAGGTACATCCAATTTCGCCTAAAATGTTTAACTAGTTGCTGTATCGAAACATTCTGATCAGGATTTACAAATATTAATAAAGGCAGATTAGTTATAGTTTATATTGATAACAACGGAAAAATGCAAACACTTACGAATAACTTCGTACACATTAAACACATAAGTAGCTGTTTGAGCGCAGTACCTTAGAGGATGACATGTCAAGGTTTAAAGCAATTGCTACTAGGTTCAAATCTTAGTGTAAACATCAATTCTGAGAGTTGTGTCCATTCATCGGATGAGTCTCAAGTAAAACGAAGCAAGCCTGTTAGATTTTACTGATATCCATAATCCAAAAATTCTGATTAAAATAATTAACGTCTAACAAATAATTTCAGAGTGGTCAGCTCATTTTAATGATACACATTCAATCATTTTATTATGAAATGTTAACTGAATTCCCCAGGGCCTTTATACAAATTTGTATACATATACCATTAAACAATAAATCAAATTGTTACTACCATTGGTATTAGGTACACATGTCAAGCATAGAAATAATTTCCTTCAAGTGGATTGTATTCCATTTTTTTCCCTTTGTATTATATATTTATTGTTATTCAATACTACATAATTTCTCATCTTCTCGTTAATTGATTCTTTCTTACTCCCAAAATAACAACAGCTTTATCTCTACATTTTTCTCTCATTCTATTCTCCTTTTGTTGACTAAGTCTAGAAAAATTGAATTCATTTGAAAATTATCAGTTTTTTTCGTTTGCCTTAACAACAAATATAACGATGAAAGCAACAACAATGGAGAACCAACCAATATAGAAATTGATGACAATAATAACTGCGTGTACAAATTATCGGTCTGTGATTTATCGACTACTTCTTTTGATTCGTGTCTCTTTTTTGTTGTTGTTTTTTGTAAAAGGTAGCAAATAGGGAAGTACACACGTGTACACTCAGATCTGTCCATATGCACATACACATAAACATACTACGTACGTACATAAGTATAGATATTTCTTTTGTTCACTCTTGTCTGATTGAATTAATGAACAAAAACGGAGTGACTGCTATATTCTTCCTTATTAAGCATTAAATGTAACCTGTTTATTAGAATGTCCATCTCGTCATTTGCTATCGCCTTCTCCTTTAAATATCTTACTTTATTAGGATAAAAAATAGATTGAAAAATCGAGCGGATGTATAACTCTACTTGTTTCTTTCTTCGTATATTTATATCCCTAGGGTAAATATATTTAATGGACAAGATATATTTTAATGGAATTAAAAATTTTTCGCTAGACATATGACTAAATATATAACAGTACAATTAACTTAATCACTCTTATCCTAACTAGTCATCTTGATGCTGGCCAATTCATTGTGATCATATTGTAAATTATCTCTTTAAACTTTTGTATTCTACGTGATTATCTTCTACGTTGTTGTTAGTATTTTCGTCGTCGTTATTTCATTCTCTTCTTCTGTTTCTGCCCCTCTTCATTCGCCTTCCTGTCCTTATATATTTAAAATGTTTTTTTTAATCTACCATTTTATAATGAACAAGCTTAGCGGTTGACACGCAACAGTTCGGAAGTGATTATTAAATTTCTTACTTACCTATTATTAATAAAATAGAAAAAATTTTTTTTGGTGTTTTATTTTTCTACGAAAAATTGTGTTCCTTTTTAAGAAATAAACAATTGTTACGTTACTTCCGTTTGTCGTTATTCATTTATTTTCATGTATGTGGGTTATTTAATTTGAATAGATATTTCTAGTGAATTAAGGAAGTTAACTGTTAGTGGGAAGATGATCACTTATTTATTTTGTCTATTTCTCCCAATAATAACAATACATATTTCTGTATAAGAAATGGACTTATAGAATAGAAAATTCATCAAAAAATATATTATAATTATTTTCACGGTCGAAAACACAAGTGGATCTAAGTTGAACCACCATTAATAAGCTGAAAGCACTGGATGGTCATTTCATCATAGTATGGGACTCCTCAACAGTGCACATGCACAATCCCTCACGCGAGACTCAAACCAATAACCTTCGGTTTTACGCTCGATCACTAACCTGTAGACTTGTGATTCCAACTGTGAAAATATTACGATCTCTACAAATCTCCATACTGATATTATAATTATCTTCGAAAAACAAAAGAAAAACAGGTCTTTTATTATTGATTATTATTTTTAACGAATAAGTAATTATTATTAAATACCAGTTGACATAGAATGTTTGTCATTGACCACTGGATTCAGCTTGATTCACAAATTGTTTATACTAAGAGAAATTTATCCTTTTTTTGTTTTAGAAAATTAAGAATCTAGTGTACTGAAACAAGAAAAGAAAACTTGAGAACAAACCTGACCACGGAGTCATCATTTATTCAATGTATTTAGATATTTATTTGCAAAAATATTTTATCAGATTTTGTAGAAAAGACTGTAAAAGTTCCCTATTTGCTGTCCACTGATCATTATGCTCGCCTAGGTGATTTAGTGGATATTGTATTTCATTTTTAAAATAAATTCCTCAGCAACTGATGCCAAAAACGAGACCGACAAAAGTTATGGAGCACTGAATAACTATTTCAAAATGCTTTATAACTTCTTGGTAATAAGGATTTCACAACGTTACATTATATAATTAAATGTTTACAATTGAATGATAACTGAGTAGTGACCAATATCATGTATATCAAGTCATTCTTAGTGCTGACTAAATTATATTGTGTTGACTGGTTAAAGTGACAATATAGCGTGTACATCACGTGAATTGAATCCGGCACAGAGCATCAGTTCTTCTAAGATTACAGGAACACTTTGCTGACTAGTATCAAACAGTATGAAATCTAGGTACAAGATGTCTTGTTGACCAACTCTAACTACGATCAACTTGCAAAAATCAAATGTTTATACCTTATAAAAAACACAGGCTTGGTTAAGTATTAGACTGCCTTCATTAGTCTATATTTTCATTCATTTAGTTTATGATACAGTGTGTAATTCTCTTCATCAGTTGAATATAAAGAAAAACTCATTAATACTGAGTATATTATGATAAATCATTCTATTACTGAGAAAATAATTAACAACTAATATAAACTAGAATATTTCAAAGACTTACTACCTGAATTTATTTGTGATACAATGATAACATCATCAGTATTTTAGTTGTCATATAAGGCTATAAAGCTTACAGATACACCTCCTTTAACGAGTGCCAACTAAGAACAAATTTAAGTTTAACACTTTCAAATACAACTTGTCTTTAATCACATGACAATAAAATATATTTCCTTATATCATCAAGTTAATATATTTTTCTCAAAGAAAAAACATTTCTATTGAATTATCGCGTCAGAACTCAATGGTTTATATGTCATACATTAACAAATTGTTAAGGCGTATGTAAAAAAGTGGTTTGCACATTGTATCGTGAGTACATTGAAGTTGGTAAATATGCAATATCAAATGTTAACTATTTGGCCGAACATGTAATTGTGAATTCATGGGTTTATTTGTATATCAAGAAGAAAAAATTGTTTATGAATGTCTAACTTTCAATTATTATCCAATTGATGCCAATTAACAGTGGAAACATAGAACTCTGTTTATATTAATGAACATTGTGAGTTAATGTATGATATAAGCTTACATGAAATCACTTTGTAAATACTGTATATTTTATATATAAATATAAAAACAGTTAAATATCTCACCAAACCTGACCTTTTTCTTTTAATGCTTCTCTCTTTCTGTTTTCCTTTATTGCATAATTCTTATTTATTAACACTTTACTATAGTTGTTAAAAGGAAATTTTCGACACGTGTACACATCCGAATAACTTTGAATTAATAATTAAACAAAGGCAGTTATTATAACTACGAAATAAGAGTTAATCAAAGAAGTTGATTTATCCTGCTTTCACAGGTGTGGAATTTTAAGCCAACTGTTTCATTATTAGTTCTCTTTTTGTATACAATTCAGTGAACAATGCATCCCTTTTTTCCTTCGTCTTCTTCTTCTTCTTCTACATCGCCTTCAATTTCAATTTATTCAGAGTGGTTTTTGATTTTATTCAAAATCCTTTAATTTAACACCACCTCATTCGCATCAATCTCATCGTCATTATCATCAATACCAACAAATTCTTCAGCTTTTTTTCTCAACAATTCTCATGTTCTCTTTTTCCTCTTCATCTATTTACCATCTTTTAATTTATTTCATAAGTATAGTTTCTGTTACATAATTCAAGTTGATAAAATCAATTAATTTATTTACTCACAACACTTGATCCTCTTCAATTAATCATCTCCTCAGTCATCATCAAATGTATGATTGAAGTAGGCCTTCAGGGTTGAACAAATTGTCATTAAACCATTTAACCTTATTGATTTGTTGCGTCCCATATTTTTGTTATTATTCGAAGTATTATTAATACCATCAGTAGTACTAACAATCAATGATGAAGGCTTAATTCTCCCTTTATTTATACACCTGTTAGTAAAAAGTACTCACACACTGACAAATCACGATGATACATTTGTATATTGATCGATGTACTATGACGTTTACATATTATTTTCAGAACAGTCTAACATCATCTTGTGAACTGGTACAAAACACCATGTACTGTATTACTATTTCTTCATAATTTAGACTATTCAGTGCAATACAGAATGAAATTCAAACGGGATCCAATAATCGTGACAGTTCCATTGTACGGAGCTCAAATTTGGATAAGTATTACAACCACCATCAAAGTGTACAGTAGTTATCAACAGATGTACACGTAAGATACTCCAAATCCACTGGTCGGATACCATTAGCAACAACCTACTATGGCAGTAAACAAACCAACAGTCAGTTGAGGAGGAAACCAGGAAAACACGCTGAAGGTGGATAGAACACAAATTGTGGAAATTATGAAACTGCACCACTGCCCGACTATTCATTTGAATTTTTAAGACTTGTACTAGTTTACTTCTCTAAGCTTATATTAGATGAAACACAGTGTCATTTGTTAGTTATTGTGACGAATATTCTTCGATTAGATGTATGACTGCTATTTTTATACTTCAGCCAGTGATAAACCACCAAACAAGACAGATATGATGACTTTAATAATCAAATATATATTTGAACATCCGATCAATTCCCATTTCTAACGGATATGAAAAGTGTATTCAGTCAAAATCAAAGTTATTTGTCAGTAATAATGATGGATCTTTGTACAGTAAGTGATTATTTTAACGTTTAACAATAGTTCAGATGAATATGGAATACACTTTCATTTATAATCATCAGTTAATCATTGGTTTTGGAGAAGAAAATTAAAATGTTTGTGCAGTTCAATACGGTTACACGACTTGGTCTACTTAAGTTTTTTTAGTAATCCAATAATGATACATTAGAATTCAAGTTGTCCAGTTCAGAATGACTTGAGAATGTTTCCTCAGTATCATTGGATGTATATATAATGGACATCGCTGTATTATGTGATAGCTTTGTAGTGAACGAGAACTCAAGTGGGAAAGACCAATTTAGGATTTAACAAAATAATTACAGAAAGTCTGGGTGAAATACGAAAACCATACATTATATACTCAATTTGTACATCTTCCATCAACTGTCTCTTACAAAATCATTGTTCCCTCATTCATGCCGTTATTAAAATTACTCTCCATCTGCATTTCTGTTCTCGTCAATTCGATCTTCTCAACCTTCCGCTGCCAAGCATTCCACTTCTGATTGGTGCTACATATTACTTTTGTCTGTCGACATAAGCAGCATATGCACCAGCTTAGTTCTTGATTTAACTAAATGACCCATTGATCGATTATATGACATGTGACTTCTGACAACCACTTATTCTCACATTTTGATGGTTATATCCCCTGTACTGGTTGTTTAATTTGACAGTGTTCACTAGTATTCTGTTGTTATTAATTTGTACTATTTCAAACAGTACGATGTAGCGAAACTCTTATAAGAGAATCCAATAAGTCATTTTACCAAATTAGTGTCTCATTATAAAACAAAATATATTCATCTTACCAGCTGGACAATTACACATACTCGAGTGCATATAGACGTACACATTTTCTCCTATTTTATCGATCATTATTTTGAATAGTGAACCGTTTGTTTTTGAAAAAGGAATATATTTTTTGAGAATATTTCTAGTTATTTATTCTTTTGAAGGATAGAAATAAATGGGAAAGATGAATCCCATTTAGTCTGTTGATGACAGTCTCTTTGAATCTGATTGCATATATCCCTCTTCAACATGGATTCTTGTATAAGTATATACATGTGTGTATGCGCATCTGTGATTCAGAAGAATATAACCAACGTGAATCATTTACAGCATTAACAACAGGTAATCTATCTTGTTCACTCTACTATACTACTGATATGGTATTAAAAATAAATATCTTTGAAAAAGAAAACCACTTTCTATCAGGAAAGGAACATGATTGAAACATCTCATTCAAATAGAATTTTCTAGAATATGTTTACACTAAGGTTAATCAATAATCAGTTGACGCTGTTACTGTCGTTTCTTCATTTTCACTTATTTCTTCCTATTTTTTTAATATCGAGATACTTTCACTCTGTTAGTTTTTATTTGCTCTTTTGTTGTTGTCGTTGGTATTTTTCTTTTTCTAACAGAAGATAAAAAACATATTAGAACACAACTCATATATAGGATCACTTTTTTCTAGAATAGACTTGAAAAGACGAAAATTCCTCTTGAATTATTGCTCATCCGTATTAATGAGATGTTATTCTTTCGTCTCTATATATTTATCAAAGATATCTTGAAGATAGAATGATTGAATAAGTATTTAACAGGTACATAAATACCTATTAGTAGGAAAGCTTTAACACTGACATTTATATACAGACATGCAAACCGATGAGTGAGTTGATACTGACACTGAACACTTTACAAAAACACTGTTTGTATTCAATTATTTGCAACACGTGCAACACTAACTAACTAGTTTATGTATACACTTGTGAATGTGTGTGTGTATGTAATTACGTTCACATATCTGACAAGGGCTGTTATTTAATTTCCGGTTCACCTGTTCAACTAGATTCTCCTCCTATTGTACGATTATCATCGTCATAGTTATTCTGTTCCTCCCACATATGCATGATCATTTTCGTTATTGTTGTATAATTATCTCCGATTTCTACCTCTTCTTTGCTCTCTTCCTGCTAGTTCACAGTCACACAATCACATATACTAACATACACAACCGATTTACAAGAAGATAAACAATACAAAATCTCAATTTAATTTTAAAATCGAATTCTTTTCATTTTTCAAAATTAATTTCAAATAATCGTGTTGATAAAAGGAAGTGTAAAAATTGATTCATTTTTTTCTAGCTTTCATTCCCTCCTCCACTACTTCCCATCATTTCTGTCCCCATCATTATCTCTTGTTTTTTTTGTCATAATTTTCCTCTCTGTTTCTTCAATAACTTATTCTTTCAAATGATCTCTTTCCTCTATGTAATCAGTCTTATTATTTGCCAGAAAAATACACAATTAAATGAATTAACTAAGAAAACACCATCCTATTAGCAACAGCAGTAACATCAACTCTAACAACAAACAAACAAACAAAACAAGTGAGTACAATTACGAACACTGAAATACTCTCATGGATTTACATAAACAATTCTGTTTATTGATGCACTTTGTTTAACTACTGAAATTTTAAATGTGAAAACAAGTGATGAAGTACACGAATGTTGTGATTTTCATATAAATTTGCTACAAAAACATCTAACAAATTTTCTATTCAAGAATGTTACCATAGCATCATTCGAAGTTAAATAGATTTACGTTTTTCGTCTACAAAGGAATATTTGCGATTTTATGAAATCTAAGTAGTAACCTTTATTAAAGGAAAATAGCTGGTTATTTACGTGACCTCACATCTGTTCAATGGTATTGACCAACTTCAAAAATGTAAATAAACTCAATGCCTTTGGTATGAGAGTCGTTCGCACAGCTGAAGGGCTATACAAGTTACAATCGAACTGATCGATTATGGATTATAGTTGACTTCATGAGTCCATGTAAGTTAGACCACCAATGAGAACCTGGAACCACTGGATGGCCGTTTAGTCCTAGTATGGGATTCCTCAGCAGTGCGCATCCACGTTCTCGCATGAAGATTTCTTAATTAGGAAAATGATTTGAGTTAAGCTATTTCATACTTTGAGTTTGTCTGATTAATGATGAAGCATTTATTGTGCTCTTACACTATACTATCAGCATAAACATCAAAAGGAATTTTGCATTGGTGACGTTGAAACTGTGTAGAAAAGTAAAGCTTTACAATTGACGCATTCAGGTAAGAGAACACAACTTCAGCAAATAGTTCATGTTTTCATCAGATTTGCAAAACGACGGAAATCTTATTTACCAAACTACTCATAAGTAATATGATGTATTTATAATAAATTGATTTAAATCATTAACAATTGACAAAAATTCATTATTAGTATATGAAAACTTGTTAAGATTGTAGAATTTTCATACTTTAAACCACGAACTGGTTCTACAATCTCCATGAAACTCTCTTATACCAATTTCAATCATGCACTCACTAGTGACTAAATTCCAGACGCAATTTCTGGAGTTCTGTTGTGAAGCCAAGACCACTGGAGTTCAATTCACATAGGGTATAAGACAGTTATCCAGTGCAGAAAGTAGATGAGGATTGAATGATTCCAATAATTGGTTGAATTTAGACAAAAACACTGTTGATGACTGACTCAGTGGCTTATGCTTTCATACACAAGACCGAAGGTTCTGGGTTCGAGTCTCTGTGGTGGAGCCGTGAATGCACACTGCTGTGGAGTGCAACACCGGAATGAAGCGGCTGTCCAGTTATCCCGGGTCTCTGTATTGACTTACGACCCTGTCAATCATCACCATACAGATTCGCCAATCACGATGTCGATTTTCATGACCGTTCCACTGTGTTACACTAATTATACTTCAACTAGCACTAGTAGTTTTGAGTCAGCTCGGAGTCCTTGATTTTCCTCTGTATAGTAGCTTCTTACCTAACTCAACCTGTTCGATCCAGAACACAAATATCAGTCTCAGCTCTATGGATAGTATACTTCAGAAATATGTGGTTTATATACATGCACACCAGACCATATCACACCATAAAATGGAAAACAATAATTATACAAGATCAAGTCAAAAGTAGCTGTGAGTGTGTGAGACCGTAACTAATAAATCTGGAATCACTTCAGAATGGTAAAGCGTATAACAGTAGCCCGGTAGTCTGTTTACGAAAATCATTAATTAACCGAACACTTGAATAGTTATTAGATAACTCCAGCATTAACCTACATAACTTCCTCATAATGAAAGATGATTCATTTGTAGATCAACTTTCAATATTAAAATAAATAAAAATAGAAAATGGGAAAGATACCTAACGATAATGGTCAATCCAATTGAATTATTAATATCACTGAGAAAGCGAACATTTTGTCCGATTTCTCAGTGTTGGGATGTAGTGGGGAAATAGAAATCTAAATGAGACTTGGATAACAGTTATTATTTGGTTCATATGCATATGTGTAATTAGCAACGAACATTCACGAAAACAATATTGTTTTATGTAGTTTTTTTGTTACCCTAATTTCAACTCACTATACATTTTACCGTTCACAAATTACAACCAACCAACTAAAATTATGTTACTTAGATTTAGATTAGAAATTTTGTGCATTATTGTTTCTGTTAAAATGTACTACTATGTATTTCTTTACAATCTTACATTTCATTTCACGTAATCACATGAAATACGGCTATTCATACATGTAATACAAATTACTTGATATTTTGACTTTCTGATGTTTTGATTAGAGGTTTATGAGTTTGGAAATTTATATGATCTATGAATAATGTGAAAGAGTTGAGTAACAGAATTGGTGGATATTTTGTTAGTCATGCATGCAAGATTATGACACTCACGATCAGAAATTCATAACAATCCAATGGTAATTAAAAATGAAATTCAGGTAATGAATATCTTACTGTTTTAGCTCGGATACCATCAGCAACAGCCTACTGTAGGGGAGAACAAACCAGCTCCCATCTGAAGGGGAAGTTGGAAAAAGACGTTGAAAGCGGGTTGGACATACATTTTGCAAATCCACAAACTGCATCACGAGGCAAGCGCTAACTTGGAATCGTGAAGGGAAACGGGAAAGAGGAAGGACAAAAAACATGATGCATTGAGAATCGAAGGCAGACATCAAAAGAATGAATGGCATCTGAAAACGACTGGAAATGATTGTCTAGGACAGAGTTGGTTAGAGAATGCTGGTGTTGAGCTTATGCTCTTCAACGAGGGGAAGCTGGTGTAAGTACGTATGTAAGTAAGTATTCGTTTTCAACTTACAATACATCACAACACCTAACTCATAAATTTATTTCTTTTTATACTATACATTTAATTGATCCATTTAACCTACAACATACAGATTATTCAATCACATTTAATCGGATTTTAATACATTAATCACTACAAACTTGAATAATTCAGTAGTAATATAAACGTTTGCTTCAATTAGGTAGTCGAAAATTCAATCTTCCATAGATTATCTCTCCGTCATATAGGTTGCTGATACAACGTGTTGGGAATTATTGTGAATAAAAACAAAAATCCAAAGTTTTATGTTTAATGTCTAAACTAATCATCCCTGAGGTGATTGTAATCACAAGTTAAATACATTATTGACGATAAGGCGATGTCTATAACCTGTTTGGGTTTTGTACATATTTCGTTAGTGTTTTCACCAAAAAATCCTCTAAACCTGATTGGTTTTTAGTCAAGCGAAAATATTATCAACATCTCGTTTGAATTTCAGAAACCATAAACTGAATTCATGAGATAGTAAAATATTTAAATTATTTGTTGGACGAAGTATAATTATTAGATTATTGAGTGGAAAGCATAACATAACACTAAAAAAGTATGACACCAGATCCCATTAAAGATTTGGTATATTTGACGAAAATGTTTATCAATAACATCACGTGAAAATTCAACGAACATGGATCGCTTTGGCCACTTGATGAGTCCAATCAAATCGCCACTTGCTGTCATATGAAAATATTATCGTTATTGTTCTAGCCATTTTTCAAATGATGTGCCTTCTGTCGACTTTATATGATTTGTATTATGTAGCGTCCATTGAAGCAAAATAAAATGTTCTGGAAAAAGGTATTCTTACTTAAAGCTTTTAGTGTGGAGAATCCTGCTCTCATTAATTAATTAAATAATTTGTGTTATCGACATATTTTAACTGAACTATCAATTTATCACCTGATTATAATAAGCGCAATTTTAAATGAATTACAAATCCTACCAATCACAGTTTAGTAATTTTATTCACTAATATCTGATTGGTTACTTTTTTCAGGAGTAAATTAAATATTTTTCTACCCTTTTAGAAGTAATCATGCTTGAAAATAGTGTTTGTTTGTATCGCCCCTCTGTCTCCATATACTTTATGATTACTAAGTTTAATGTATTCCTTGCGGCTTGTTGAAAACTGGGCAACAATCTGTGTATTTCCATAAATAATTGGGGGCGATAGGAGGGAGAGATACCGAGTTGTGCGATCACTGGGACTAATGAAGATAAGTGGTGTTACAAATTGGTTCAATTCAGCAAATAAGATTAGACGGAAACCTAGGGGTGATGGTGATGATAGTCACATTATTAATGATATGTATGATTTTTATTGTCTATATTTTGTCATGACTATTATATATTTCATGACCGTACTTTTCATATAAAAATGGTTGTACAACTACCAAGACGTTTGAATACAAATATACTACATGATAACAGAATGAATATGCTGCATAATAATTCTTCTGGTATTTATATAGATCGTGATTTTTCAACTAACAAATTTATAATGAATGCAAATCTCACGGACACCAATATGAGTACCAATAATAATGATATAAATAATAATCATAATCCATTTTATAAATTATTTACACGCTTTCCAAATTACACTTCAATGAATGGATTAGATTCTATCACTACAAATGATATTATGCCTAGTGAGAACAATATGAACAGTATTACCAGTCACGGGACAAGTGCATTTAGAACACCTTCACCAATTATGGACTTTATGAAAGAACAATTCGGTATTACACAATCATCACCGAAGCAATCATTGAGCAATTTTACATTTCCTAATGATATATATAATCGAAACACTTCTATTATTAATGAACAAATTAATGCCCAGCTACAAAATACGAAGATGAATATTACAGATTTACAATCGACAATTCAGTTAGCTGGTAAATTAGCTCAACATTTTATTGCGTTATCTAATAATAATAACAATAATTCTACGAATTCAAATTTTTCACTGAAATCTAATCCAACTGATTCACAATTAGGACAATATCATCATGAACAACAGGGTCAACAATCCTACGACTTTCATCAACATTATTTACAACGTCGGCATAATTGTCAACAGTTTATTCCATCATTGATCAATTCGAATCATGAGATGAAATTATCGAATCTAAATGATACCTCAAATATACAATCATTAGATCAGTTAACTGAATTCTTGTTATATCAACAATATTATCAAAATAATAATAATCAGAATAATAAAAATAAGCATATTATACCAGAAATACAATGTCATAATGCTAATACTAGTAATAATAATGTTAATAAATTGAATTTCAATATGAATAATAATTATAAGGCATCGTCAAATAATTTGGAAAATCTCAATCAATTGGATAATTCACATTTTGACGAAACAATACAATTTACACCGTTGCAATCGTCACTTGAAGAAAGTAAGCGTAGTTTTGTACTTTCTGTTATTATTCCTGTTGTTATAAGAGTAATTTAAATGGTTATCAATTCATTAAAATGATTCATGTTATGGATTGATGTTCAGTTAGGTTAGCATTACTGATCAAGAAGCATTGAATAGAGTCGAATTTAGGTCTAGGACAATACATTTAAATTGATGAGCTGAATGAAAGTCAGTAGTCTACATTTTAAATTTTGGTCAAATCATGATATCGTTATACTGTGTTAATGAATGGCAACTGTATTATTAATGATATGTTAAATTTTTAATAATTTTTAAGCTAATTATTTTAGCATGATAAGCTTCTTGTTATTTGCCTTTAAAATAAGTAATTAATTACATACCATTTTTATCTGTTTTAACACTCACTATTCAATGACATTCACGCGTTCGAGTTGAACTAATAACGGAGGTTTTCTTAACGCTATTTAGCTTACAGTATTATTTAATATGCTTTATGATAAATTAAGTTAGATGAACTCGGTCTTAAGTGAATGTCCGAATATATCTTTATAGTTTTCGAATCACGAAGCGATGTCATCTAGATTACCACTGAAAACCTGGAGACACTGAATGGTCGATCCGATCTATTGTCAGACTCCTCAGTAATGTACACCTACCACCTTACTACGAGGAATCGATCTCACAACCTCCAGTCTCGCACATGAATGCCTAATCTCTAGATTACTTGGCCAACATTTGACGGCGTTACTGTTTTACTTAGTGAATCACATGAATTCCACTCAATAGGCAAGTTGTTATTTAAAAGCTGTAAACGTAGTTTCTTCATCAGTGTAAAGAAAAGCAACAACTACTCAGGTTTTTACTAGTCCCTACCCCAACTATCATTTTCTTTCTTTCATGCAAGATAAAATACGATCAATCGAGCTACTTAATATAGTGATCAATAAATTACTTTAATTCATCTGATTAAGGAAAAATAGCATATGAATGAACGCTTTTATCCGTTATATAATCATCAGAGTTCTTTTCGTCTATTCAATCCATGTCCTACCAGTAGATATGATTTTTTTATCTAAAATAAAAAAATACAAAAGATACTCTTCCATGCAGGTTTTTATTTCCACTGTATTCCGAATTCAGAGTGTTTGGGTTCTAGTAGCAAGTAGTATTTACCATGAAATAGATGATCATATTGAATCACTGATCAAGTAGTTTAATGACTCAGTATTCAAAACAGTGGGCATTTTATTTCATTTTCATTAGGATATAAACCCATTTAGTTCTATAACTTTACAAAAATGAGTTTTATTGCTACCTATTTTAAAACATAAAATTTCAAATCATGATCACTGGTAACATCAAAGCATTTGTATAAGGTACCTATGAGATATCAGAAGTCTGATCATTTCAGGTAAACAAAAATTAACATTTAGATAATATCTAATCATATGTTCTAAGCATATCTGTTCTTCTACATCGTTATTTCTAACGACATTCGGTAATATAATAAGAATAAACTACAAATAATTCGAAGAGTTAAGAATGAAGTAGGAACTCACTGACAACAATTGTTTACGATCATACAATAAATCATGAGCTAAGTACAAAAACTGGATAATAGTTCGGCATTTTAAAAGTAACTTGTCTAATGAAGGATTAAAACTTCATCCTAATTCTGTATGTTTAACGTGGATAATTAATGGGATAAAATCTCGAACACGGAGATAAGACAGTTACATAATTTACCAATTTATGATGAATACTATGTTCAAAGTTATATAGATTTTTCTGTTAAAGTAAATTTATTCAACCACCATTCTGATCTTTCAGTTCATCGAAAATTTTATTGCTAAGCTAATTAGATAACTGGATAAAGTAGATCTTGACATATTTCATCAATTCAATGTACCACATCACATCTTTACAGTGAGATGAACTTATCGAGACAAATACCGTAATAGTTGAAGTAGTAATAATATCACCAGTCGTTTTATGAGTAGTGGCGGAAGTAGAAAACATACAATTCAAGAAGAAAGAATTAATTCGCGGAATGAGAAACATAAGCAGTTTAGATAGGGAATAATTGCATTTACGTTATTATAGTTGATTTTGAACTATGTTATCTAAATTATTCAATCATTTGGTTGGAATAATCGTTTAACTCGTACCAAGCAGTCTACACTTATCGAAATAGTTCATTTTAACAGTCAACAATTCTATGAGTCAATATATCTTTTTTTCACTGGTTCTTCTTAGTTTTCTTCCAACCTATTACTGTAACATATAACTATGATTTGTTTTATCATATTTGACTGTTACTTTAAAAACAAGTAGAGATTAGGTGTTACGATTTAAGTTAATTTCAGTTTGAATAAACCCATTCAAAATACTTATTTATTAGTTGAATTCATGAGTCAATAAGAACTAGACCACCATGGAAAACCTGGATACACTGGACGGTCGTTTTGTCCTATTGTGGGACTCCCCAGCAGTGCGCATCCACGACCCCGCCCCGCGGGATTCGAACCCGTAGCCTATGTCTTGCGCGCGAACTCCAAACAGTTTCGTTGATTGGTTGAGTTTAAACATTAACACCAATGGATGCCAGCTCAGTGGTCTAGAGGTTAAGCGTTCACATGCGAGGCCGATAGGTCCTGGGTTTGAATCCAGCAGGGCGAGATCGTGGGTACGTACTGCCGATGAGTCTCACAATAGGACGAAACGGCCTTCCAGTGTTTTTAGTTTTTCCATGGTGGTTTAACTTTCATTGACTCATGAATTCAAGTATTAAACTACTAAAATCTTCACAAATCCCCCCTTCTGAATATACTTATGCTTTTTTTGTTGATTTAGCTAGAATTTATTAAAATATTGTTATTATTATTATATAATTTTTTATGAAATATATGAACATTTCAAACTTCAAATCACTAGATATTAATAAAATTAAGTTTTATCAACAATAAGTTATCTTTAGAAGTAATTTTTAGTAAGTGACAGAACTTTAAACTGAACATTATTGAGTGAGAGATGATAAATGAATAACATGTTTCGTATTGAGCACCCGAGCAGTATTCCAGGCCTCACACAAATCAAATAATGAAGTATGGCACATGGATATTTGGTGCATCCTTGTACCAATCTGTATGTGTTTAAATAAATAAAATCTAATTGAATAATTCAGTATGTGTTAATATCAATAACAATAATACTGAAATCATTCTTGTGGATTAATTATCTCATTTTTATTGTAAAACTATGACTAACACAATAAAAAAATTTACCGACAGAAACAGTAAACAGGAGGTCACTTAATAATACTATATATCTTTTTACTTATTCTAAACCACAGAATTTCTAGTCTACTGTATTACATCAACACACAATCAGCACCTGTACATATTAGTAACTTGAATTCTGATTCATCAACCACAACATAGAAAAAGCGTCTTTAAAGAAACAGATAAAAAACTGCTTTGTAACTAGATAGCAGGTGCTATTCACGACAAGTATTATTGATTACATAAATGAAGTAATAATCTAGATGTGAAAATGTACTCAAAACAAATGAATTGGGAAAAATAAAGGAAAATTCCCAGTTGGTAGAGAGGGGGTAAATGTGACAATTTATAAGAAAAAAAGAATAAGCGAAGGAAACACTTTATATTGTTCATGAACTGTTAACATTACAGCGAAGCCATCTGCCTCGATGAAATTTACACAATGTAACACAATTAATAAAAACATTGTGTTTCCATGATTAATGCAATCAAAGTTTATTACTACAAATTTCATCACGATAATGATCATTCTATTATATTCTCTTTTGTGTGTCTGGAGATTTATCGCGTTACCGGTTGTTTAAACGAATTATGTGTTACGGTATATGTGTGTGTAAGGGGGGAAGGTGTTGCAATATTTGAAGTAAGTTAAACAATTCAAATTGAGTGGGCTATAAAGATGAGTAATAATTAAGATCATTTATATCTATGTATGTTACATCAGATATCAAGAAATTTAATTTGTGACTGGAAAGACTTCTGTCTATCACAGAGATTATGTCGATTTATTGAGGTTATAAGAAAGTATCAAGTGTTTTTCCTTGTTAAATTGATACATTGGATAATTAATTGTAAATATATTTGAGTTTCAACTAAGCATGTATGAAGTGAAGTTGTAATAATGAATTAAATTTTGAAGTATAAAATGATGAATACGAAACAGATGAATTATTGTTTTGCTACCATGAAAGTAAAACCTCAGAGTGATGGTTTAAACCAACGGGATGATATTTTTATATCGTATTGAATGATTCACTAACAATATAATACATCTTATTAACACGTCTACATATTACCGGTTAATATATTTAGCTTTGATTATGAAGCCTAGTGATATCATCCGGCTACAAGCTTCGATTTCAGAACAATGGGTTTAAAAACTGAAAATTTGTGCGTGGAAATTATCGAATTCTTTCATCATCAAATCATCCTTACACAAAACATATAACTGGAATTCAGAGTTAAATCATAAGTTTCATTTGAGTTAACAATAGGAATTATTTATTTCTATTGACCAAAAGTGAATGCTTTTGAACATTATACAAATGTATAGAATAGGATTTATTTATTATTATACTGTTCGTCTGATTGTCGATTAAATATGTGAGAAATGTATTTCAAGTAGATGACTTTATTAAATCTCTAATTCCTTGAGTTTTAGGATAAATTACATTTTCCCTTAACACTTATTTGGAATAATTTTTAATCAGAAATAATAATAATAATATTGGCATTGGCAATACTACTAATACTGATACTTAAGCTACAAATTATTACAACTGTTCTCTACAAGTCAGAGTGTAATTCCAGTCTATATGTATATTTCAATCTCAGTAAACAAACATACGTAATAATATTAATAATGATATTACTTTCAAAGGTAAAGATCATGAGTCAATTGAAGCTAGACCACCATGGAAAACCTGGAAGCACTGGACGGCCGTTTCGTCCTATTGTGAGACTCCTTAGCAGTGCTCATTCATGACCTCGCCTCCTGCGAGGTTACAAATTATTACAACTGTTATCTATAAGTCAGAGTGTAATTCCAGTCTATATGTATATTTCAATCTCAATAATATTAATAATGATATTACTATTTTTTTAAAAACTATTATTTAAAAAAATACAAAATTCAAAAAATAAAATAAAAAGAATGTAAATGAATAAATTATTATTTTTTTGGTGACATTTTAAAAAAAAATCGCTACTATTACGTAATGAATGGACATTAATCTTTAGAAAAAAAGAAACAAACAACTTTATATTGACATTTTATATTTTAACTTATATATACATTAATGTAGTTTTTTAAAAAAACAATCATAATAGCAAATATTTATTATACGATGCCAAAATATTTACATTAAATGCATATATATTCAATAGGAGTATAAACTGATGAATGAAATAGTCTCGGGTAGATGGAGGATTAAATAGTTGGTTATCCATTTGATAATAATCCCAATAGTAAATATAATAACAATAACAATATTAGTAGATACCTATCAACTTCTTATAGATGACAATGAAATTTTTTTTAAGGTCTGTTTATTGAACCACATGAACAGATTGAATAATTTGATTATGAATAAATAATAATAATAATAATAATAATAATAATGGGTTAATCAGTAAAGAGAGGCAAACAAATCACTTGTTTCAAAATTTATATCACAGATTTATTTAGCATATTGTTTGTTTTATGGACACATATGTATTTCTATAAGAGTTATTTTCTTTGACAATCTGTTCTATCCCCTTTCATATATATATACAATATACAACTTGACATGATCAACTTAATTGTATTGACCTAAACATTTGACAAATACTTTTCACTTATAAAACATTTGATTATAAGAAAATAAATGATGATTAACTTCATGTAGCTTATCTGATTTCACGTGTCTGTATGTGTGTATGCACAAGTGTGAATGTATACACGAGTGTATATATGTTTAATGATTGATAATATTTATTCATATTGACTTCATTCCAAATTTGTTAAAAAAAACCCCACTATTTTGAAAAATGAATCTCATGGATTATATATCGGATCTACTAATCACTCAATTAATGATTTACCTATGTATGCACGCGTATGTATAAGATATGAAAAACAAAATTTTTCCAGTCTAAGACCAATCATAATACTCAGTTAATAATCATGGATCATTAATTTATGATAGACATTCCTATATTATGATTATTAAAATGAGCTTCTATCCAAATGTTAGATATTTAAGATATTTCAGTTTTGAATAAGACAAACAATTGTTTTAGAAATGAATTACATGCTTATGCAAAACATTATAATGTCGAATAAAGTTGATTTTTTATGAAACTATCAATTATCTCCAAATACCCCATTTTCTCAAATGTCAGCTGGAAATAGTTTTTCAATGAATTTTTGTTATGACTATTATGAAATATCAGAAGGGGTTTGTGGAGATTTTATGAAATTTCACAGATTGAAATCATGAGTCAGCTGAAGCCAGACCACCATGGGAAACCTGGAAACACTGGACGGCCGTTTCGTTCTAGTATGGGACTTCTCGGCAGTGCGCATCCACGACCCCGCCCCCCGCGGGATTCGAACCCAGGACCTACTGGTTTCTCACGCGAGTACTTAACCATTCGACCACTGAGCCGGCATCCAACGGTGTTAATGTCTGTTGTGTGATATCAGCTCACTGAAGACAATGGTATATGGTGGCGCAACTTCGTGGATTGGTTGAAGTTAGACGTTGACACCGTTGAATGCCGGCTCAGTGGTCTAGTTGGTTAAGCGCTTGGCGTGAGAATGATAGGCCTTGGGTTCGAATCTCGTGGGGTGCTGGGTCGTTGGTGCGCACTGCTGAGGAGTCCCATACTAGGATGAAACGGCCGTCCAGTGCTTTCAGGTTCTCCATGGTGGTCTAGCTTCAACTGACTCATGATTTCAATCTGTATTATGAAATATGATGTAAAACTCTAGTGATCACTATTATGAAAGTTGTGGTTGACTGAACTAAATATTAGTAATAATATGTATACAATAATGATTATTATTGTTACCTTTAATGGTAGTCATAACAGTTATCACAAACAGTGACAAAGTAGAAATTTCAGCGACACTGATGAGTAATTCGACCTAGTTTACAACATCCTAGCAACCTCTACTTTTGCACTGATTAAATTTTACAATGAGTTGACATAATCATCAAAACACAGAGGAGTCATCTTATGTTATACAACCGCACCTATCTGTAATGTACCTTTACAACTATCAGCATGGTTGAACTACACCTGTCACAGCTGCTTACTTGAGTTCAAAGGAATCCTATTTGAAATCGGTTACTAGTTAGCAGGTAATCATTAGGAGGATGAGATATTTACTACAAAATATTCTCTTTTAAATATAATTTTATCAGATTGATGTTTAAAACCATGACTTTCATAAGTGTATCACATAACCCTTAATTTTCCACTCACGTATAAAAAAACTTTGAACTATTTGCTATCTGATATTAAAGTCAATGAAAAAACAAAAAAATCGTCAATTTATCTTGTTAGTAACAATAATATTACTAGTAAACAGCTTTAAAAAAAACTAATAGAAATAATGTTAAACTGAATATTGATTCTCATATATTGCATTCACTTATCTCTACGGTTACTTAGTATGCAGGTGGTTACATTCACTTGTCACGCACACACACATACACCTAAGCTCCTACACAGAAATAACATAACAGACTTTTAAAAAGTATCAATTTGTAATTTTCATTTTGTAGAATGTCATTTTAACTGTTATATCAGTTGTTGTGTTCACTAAGTATATTATACCCTTATTTCTTCTGTTTAATAGTGTCTATATTTTGGTAATATATCTGAACAAACACGTATTTGTATGATATACTGTTTTTATTGTTAGATAATCATTATCATTTATCAGTATAATGCTTACAATGCGACAAAAGTACAATTCACATATCCATTATTATTATTACTACAATTATCAATAAAGTTGGAATGACCTCGATATTAAATATTGATAAATTCGTTGTGATATTTATCTACATAATATTTAATTATATACACTTATTAAATAGTTGAACTATATAAGTTATACAAAACATGTATAAATACATCTTAGCAATCAACTATATATATATAATATGACCTTTTACTTTATAATAATGACGACTACAAAACATTACTCAAGTGAACTTTAATGATTCTTGTTTGTGTCCATGATTCTGATTGTTAAAATGAAATGGTAGAAACTAAAAGGAATGTTGAGTACGTATTTCACAAAAAAAGTAATATAAACAATGAGTATCATGTACGTGTTATAGTGTAGGTTTTCACCTTTTTAAATAGTCACATTCACATATATCCATACATACATACCTACAGACATACATAGATGTATATTTGCACAAACAAACAAAAAACAAATGGTTTTTTCTAATCTTAGTTGTTTTAGTGAAATTAATAAAAAAAGAACAACAGCGAAAGAAAGAAAACATTGAACATACAAAGAATTATTGTTGCTTTAACCATGTAGTTTGTAATAGTTATTTGTTATTGTTAAAACATTTGAGACAAAAAAATATTTATTTTGTAAAACCGGAAGACTTAATATGTTTAAACTTGCACCAATCCATAGGACGATAGTAATATAGACAACGTATTAGTGGTAATTAAAAAGATATTGTCTTAGTGTAAATGAATTATAAATTTGATTATTTTCTTTTTAATTATTTTATTTTAGATTACGCAACAGGCTATTTTTGTTTACAATATAGAAGTTACCCTGTTTTACAGTTTTTTAAAAGCCCTTTAATCATATGTCGTCTGACAAAAATGCTCCGGAATTTTCTTCTAGCATAAAATCAATTAGAGAAGATTTTAATTTAGAAAGTCAGTAATCAAATGATAATAACATATTCCAAGATTTTTTTAGTCTTGAATCTATAGTACTACATAAAATACTTTTACACTTTTATTATACTTACTCAATTACGTATTTTAGATTACTAAACAATGCTCTGATGAATATTTTTCTTATTCCTAATATTATCCGATTAACTGACAATGATGAGTAAATAATCACTAATATATTTACTTATTAATATCTTACTACTAATGGTTTTACTTTTAAACATGATTGTCAAGTTCTCTGGAGAATGATTGATCAGCAACTAATTTTGGGTTCATCATGATTAATTTGTTCCAATGGAACTAATCTCCAAAAACCCTTCACCTGAAAAATAGTAATAGTACAATGCTCAACTATTGATATACACTGATGATACTTAATCAACCAAAAAAGGTTTTCAATGGTGATCAATCATTGATTAGTTCATGATCTCCATGAAAACTGAGTAAAAGTCTGTTTAGTGCACACCCTCACATTATTTTTTATTGTTTCTACAATTAATATCAATTCATAGTAAATGCTTCAAGACAATTTAAATTACTTACAAGCACAGTTACAATTGAATTATCAAAAAGAAATTATATAAATACAGTAAAATTTTCTTTGTTTTAATGTAAATACTGCTCAATTTTATCCATCTACAATTTGTTACACGTGTATTTCAACGTAAATTAAATCAAGCATCGTTAAAACGTTTTTCCTAAACTTTATAAATTATGTTATGAATTAAGTGAATATACATTACACGAGTTCATTGAGAGCAGAGAAAAAAAACCCACTTTAACTTGAAGCAAAAAAATCAGCCTTTAGGGCTTTTTCTCACTTTGATCAAGTGGTTATTGTTGAACTTACTTGGTTCTCTCTCTCTATCATTGCTTTACTCTAAGAAGAATTGAACGGATATTCTAAATGAATAAATATATAAGTATGTCGGTTTTTGTTGTGTCGAAATGTTAACTTAAGAAATAAAAAGATCCATTAACTTTTTTACATTTTCTTCAACTTCCCATCTGTTGGTTAACTAACTGCTTTCTCCCTCACATTCCTCCTTAATTTTTTGTTGTTGTTTAACATACAAACATACAGTCACACGTACTACAATTATCAACTCTCCCCCACTAAAGTAGTATTTTCTTTCTTCCTTTCAACTCAAGTGTTGTTGTACACCACATACTGGGAGAAGAATAAAAACACCTATTCATTAACAAAAGTGAAGGGAGGGGAGAAAGTAATTAAAATTCCGAATATGATTTTTCTTTTTTAATCACCTGCAAAAGTAATATGGCAAACGCCAATAGATATCAAGCTGTCGTTTAGTACGTGTTACTAGTATGTAAAACTAGACTAATAGCAATATTTTAAAAAAAATGCACTTTTCGCTTATGTTGTGTATATACATTGTCGTACTCATTTGAACAGATTGTGTATTACATACTTATTTAGATATTTTGGGGAACAAAGGTAGGTGTGAGAAGAGAAAAATAACTATACACTTGTGAAATCATAGTCTCATTTATATTTAACAGTCTAATTTTTCGATGAAAACAAAAAAAGTTGATTTCTTCGCTGCTTTTCTTTCTCTCATCATATCTTGAAATCATTTACATCTCTCTTTCCATATGTTAATCTAATTGTGAGTAAAAGTTTCTGAAATGTTTCATTTTTTTTAAAAAAAATTTGTCAGTTCAACTTTTTACTGTTTCATTTTCGTAAAACTCGTTAATTCTCCTCATACTTCTTGTTCTTGTTCTTTCTATTTTTTCCCTTCTCCTATGACTTCATTTATCTATTTAAATCGTTCGCGTGAACCGACTTCTTACATGCTCATATCTCAGGTCACAAAATTTATTGAATATTAATCAGACGTAAATAATTTTTTTGTATATATCTAAAAAAACAGGTGTATAGATAGAATTAGAGGAGGGTGATGAAAAAAAACAAATCACAAACATTATAAGAATGATAGTGGGGTCGAAGTAGAAAAAATAATAATAATTAAACAAAGTCGAGTTTATCAATCAATAATTTATAAACATATGTTCACATAAATGTATCCATATGTGCTTAAATGTGTTGTACATTATGATAACTTAGAATATTCTATCGAACGTGTCAATCAACTGAGTGTAAATGAACATTAATTTTGTTGTTTTATTTGGGAAAATTTTTTTTATCAAACTTCTTGATCACTGATCATAGTTGTAAATCAAGATATTAAAGTCAATAGGATGATTAGTGCTCACTACAATTTTATACAAAAGATTAATTTGAACAGATTGATAAAGTATTTAATTAAATTTTAATTTTTTTTTCTCTGAAAACAAAAATATACACAAATCACTTATTAGAAGATGTGAAGATGCTTGAGCAGTAATCAAATTGTCTTTTAAAAAAATTATTCTGAATAAAAATGATATCTGTAGCTAATTGAAAAAGATGCCGACTCAGTGGTCTAGTTGGTTGAGCGCCTGGCGCGAGACTGATAGGTTTGAATTCAACAGGGCGAGATTGTGGGTGTGCACTGCTGAGGAGTCCCATACTAAGACGAAACGGCCGTCCAGTGAAAAATATTAGTTTGTACATTATGAAGTGTATTTTACTGGGGAAAAAATAACCTTTCTGAACTGGACAGAACAATAGCGTGATCAATGATGGAGTTCATTATGCTTTTTATCAGTTTAAAAGAAATTATATAAAACAAATGTTGTGGTTTGTATAAGTTACAAAGAAATTAATCCTTTTGAAACATCGTAGATGATATATATAGACAAAAACTGAAAGTTTTGATTATGCAGCGAACTCAGAGGTCTAAACAATTGAAAAAAACACAACAAAATTTGGGACAGTTAACATTAAACTTGGAATGTCTGAAAACCTTATTGTCTCATAATTATTTCGGACTGAATATCCTTCTTTATTTTAGTCTGAATAAGGACGAACAATACTTTATAGAATATATTTACTAGGCCACTAATAAAACTCAACTTCTTTCGTTTACCGTCAATATATCTAATAGAGTGAATATCAGGGGTGACACAAACAACTATATATATATATATATATATATATATATATATATATATATATATATATATAAGAGAGAGAGAGAGAGAGAGAGAGTTTTGAACAGTAAAACGTTAATTAATAATTTAAAATAGGGATATAAGAAGCTAGATATGTAATAATTCCGGAAAATGTAAATTTTTATGGTAATTGGTTGTACTGTGAATAACTAGCTCAAAGTCTTTCAACTTTTACCAAGATCATCAAGCCAAGATCATTTTCTGTATTCGTTTACCTTAGTAGCACATGCATAAATTAGTTATCATAATGGAATATTACAATTCTTATGACGCAATAACCGTGTAAACTGTCAATAATTTGAGTTATTTTAAGAAATATTAATATTCAGTAATCTGATTAATTAAATTTTTTTATTGAATCTAGTTGAGATAAATTCCAGAATTTCCTATCTGCACAAATTGAAGTTTTATGAACTGAATTTGTTATTTATAAAATATTCTTGTTTTTTATGTTCCCTTTCTGTTAGGTGGTTGTATTGATCTTTCCTATAATGGATCAAACAAGACATCAACAAGTCAAAATAAACAAGCATCATTAAATCCTTCAAATATCATAGTATCAAGTGACACATATTCAAATACTAATACAAATAATAGTAGTGATAATATTGAACAACATGCAAGTGAATCAAATGAATTGTCGAAATCACTAATTCAAAAATCTATCAATGAACTAAAACACTATTCTAGTATTTCCTCATTTTTAACTTCAACGCTAACTACAAGTACAATGATGGCAACACAAACTTCTACAGCAATCTATCCAACTATTTTCTCAACAATGACAACAATTCCTACTCAGGCAGAGATTGATTTTAATTCATTAACATTTCCGTTAAATACAGATATTAATTTAAATAGTTATCCTGGTACAAATGATTTTTTCTCATCATTATTAAAGTTGAAAATATCGACTGCTGATAAATTGAATGAAATCTTTGTTAATACTACTTCTGCAACTACTAATAATACTAGTAATATTCATAACATCAAAAGCAACAATAACATCGTTGCTACTAGTGATAATCATACTAATCTAAATAGTATGGGTGAAGAATACAGTTATGAATTATCACATGATGAACATATACAAAATCCGTATAACAATAATCATACACTAAATAGAAGTTGTAGTAACAGTGGTAGTGGAACCAGTAATAAAAGTCATAGAAACACATCAAACAAATCTCGCCATCATCATTGTCATCTTCAGGAGCATATGACAAATGATTTAACTAAACCTAAAAATCGTAAATCAGGTTTTCAACCCGGTGTAACAGTTGGTTATACGTATGATGCATTTTTTATCTCAGATGGTCGATCAAGAAAACGTGTAAAAAATTCTCATATAAAACAGTCGAAATTACAAAAACGTCAATCGTATCGTAGTAATAATGATGATACATCATTACAATTAATTAGTCCACAATCAAATATAACTAATACGTCAAGATCATGTTCACTTGATGATTTATCAAATTGTACAAATGAAGAACGAGTAATAAACAATACATTAAATAATGCTTTACCAAAATCTCATCTCTCAAGTATTACATCCTCTTCAACTTCTTTATTAGTTACACTCAATGAAACACAAACACAACGATATAGTTGTCCAGATTGTGGTAAAAATTATGCAACATCATCAAATTTAAGTCGACATAAACAAACACATCGTAGTTTAGATAGTCAATCAGCTAGAAAATGTCCACAGTGCGGTAAGGCCTATGTATCTATGCCAGCATTATCAATGCATTTATTAACTCATGATTTGAAACATCAATGTGATATTTGTGGCAAAGCATTTAGTCGACCATGGTTATTACAAGGTCATCGACGTGCACATACAGGTGAGAAACCATATGGTTGTGCACATTGTGGTCGTGCATTTGCTGATCGATCTAATCTACGAGCGCATATGCAAACACATTCAGGTATGAAACAATTCGAGTGTAAACAATGTCATAAAAATTTTGCATTAAAATCCTATTTAAACAAACATTTGGAATCTGGTTGTACGAATAAATCTGACTGGTCTGTGATGAATTCTTCATTAACTTCGGAAGAGAACTCTTATTTCTCACCAGAGCCATCAGAGAAATTATCAAAAATGGAATTTCATCAACAATCTGATTTATCATGGAGTGTAACTAAATTAATTAATTAATTACTCAATAATAAAGATCAGTAAATTTGTATCAATATTTTTCACTTCATTCTTAGTTTTATTCATCACCAAATGAAATATAATCATTTATACAATTGATAGCATCAATTCTATTAATAGTAACACTGTAAGACAAGGTTTTCCTTACCTCATTTAACTGATTTTAATTCTGTTTTTATTTTTTACATTTTGTTGTTTTTGTTGCTTTCAATCTTTTTAATAAATCATCCGTTTCATCGATAACTAATCAAATAATCAATCCAAATCATTTGGTTAAAATGTTCGCCTTATACTGTTCTACTTGTAATACCATTTTAAACAAAAAACTGATGGAAAACCATTTATCATTTACTGTTATTCATTTTACCTCATCTACATGTGTACAACTAGGAGGATACTTTACAAACAATTTACATTTTCCCTTATCTAGCGATTCCTTTAGTTTATGGTTTCTTCTTCTTCTTCTTCTTCATTTTCATTCGTTTTATTGTTTATTTAACAAAAAGCAAATTATTAGTTCTGCTCAATGTATTACAATAAACTGATTGATAAACGCACAATTCACATATCTTTAAAACAATAGATTCTTTTTTCAAATTATAGAATAAACTATCACTTATTGTCACTGATCAAGTGTGATGTTTATTGTTATTGATAAATAATGAATTATTAAGGGGTTTAGTTTTTTAAATAGGGAGGACTATTTATAATTTATGATTATTTTTTTTCTCTTTTACATGTAAGATAATAATTATTTACTTCATATTTGAAAATATCATCGTTTGATTGAATAATCATGTCTTGACTATACAATTTTCTATGTATATATATGCATATATATACTTGTAAAATATAGTTTCTTTTTATTTCGTTTCGTGGGGAAAATGAATAATGGGAAATGTTATTTAGGGTATGTAATTTTCCATTGTTGGTATATAGGACTGTAATTGATCAGTCTCTCATATGTATATTTTGAGTGTGTTGCTTCGATATTGTGTTACCTCACACAAAAATGAAAAGTGCTTTCTTAATACCAAAAAGTTCCAGTATCTATTGAATTATTTGACACAATGTTTAAATCTAGCGCGAAACAGAAGTTTCGTTTCAGTTTCAACGAAAATGTATATTTATTTTCTATCAACTAGATTGTCCGATAGCCTCGAAATTAACGGGTCATCCTAGCTGAAGATAATCAATCTACATAATTATTTAATCTAAAATGTTACTTTATACACAACCGTCATTAGCCACAGGACTTGAATTGTTATTATTATTATTACTATTATTATTATTATTATTACTAGCAGAGGCAGTAGAGTTAATTCATTCTCTAATTACTTTACTTATAGTAGTGAAACTACTACAAATTACAGTCAGATACATGAGTTTGTATACAACTGTTGTATTGAAATCGATCATTTAAATTTTCTTACATAAAGACAATTGTTTTTGTTCTATTTGTATATGAAACTTGTGGAATTTGTTGAATTTCATAGTTTACATCATGGACTAACCACGATTAAACAACTGCTGAAACCAAAAAAGCAAAAAATATTGAACGAATGTGTGAACTAATAATGAATTCATTATATAAAATATCATTCAGTTCGGATAAATTCCTTTCGATTATGCCATTTACCGAAGTTATACAATGGTATTTATTACTAATTTTACATTTCGTAGTTTATAATGAAGCCGGATGATTGTATTATCAACGAAGAGGCTGTAAGTTAATAGAAACAACTCCAAGTTAATGTAATAATCAAAGGGTGAATAAAATGAAACTAATGTAAACAGAAGAGAGAGAGATGGGAAAGATTATCCACTTGAACAATATCAAGAAGGTAACAAAAGGAAAACATGCGGATAAGATGACTTGCAAATGTGAAGTGATAAGATCATAATAGAATAAGGGATTAAATATGCTCCATTTAAACAAGAATGTAAGACAGTAAACATAATACATTTGTAAAGTTCCAATATGTTTGAATTAAGGGACCCCTAAAGTCTCGGTACACATATCTAGATCATCTTCAAATAGAAAAACTTTCTATAAATATAAATAATTTTAAATGAACATTCTGATTAAGAACGACAACTGAAATTGGCCGGTTGTGTTCAGCAATACGCCAGCTAATCAGCTTGGATTCAACTTCAGATAACTAAGCGAACTCTAAATGAAACTGGTAGAATGAATTTGTTTAGGCTTTCTATGACCATTAGTATAAGGTTTAGTGGAAATTATGGAATTTTTAGTTTTCAAATTACGAACAAAGATTAGTTCGATGTTAAAACTGTGAAAACTGTATGATATCCACAAATCCACCGGTAAGACTAACGATCATGTGCTCAGTAGCGAACAATCTCAAGATGTAAGTCTAAGAGTTCTAGTAAGAAGCCGCAACCACTCGAGTTTAGTCGTGTCACATCTGAGGAAAGTACCCACTGAAGACAATGAGAGATGATTGCACAATATCATTGATTTAAGTTGTACATTAACAATATTGGATACCGGCTTAATGGTCCTGAGGTGTCAAGTGTTCGTGCGCGAGACTGAACGTTCTGGATTCAGTTTGTGGATGTGAATTCGTGAATACGTACTGTTAAGGAGTTCAATACAAAGATGAAATGATTGTCCATTGCTTCTAAGTTTTCAATCGTTGTTCATTCAAGATCGGTTTATAATTTAATAGATGTGAAGTTTCTATTCCTAATTTTCGTCTCTATAATAGAAGCTACTTAGGTTAACATTTTAAATTTATTCAGTTACAAATCTACAAGGATCTGTGATGTCCAAGAACAATAAATATAATATAAGATCCATACTATGTGTAAACACTGAAGCGAATCCATATTCATCGTAGCAGGTTAATTCGAAACTGTATGAGATGTGCATAATTAAACACCCGAGCATGGACTAAACAACAAATCTATTTACTGTAAAAATGTACATTTTATTTTATTTATACTTCATTATTTCTTAAAATACGATTTTATTTATTTGTTACACATGTTCATAATTTTCTGCTAATGCTTAAACATTATTTTCGCATTTTTACCATCACACTGTCCGGTAAATGATCAATCCGATATTATACATGTAGTTTAGCAAACTTACATTTTGTTAGGATGATGGTCTAGTGTTTAAGCGTTTGCGAGAGTGACTGATAGGTTCTGGGTTCGTATCTCGCATGGCGGGGTCGTGGATGCGCACTACTGAGGAGTCCCGCAATAGGATGAAACGGCTGTTTAGTGTTTCCAGGTTTTCCATGGTGGTCTAGCTTCAATTGACTGATGGTCTCAACTAATGAAAATAAATCTTTATCGATAACAGTGTATATTGGTTAGGGTTATTTCACGAATTAGCTGAAATGGGAATATCTGTATTGAATGACTACAATTTAAACCAATCTCAACCGAATTATTTTAAAGGAATAAGAAAATCACTGAAATCGCGAATCGATCTTTGAGAACCAATGAAAACCTAGAAGCAATGGACCGTCATTTCATTTTAGTATCGGATTCCTTAACAGTATGCATTCACGAATGCACATCCACAAACTGAATCCAGAACGTTCAGTCTCGTTTACGGGCGCTTGACACAACCAAACTATCTAGCTCAGAGAACAAAACCCCATCAAAATCACCCACCTGAGCCACAAATCTTCGTCACCATCTCTAGACCATTGAGCCGGCATCCAATATTGTTAATGTACAACTTAAATCAATGATATTGTGCAATCATCTCTCATTGTCTTCAGTGGGTACTTTCCTCAGATGTGACACGACTAAACTCGAGTGGTTGCGGCTTCTTACTAGAACTCTTAGACTTACATCTTGAGATTATTCGCTACTGAGCACATGATAATTGTCGTTATAAAATCTATTTCAACCAAATTCAATAGTTTCCACAACCCTATTCTGAAATGTTGAAGTGTTGTATTTTACATTCACATCTAATAGTTTAATGGTAGTTTGTGTCCTGTCATATTTTCTGTCATATATCGCATACGATCAATAGTACACACGGTTTAGTAACATTGGGCTTGTAAATATAGCTGTGTAGATTTTACGTTGTAGTAATAATCTTGAAGCCGAAAGTGACCATGCTTAACATATGTTTCTGCTCATTTATGATATTATATCTCAATACAGAAAGTAATACAATATCAAAGATATTTTAATTTCAGAAAACTATAAGAACTATCTTGTTCAGCAATAAATATTACTGAGGAACAATAAATGATCTTATCTTTCACTGATTAATTACTTGACAAGATCAAAAATGTTTATCACTTACTAATGTCAAATTACATTAAACTATTGAACGGTAGCTAACCATATGACCAAGAATGTCTATACATCCATACATAATACTTCTGAGCTTGGTTTAATAATATTCATGCCTTTTTACAGTACAAACTACAGTGAACTAGTTATCATTTAACATATCTACTGAGGTAGTATATCATAATACATTTTCAACTTGAACTGGGTTTATATTTTTATTATGACCTGTTTTATAAAATATTGAGATGAATTGATACACCAATGCACAATTACCTTTCACAATTATATCCTATTAGGATGTAGTTACAAATGATGTTGACGTTTGCAATTACTTACTTACTTACTTACTTACGCCTGTTACTCCCAATAGAGCATAGGCCGCCGACCAGCATTCTCCAACCCACTCTGTCCTGGAACTTCTTTTCTAATTCCATCCAATTCTTGTTCATTTTTCTCATGTCTATTTCCATTTCCCGGCGTAATGTGTTCTTTGATCTTCCACTCCTCCTTTGGCCTTGAGGATTCCATGTGAGGGCTTGTCTTGTGACACAGTTCGGTGCTTTCCTCAATGTGTGTCCTATCCACTTACAGCGCTTCTTCCTGATTTCTTCCTCAGCTGGGATCTGGTTTGTTCTTTCCCACAGTTGGTTGTTGCTAATAGTGTCCGGCCAACGGATCTGAAGTATTTTGCGTAGACAACTGTTAATAAACACCTGTATTTTCTGGATGATGGCTTTCGTAGTTCTCCACGTTTCCGCCCCATACAGTCGAACTGTCTTGACATTTGTATTGAAAATCCTGACCTTGGTGTTGGTTGACAGTTGCTTTGAGTTCCAGATGTTCTTCAGTTGTAAATATGCTGCTCTTGCTTTGCCGATCCGCGCTTTCACATATGCATCAGATCCACCGTGTTCATCAATGATGCTGCTCAAATATGTAAAGGTTTATACATCTTCCAAATCTTCTCCGTCAATTGTGATTGGATTGGTGCATGCTGTATTGTATCGAAGAATCTTGCTTTTCCCTTTGTGTATATTGAGGCCTACTGCTGCTGAGGTTGCTGCTACACTGGTCGTCTTCTCCTGCATTTGTTGTTGCGTTTGGGATAGAAGGGCCAGATCATCTGGGAAGTCTAGATCAATGAGAAGACGGAGTTGATCTGATCTCATTGTTCTATCGAAATTTATAAAACGGACTAATTGCTTTAAAGTCTAGATCATCCAACTGCATCTTAGATGTCCATTGTATCCCGCGCTTCCCTTCAGACGTTGACGTCTTCATGATCCAGTCGATCACCAAGAGAAAGAGAAAGGGTGAGAGTAAACAACCTTGCCTGACACCGGTCTTTACCTCGAACGAGTCTGTCAATTATCCTCCATGCACAATTTTGCAGTGTATTCCATCATAGGAATTCCGTATGATATTGACTATCTTCTGAGGCACGCCGTAGTGTCGAAGAAGTTTCCATAGTGTTGTTCTGTCCACGCTATCAAATGCCTTTTCGTAGTCAATGAAGTTGATATAGAGTGATGAATTCCATTCCATTGATTGTTCCACAATGATCCGTAGAGTTGTGATTTGGTCTGTACATGATCTATCCTCACGGAATCCTGACTGTTGGTCTTGAAGTTGGGCATCTACGCAGTCCTTCATCCTGTTTAACAATACTATGTTGAAGACTTTTCCCGGTATTGAGAGAAGAGTGATGCCCTTGTAGTTCTCACAGTTAATGAGATTGCCTTTCTTCGGTATTTTGATCAGAAGTCCTTCTTTCCAGTCTGTTGGTACTTCTTCCTCATCCCAAATCTTATTGAAGAGAATGTGGAGTATCCTTGCACTTGCCTCTACGTCTGCTTTCAGTGCCTCTGCTGGAATGTTGTCTGGTCCTGCTGCTTTGCCACTCTTGATTTGTCTGATGGCCATGCTGATTTCTTCAATTGATGGTGGGCCAACATTGATTGGGATGTCCGTGGGTGCTGCTTCGATGATGGGTGGTTTCAGTGGGGCTGATCGATTCAAGAGTTCTTTGAAGTGTTCCACCCACCTGTTTCTTTTTTCTTCAATGTTGGTGATTACCTTGCCTTCCTTGCTTTTCACTGGTTGCTCCGGTTTACGGTGATTTCCAGAGAGTTTCTTTGTCGTGTCATACAGTTGTCTCATGTTTCCTTCTCTTGCAGCCTTTGCTAGATCTCGACTGCAGCCTATTGTAGAATTGATCTTTAGCGTCTTCATTGCAGTCGTTGGTAGGCGCATAGCATTGGATGATGTTCATTGAAATGCCCTCTTTCTTTGTTTTAAACGAGGCCTTGATGATCCTTCGTCCATGAGATTCCCATCCTATAAGCGCATTTTGCGCTTGTTTGGACAGCATCAATGCAACTCCTTGTGTATGTGGTGCATTTTCTTCTTCATGGCCGGAGTATAACAGGAGCTCTCCTGTAGTTAGTCGTTGTTGTCCAACTTGTGTCCAATATGTTTCACTGATCCCAAGTACCTCTAGGTTGTATCTTCTCATTTCTGCAGCAATTTGGAAGGCTCTCCCGGTGTCCCACATTGTACGAACATTCCATGTACCTAAATAAATGGTCACTCTAGTTGTCAGAAGGGGCATCGGCCTCGTAACTTCCGAAGGAATTCGACTTTGATCATGCGGCGTCATAGTTCTTCTAAATGAAGACCTTCTGACTCCCGGGGTAGAGTTTAAAAGGTTTGAATAATTTTTTCTGGTTTGCGTTGTTTTAGCGAGTTAGTTTTCTACGGGATGGGGACGCCAACCCCATGCCCAACCCTCCTCCTTTATCCGGGCTTGGGACCGGCAGTAGCCTGCGGTGGGACTCCAGGCGGAGTTGACGTTTGCAATAAGGTTGGTTATTCAAATCATCGAAATAAATATCAACAGAAAATTAAAATGTAGTTATACTGCACAACACAACTATTTGAACAGAACTAATTTTCTGCACAACCGTACAAGTTCATTCTCATCCTATTATTTATGGAAGTAACGACAGTGCTGACTACTTTTTAAATCAACACAATTATAGAGATTTTTATTATGCCTAAGTGATTTATCATATATATTGTACAATTCACATTAGACTTGTATAAGAAGTAAAGAACCAATTTGTCAATATGTGGATTTGTGTAGGTTGTAGTATTTTCACAGTTGAATTGACGAGTCGATCTAAGATAGACCATTATTGAAAACTTGGAAGCACTGGATGGTCGTTTCGTCCCCTCACAGAGCTCTTAATCAGTGCTCATCCACAATCCTGTATGCGGGACTCGGACCCACGACACTTGGTCTCGCGCACGAACGCTTAACCTTTAGACCACTGAGTCGGCATCCAACGTTATTAATGTCGAACTTCAATCGATAAATTATATTGCGCAACTATTTTGTATTTTTCTTCAGCTTAGCTAGCATATCCGAATAACTTCAACTTATAAGGTAATTGCAATGAACTACGTCAATGTGATTTGGATAAGCCATCAATTGTCATAAACCGAATAAACAGTCCAAAAAATTTTTGTAGAAGACTGAAATGTTTAAAATGATATTTCTCATTGTTGATTAGTTTTACAACTCAGTGACTCTTTTCCAAATTTATATTTAATAATATTGTAAATCTGTATAGATAAGTCCTAACTACTCATTCAGTTTACTTTGTTTATAGATGACACTTTTAGATCAAAAATCCTAACCTATGATCTTAAGTGTACATTAGGTAAATTTAATGAGAGTATAGGACAATAGGTGAAGTTGACAATCTATTCAACTGTGAAAAGTAGTGTTTTAATAAGAAACTAAATAAATCCATGTAAATTACGTTTCCTTTTTTCAATTAGAAATGTTTTAATTACAATTTTTATTCCTTCAATAAACTAATTACTTATTCCTTTTCTTTGTTATTCAATACAAATAACAATTAATCAATTACTCGAAATAATTAATTATCGATTAAGAAATGATTATTGTCATGATTACATAAAACTGTTTTCTTTTTATATGTATAAATTTGATCATAAGAAAATCAGGTATTTGATTAGGATAGTAAATGATATTGACATGAATATAATGAATGATAAAATAAGTTCTATTTGTATAACAGTCTAATTTCATTTTGTTTTTAACAGTACAATCTAAATCATTTCAATGTATTATCATCATTAGAAAGATTTATATTTATGCTTGAATAAATCTATTTAATATTATGAAATTTTCACTTGATTGACATATTTCACAATCCCCCCCCAAAAAAAAACAAAGTCAAGGTAATCTCTTTTTACCGAAATGAAAGTGGTGATGGATTTTTTTTTCTAAAACTTTCATTTCATGTTAAATTAACTTAATATAGTTATATAATTCGTTAAGTTTACTCACATATGTATAAACGGATATATGGAATCATAAACACGCAATCATTAAACATTGAAACGTTTACATATAGTTTAAATTGTTTTACTTCAAAGGAATTTATATCTCCTTTCTTCCATCTTTCACATTCATATAAACTAATCGTCACTGGCACTATTATCATCATCATCATCATCAACATCATCATCAAAACAACAATAACAACTTTGCAATCAATTCAATTCGTGAAAATAAAATTTCAATTCTAATTTAATACTGTATAAAAATTTCTCTTGAAGTTTGATGATTTAAAGTTAATGTTGAGGTAAGTGAAGTCTCTTTTTATTACATTCAATTCTCCCTATGAAATAATGACATATACATACAAATAAGTAACGATTAAGGTAGTAGATTTTTTCGATTTCTTTTTTTCTTAAATTCTACAAAGTGATTAGTTTTAATCTATTTCTGTATAAACAGAGAGTATGAATAATTTTGAAAAAAAAGATAGATATCGGTCAAGATTTTATATAGAATCCTTTAGATCTCATACTACATTGATTGAGCACCCTGGTTATAGAGATACTACTTAAAATGAATTAAAAGGAAAATTGTGATATGTCTGAAAGCAAGTTGTAATACATTTGATAATTAAAAAACAATTAATATAACTCAGTAAGAAACTACATATTTGTGTATTCTACATTAATCTTTACTTTTTTATATGAAGATTGAGATAATGAGGATTATTTGTAGTTTGAGAAGAAAAATATATAAAGACGTGTTCCCTTGACTGGTTGATTCAATCATGAACTGTATTAATTACATAGTTTAAAAGAAGAGTGATTGCTTCACAATGAAACCATTCTACCCATAGGATGTAACGACTAAATTTGTAAACGTTATCAATATCATACTGAATTAGACGAAGTTAGAATTGAACTTTCATTGTTTAATCTTTTAATTACTAGGCCAACTAACTAGGCCACCTGAGACATTACTTTAAATTCATCGAAAAGTTCTCATTAAAACGACACATACAAAATACACAAAATGGATAAACTATGTTTTTTGATAATTTCGTTTGTAGATCATGTGGAACTGTCAGTTGTTGGAATCCAATCAATGTTTTTTTAAACAGGGACGACATCTGATGAAAAATATTCGCAGAATAATTATATTTCAGATATTTCTAATTTGAATGCGATTAAAACAGACTACAATAATATTAAGGATCTATAGTCAATTTATAACATGATAAATAATCATTCTGTATTGTATTTGTCTTATTGAATAAGAAAATACGTAGTAGTAATATGTACTTGCTTACTCCTGTTACCCCTCGTGGAGGAGTATAAGCCACCCACTAGTATTCTTCATCCAACTCTGTCCTGGAGTAGTGATATGTCCTAAATGTGAAGTGTCGTCCTTGAAGTCTGCGTAAATATAATGCCATTAATTACTGTATATTTTTGTAAAACTAAGTTTTTCAACACCATATTATATGTATATGGATGTTACTGATTATCCTACTTGATTCATATCAACTCAATGGTGTTATCACTGAATACTACGACAAATCTAATAGTATTCAAGATTACAAATGTAATTTCATGACCAATGTCAATAAGTTCAAAAGCCAGATCTACTTTATTTTCAATCCTTTTAACTAATTCCATATTATAAAGTTTAGTCAACTGATAAGAAATAACTGATAACTAACTAATCGAAATATTATAAAGGAAAACAATATCTCACTACATATTATTGGTATTTAAAAGGAATAAATTGTATTATTATATTATCAAAGGAAATAAATGCTTATTCTTTTTATGTATATTTGATTAGTAGTATGTACTTGAATATATCTATTTGTTTGTATTCGTTATCATAATTATAAAAGTGTATTTTTCCATAAAATTAATATTCGTTTATTAATTCGTTCATGAAATCTAATTTTGGTTAATAGTATTAATGGATTAGAGATTATTAATAATCTAACCATATGTTGTATGAAACTTTGACACATTCTAATTAGAATATCAGAAAATAACTTTCATCATATGGAGTACAAAATATTTTACTGCTTTATATACTACTACTACTACTAATGCTAACGTTGCTACAGATGATAGTAATAATGATGATCACTTCGATAATCCAGTAAATCATCAATAGTTCGTCTTTTTTCTTTCTTTCAGTATAAAATTACATTTATTATTTTTTTGGTATAGAACAGGTCAATTATCATAAATCAATGGTAAACATTTATATCAACTAAACTACACATGCTGTTAAATTCTTTCTTCTCTATTATTCCACTTAAATATGTTCAGTTATTTTATAAGATTTATTTATTTTTCATTGTGTAAAAGTTAAAAATGAAAAAAAAAGAACAAACCAAACAAACAGAATTTTGAATGTGTGAAAATGTTTGAGGTAAAGGGGAATAATAAATTAGATTGATTCATTCATTAAAGATATGAAGAAAGTATAATGAAAATGAAGTATATAACAATTTGATTAAGAATACTTCTCAAGTAGAAATTATGGTAGCAGTCATAGTAATGATAGTAATAGTAGCATACAAACAAAGATTGTATACATATTTGTGGAGAGAAAACTCAAAAAACGAATCATTTAGAATGAAAATAATAATGAGGTAAAATAGTGGAGCATACGTGAATTAATGAACAAGTGGAAAAGGGAAAAAAATCAAGGAAAAGAAACAAGAGGGAGAATGGGAAAACAAAGATTAAATATATACACATGGTTATATATATAAATAATGAAGAAAAAACCATGTGACACATAATTACTTATTTGTAAACTATTTTTAGCTCAAAAATTGACAGTAGCGAAATGATTGATCCTGTTTATTTATTCATTTCCATATTGTATTTAAGTGTTTATATGTGTAGAAGAGAGTGTGTGTGTGTGGGAGCAAGAATGGAGAGGTGTATGATGATGGGAAGGTGGTAAAATTATTTTTTTTTAGAGTAATAACATTGAACATGTGGTTGACATTAATTTATGTCTTTCAAGTAGACAGGTAAGCAAAAAGAACTGAGGAGTATTAACGAGACAAACTAATCACTAAATAAATGTAACATTTCATAATACAATTTAATATTTGTCGAATATTGGTTAAAAGTGACTAAACGACTTGCTTTACTCGGAAAACACTACCGTGAGGAATCTATCGTAGAACAATGTTTACATTATGGTCCAGAACTGTTCAAACTATATAATTCACGTATTAGCTTACGTTATTCAGTTTAAACAAGTCAGTTCTATAATTTAAAATGATGTTTCAGTTAGGTTTAAAATAACTGTTATTCATTGAACTGAATAGATCAATAAGTTAAAATCAACTGACTACAAGTAAAATTCAGTAGGTTTATTGAAACATCGTTAACCAAACAAAACACAAACAACCTAATTATATCAGATTTACAAATTCTTTCATCTTCTGTTACTGGCTAAATAATCATTGGAGAAAAGTAAAATGATATTGAACAGTTGTTTAACCTGAGCTCAAAACACTTAGGCATGAATCATTAACTTAAAGTTGTAGTGAATTGAACTATTAAATGATTTTATTATCAGTTTTTCGTAGCTTACATCAGCTGGTGATGACAAAATCTCTCTTTACAACAGCCATCCGAACAAACGATAAATCTAATATTTTCTTCATTAAAATTATCGTGTCAAAATAAACGAGATATGAAAAAGAAAGATCTCCTGTAGGACAGAAATATTTACATTAACTGATCACTGAGTATTCATCACTGACGATTAATTTCGACCCAAATAGATCACTATACTAACTTAGACTGTGAAACTGAGTTAGATAGGTGCGTATTCTATAGGGAATATCGGTTCCCTTAAGGTATTGGGTAGGCCTTACTAATTAATTCCGACTAGCATGAAGCCTCAGTCCAGTGTTTCCCATCGACTAACTTCAACCACAACACCTAAGCATAGAGTAGTTAGTGGGGATTTAGTTAGATGAGTGAACACATTACGACTTAATCAATAGAATTTTATCACCGTTAAGTACTAAATAAAGATTAAATTATTTTCTACTCAGTGATCTACCATAGTAATGACAAAAATGACCAATATCTAGTTTTAAATAAAATAGAAATTCTTATTATTATGACTGTAAATAAACGCGTTAACAACGAAATGTACGATATATTTCTAATCAATAAAGGTTTATCTGATTAAATTCAAACATTTTTACCTACTTCTATCTAGAAAATACTGTTGACTTATTTTACAGCTAAAATCAACTTAAATGTTAGTTTCCATCCTGAAGTAACATCAATATAAAAACCATTTTAAACTCAAGAATATTAAGCCAACAGTTTATTGTAGTTTGGCATATTTTCTCATAGTTTGTGTAAAAAACACAACTGAACTCAAAATCTTCAGATCTTTCAAAGTGAAGAAAATATCATTAAATGATTGATTAAGAACTTGATTAATAACATTTACTTATTATTATGATCTTGATAAATCCATATGTATTCATTACTGTACATATTAACTCGTTTCTTGTAAACAATAATGAATTAATTAGAATTTTAGCATATTTCATACATAGTTAGCAATAGAATCTAAGAGGTATATATTTTTAAAATCATACTTGAGACTTATCATCTAGTTGAATCTGCATTTCAAAGTTGATATTTACATTCAGCACCTTTCATTTCCAACTTCCAACTGGTTATTCATTGAAGTAATTAATCCAGATAGCTATACACTTTTTAGGACTTAATCAACTTTAAATGTAGTTCTATATTCATTTAGTTAGTTGTGATTTACTTTCTATTGTATTGATTTTAATATCATCAAACAAATATAACATTCCAATACTTATTTAATAATATTTTGTGTATACATGTAAACTGTATTGTTTTGTTTGCATTGAACAGAGGACAACAAAAAAAATGGTTAGTTTTATATCATTTGTAAATGACTGACAAGAAAAATTTTCTATTATAGATTCTTTCCTGATTTGTTTGTAAAAAACAAAAATAGAAGTAACTGTACAACAGATACTAAGAGCCAAATATTAATTAAATCAGACTAAAGAACTTTATCTTTTGTAGATAATTCAATTATTTCACTGTTGTTGTTTTGTTTCTTTTACGTGTTGCTACTCTCATTGTTACAATCATTAACGATCCAACTTACATACTTGTTATAGTTTATATTCATTAAATATATAACTTTAGTGTAGTCAATTAAAAATAATCATAACAATGACCTTTATACGGCTAGTTATTAGAGTTGTTTTTCTTAAATATAATGTGCCATAATAATAAGATTGTGTAAAGTACAATTATGACAAAATTTGTTTATTGTTATGTTAACTAGAATATTAGTAGTGATAGTATTATTCCAAATTTTACTAAGTAAAAACAACAGTGTTGTTAAATTCTAAGTTGTTTAACAATCATAAGGATGATGGTGTCGGCGATGATGATGGCCATAACGAAAACAATAATAATAATAACAATAATAATAACAATGTAGAAACCTTTTAACAATAAAATAGATATCTGTCGATTCATTCAGCTATCTATCATGCAATTAGATCATATATAAAGTATTTTATAAATAAATAAATAAATACAGGTCAACATGAATAATCATTTTTACAGTCAATATTGGTTTAATTTTGACGATTGTAATTTTCGAGAAGTTGACAATATCGTACACTGAAGGTGTTTACTAATAAGAAGTGATATATAGTGAAGAGTTATTAATAAATAGGGAGCACTGAATAATTATTCCTTTGTACAATGAAGCATTTTATTAAAACCAATCAGTAAATTCACAACTGGTCGATTGTAAGTCCATAAAGGAAATGATATACTGAACAGTTGAGTTAGAATCAATGAAGGTTCATATTTTCCGATAAAATTAGTCCTGAACCTTCATCGTGTATCATTAACGAAAAGCTGTTTCACTATCAGCTTGTGACAATTGTTGGGATACTGCGATACTGTTAGAGATTTGAGTCAGGATTCAATAATCTACATGTCTAAATCCATAAAAGAAAGCTTGATGACTATCGGATGTTATCCAAGACATCTCATCTCATTTCCAAGTCAACATCCATTTCAAGACCAGTCTTGAGTATAACACTTTATTGATTTGGCGATAGTTGTTAATTGTCCACCTTCTAACACTTCATACAAAAATATCTATTCATGTCATAAATAATAGTCAGGTTAATCAACGTTTTCTACAGAGGCCTACTGAAATCATTGTCATGAAAATCCATTACACTAGTGTTCACGAAAAAAACGTTTTTTATTAAATAAATTCCAATGATTTCTTTTATTTCATTTAAAATGTATGATTTGCATCCTTACTGGACTGGATATTCTTACATCGTTTATTCTTTAACAAAAATCTCTTTCTATTTTAAAAACTATGCTTCAATCAAGACAACATAGAATTTATATCAGAAGGGGTTTTGTGGAGATTTTAGTAATTTCAACAGTTTAGGTCATGAGTCAACTGGCCTCAAGATGTATATCCTGCAGTTCTGGTGAGAAACAGTGACCAGTGGAGTTCAACCGTGTCAGTTGTGAGATAGTAACTCCCTGATGATAATGGTGGATATGTCGCTCAATTTCGTGGGTTAGTTGAACTTAGACACTAACACCGCTGGATGCCATACGGCTAAGTGGTTTAGTGGTTAATTGCTTGAGCGCGAGACTGATAGTTTCTGAGTTCGAATCTCGCGAGGCGGGGTCGTGGATGAGAACTGTTGAGGAGTCCCACAATAGAACGAAACGGCCGTTCAGTACTTCCAGATTTTCCATCGTGGTCTAGCTTCAATTGACTCATGATCTAAACTATTGAAATAGAATTTATAGTTTATAGAGAATAAATTTAGAGAAAATGGAATAAATAATAATTCACGTGTAAAAGAAATGTCAACAAGTAATTAATAATAACACCTTCATAATACGTAAAATAAGAATGAATATTTTGTTGTTTCTTAGGTCATGTTTAAAATAGATAAACAAACCATAAAAAATAAACAACTATTGTACTTTTTTTTAAAAATGGACTTGGTGACTAAAAATTAAAAAAAATATTCACTTAGTAATTATACTGTTTGTGTTAAACAGATTGTTTAATAAAATTTATTGAATATTCACAAAATATAAACAGATTGATCGATAATAATAATAATAATAATAAATTTCCAATCAGTATGTTGTTTTCATTAGATATTCAAATTGTGCAAAATAAAATACAACTAATAACCGATTTCAGAATGTTAAATTATTCAATATTATTATTTTGGTGAATTTCATCAACTTTCAGATCAGATCATTGACTTGATCTATTTGACTGTTCAAGGTTAATATAATTGTATCATTTTTAATCAAGATAGAGTTACACTTTAGCTATTGAATGGTTATTTATTAAAAAAAACATACAAACGTAAGAAATAGCATGAAACTCTTTAAGTCATTTTTCATAACAAATGAATAATAAATTTTTAGGTTGGCATAGAGATTTCAGGAATCGTGAGAGATTTCATGATTCGACAAAAATTTGGTCACTATATATTGAGATGTAGTAGCATTTATTCAATTACGATTAGATTCTAGTAATTTTCTACCTAGTTTTACTCAGAAAATGAGAAGTATTTTCAAATCAATAACAATTTTATAAGCCAATTTCCTGATTGTTAGTTTCAGTAAATTTTTAAAATCTAACTATTATGGTCTAATGGTATCTTTTACTAAACTGTTTAAATGTTTACAATAATAGTCACTGACAAGTTTAGTCAAAAAAGGAAGTGAATGCTTAATTATAAGTTCCGATAAAAAGGAACAATTTTCGGTTACCTACCGTTGTACATCATATCAATAAAAGGAATTAAAAGTTTATTAGTATATTACAATGTGACTAACAGGTAATTCTGATCATACGAAAAATTTTAAAATGATCTTCCATTTATTAAGTGCTTAACTGTTAATGCAAACATTCGTCAGTGATTTACGCCACAGTGAGAATGCTACTAGTTCATCTGATAATATCTGATTACAACAATTGATATTTAGAATTATAGCCAGTTCACAGAATAATTTAAATTGCTCATTTTCAAGAAGAAATTATTTGTCGTCAAAACCTCAATTCGGTTCTCAATACTAGATGAGAACAATTTGGTCGAAATTACTGATATTACAATCTGTCATTGTGACCTCCTATGTATTGTTAGGAATTTTTGATGATTCAATCCAAAATATATAGGTTTTCACTTATAGTAATCAAGGAATTTCATTATCGAATGGTAGATAATCTCTATAGGTTGTACGTTTCTTCCTAGTTGCACCCAGATTGGACTATTGATGTCAGCACACAAACTGCAGACAATATGGAGGCATCTGTCCAGAGGGTCTATATGCTGACAAAAATTTATCAAGTGAGATTGCATATGTCAATAACGGGAAAGTAAAACTCTTACGAATAACTAAGGGTTAATTTCCGAATTGCCATATGTTTTAAAATATCCCATCAAACAATTATATCCTACTGGGAGAGTTATTCATTCTAAATTGTTGTAAAATGTAATAACATACTTGACTGAATATTTTCCAGCTTGTGTCTCAACATCACATACACATTTTTTCCCACTAGATCGGTTCAACAAATTCGTTCTCAACAATAAGCACAATATAAATGTCAAAAGTATTCTTTTCAATAGGGGATAATTTAATTTGTTTTAACAAACAATTAGGGATTATAAATTGAGTCACATTGTTACAAAAATGTATTTAAATTATCCTAATTTAATATCACTTAATATACAAGTTAGACGAAGGTAGTGTACAGGTATTAAATAACCTGAAGGCATTCAAATTCACACATTCAACTTTATGTCTCAACCATACAGCTTTATTCAAATATTTTCATATAGGCGCCAAAATTTGATGAATTTTGTTAAACGCATATATAACAGTATACACTGAATCGCCTATCATTTCATCTGTTGTTGCATTTTTGTGTTCATACATCTTATTTTCATTCGTCTCCTTCTATTTGATTATTTTATTATACATGCCTCGTTTTATCTTGTAAATAAAACAAATTATTGAATGTCTAACTGAAGTGATATTTCGTGAGGTTTGGTAGATTATGTGTAACAATAATGATAATCACTACAATTCACGGTAATAGTAAATGAATGTTTATATCCATATTGACACATGAAAATTAATGCACATGACAAAATCCTCCCTATTGATTATACCCTTAGGGTGAGATCAATCAATTTGCTTGGAAAGAAAAGCTAATCAACATAATGTACTACACTTATCAAATTTAGGTGAGTATATTCGGTTAATATTTATAAAGACTTGTTGTAAACTATATTTTGAATTATACACGAGCATTATTGAGAACTTCTGTGTTAGGACGATCTCTTTATCGACACTTTCATTAGCACTAAAGTTATTATTGATTCGTAATGAAATTCATCAACTGAATAAATAACCTGACATTTAACACTTTTTGATTTTATTCATTGTTGAAGTGGACGATATTGTGTCCGAGTCCTGTACTGGATATCATCTCTGAGATGCAAGGACATCCAGATGACGGGTCGCAAATAGGATGACATGTGCGTCCTCAACTCCACCACTAGCCACCATCCATCTTTGCTTATTATAATCGTGAGTTTTGTTTACAGTTTAAATAAAATAATTATTGTTGTAGCATTGCTGAGAATGATCAGTCTTGTCAAGTTTTAACTATTTATATTTTCGAAGATTAACTTCCCATTGATTAATTTCATGGTTTTTCAAATCACAAACCACTTTTACAAATCAGAGAACATGAAACAAATGTTTCGATTGAATTTCACAACACTACGTACCCATAATACATATAGAGGATCTTCCTACATTCAGGTAGACAATATTTCAATGTATAAAAGTATAAATAAAATGATAGCGCACTATTGAAATAACTTGTAGCTATCTATTTTGTAAAATGATAAAATTCGGTACGAACTTTCATTTATTTTAGCCTAATTCAATTTGAAATCTGAGTGGAAGCAAAGACTGTGATGTTTGCATTTCTAATTTTAAAACAACAATCATATATATTCAACACATTCACCAATCTACCTGACTTTTTCGAAAAATCACATTTGTGGTAGCAATCATATTTTGGAAAAGTTGAACATAATGTAAACAATTGAAGAATAAAATCATATTAACCAGCTCGAGGTAAAAATGAAGTTATTAACCCATAGCTAATAATTGTAAGAGGATGACGGAGGTGTATCATTGCAGTTATACTATATGATTGTTCATCATAGTTGCGTGAATGTTGAGAGTAGCTCCGTTGACAGATTTATCAATGTTAATCAAATATGCTTCCCGGAGAATTTCTATAATGTGAAAATAGTTTTCTTCATGGGAATGATCAAATATTTGCACCAATCACAGAATAAGTGATGAATTAGGTAGTTCCCACTACAGATTTGTGATTATTATGTAGTGAATGATGTTGACATTAAGAAATTAATTCAACGACAACCATTTCATGAGAATTGTGGTCTGTTTCAAAATGACTCAACTTTGAAATTTTGTTCATATTAACTGTGATCTAGTAGTCTGAAGTTGCTGTAGCTGGATTTGAACGTGCAAATTTCAAAAAAACATTTCTCGAGCCCGAATGAGAAATAACTTCTTTAACAGCAATTTACATATTTCAGCTTAATTCTGATTAACTAGTTGTTAGATGAATATTTACATAGAAAAGCATAGATTTCACATTGAAACAACCTAATCTATAACTCCAGTATCAACAATACGATAATAATCACAATAAATCACTGACAACTTTAATCATACCAATAATTATAGCCATATTGCTATCCACACTCATTATTATTATTATTATTATTATTATTATTATCGTGTTGTATATCAAGCAGATGAAATCTGAATTAAATGTGACATGTGCATTACAACACACGTGGGAAAAAATCCTTATAAACTATCTATTAGTATTAACATTATGTCCGATAGTTTATTTATAAATCAGATATGCATATATATGTATAATTCTAATATTCATCATATCCATTAAAGAAAGATTCTTTTCTAGTTCATCTTGTCAGTATTTCCACTTTAATTTTTCTGTTAGAATGAAAACTGAAAGTTGTGTTGCTAATATGATTCCCCCAGAGAAATGAGAAAGGATAGTAATGATTAAAAAGGAACATTAATGCTTATGGTTAATAATAACAGTTGATAAATGATGTGTGATGATTACTGTTGATGTAACAATCCGAATGGGGAAGATGCAATGACTGAGTAATTGGGCTTTCTCTCTCTCTCTCACTCACTCACTCACTTTTCCCTTTCTATCCTCATCTAAAAACTAAAAACTAGAAAATAACTCCATTTACTTACCTGTGGGAAGTGAAAAACTCATGTGGATTTTACAGCCACAATGTCAAACAGATGAATCGTTTGATTCGGGGATGTGGAATCCAAGTTGATAGGTTGTTTTCCTCCAGTCAATTAATAATGTTAACCAAATCAAACATACAGTTTTCGTGTTGATAGTAACAATAACGATAATGGTTTGACTGGATACTCGAAAGTTCGTTACAGTAAGGAATTCGTAGTATTAATTGTACAAAAATGCAATACAGTTCTATTTAATATGGATTCAGACCGTAATCAATCACAATCATCTTTTGTAAATGTTGTGAATAATCAATATTTCCAATCCGTCTACAGACAGGAAAGTTTTGTACCAGTCAACTATCACAATTACTTTCTCCATCCAACATACATAAGTTGTATGGTACATAAAATGGGTAAATAAGAATGAAAACATGCATACAGCTGAAGTGTTTCTACCTCACTGTCTCAGTATTTAACATCATTATAATTTGTCAGTCTTCCATAATGCGCTACGATTACATACGGTTGGCATTCGTAATTATTCACTTCCAGCAGATTACAATATTTGAACTGATGCGAAATTCACCAACCAAACATTCGACCCTCATTACGAATTCTAATTTAACTGTCATTTACAAATATCATCACCACTACACACTATGAGTATCATGCATATTAGGCTTGATTCTATGCACCAGTGATATATAGAGACAGTTCAACTGAATCAAAACATTTTAAGTGATTTAATGTTCTGAGTGAAACGGGTGGTGATCTTTTCTGGTTAGCCTGTTTTATAGGGTCGGTGGATTCTGCTCCACGACGGGTAACAGGTGTAAGTAAATGAATAAAATTGATCTTGATTAACTTTTCCAGTTTAGATTCAGAATACGCAGACACCATGTTGTCTAGGTTAGTGGGCACTACTGAAAGAATTGACCTGGTTCCCAGTTACTTATATTGTTCAGTGAAACACACTGTACACCTAAACACTTTAAAATGTAATAAAATAGTCTTATTCAAAGAAATCCTCACGTGGATAAATCACCAATCTAAGTATTATTTAGTTATTTATTAGCAGCAAGAATAGTTATACTGTCAATCACTGACTCTATTCGATATGTACAAATAGTACAAATTATCTCTGGTTTTTAATAATAATTATTATTTAAATTTTTTATTTGTGAAATTCCTAGTCGCTTAAATTTATGAATGGCAGTTACAAGACCAGAAGTGTTTCATAAAAATTACTACTATATGTTCATCTCACTTTTATTTCAGAGAACAATAAGAGGATATTCTGAAACACTATTCAAAATTTCCGAGAATTCTCTTGAAAATATAAGCAATTTAAACATTGTCATTTGATAACATCCAATGAAGACGGCATGAAATGGAAGATTTCGGATGTTGATTGATTCGCAATGAGTGAATAACCACTTTACAAATAAATGATGGTTCAGTAATGTTTCCAATTATTAATCAACAAACTGTTCTAATCTAAATGTAATACCTTCAAAGAGTATAACAATAGTTGCATCTTATCATCAAAATATCGATTTCATATGGCTGATATAATGACAATGAATTGTAATTACTAAACAGTTGGCAATAGAAAATATTGACTTTTGTCCTTGGACGAAGATTTGTAGTGATAGTTCAAATTGAAAGTTAGTATGTAGCTGTGATCGATAGAGTTCAACCATGGTTAATGATTAGTGTCATTGAACAATAGACGCCGCATACATAGCTAACTAATTGAAGTTTCATTCATTAGACATTAGAATATTAGAAATAATTTTAGTGAGCACGATACAACAAATGAAATCGGTAAAATGTTTTCATTTTATTGTTACTTTGTCTCAACCCAATGACCTAGAATTTTCTATCTTTTAACATACTACAGAGTATTCTATTCAACTTTAGTCTTTTATTATTTCTAAAGTCAGAAAAATATTTTTTTTCTATTTAAGTAATAAAAAAGAGAAACCATTGATTGAATTTATTTCGAAGCAGTAATACAATAGACAGATATAAATTTATATGAAATGGATGCGTTATCATTACTGTCGTTCTATTATTACTGACTGTTCCATTTTCAAACGTGTTTCTAGGTCAGTGAATATGTGGTATACATGTGTACTATAATAGTTCAAGGTCACAATGCTAAGGTCTAGTCACAAAGGCGACCATTTAATAACGATAAAATAATAATAATAAGTTTATTTGCTATTGAGAATAGATATGTATTTATATATAGAAGGTACTTGTTGTGCATAGAATGACCCAGACGTATATGTACAGATAAATTTTCATAAAATAATGATGGTATTAATAACATACACATCTTTTGTTCTGAATTTCTGATACGATCAATTGAACAATCTGACAATATTGATACACAAGAAGAGAGATTATGCTTTAAAAGAAAAGACATACGAGTGAGTTAGTTAGCTTAGAGATAACATTTACTAGTACTCTCTCTCTCTTTCCATTTCTCTCTCACTCCCTCTGTATATATCATGTTGGCGTGGTGATGATGTCAATGTAGCCTCACAGTCATTATGCTTTTTAACGACACAATCTCTAAAGTTGACGCACAATTCACAAGAAAACATTGTTATACTTATAAGAAGAGTAGTAGCAGTAGTTATAGACATTGTTAAACATGTTGTTGCTCTGATTTTTGACTTGTTTTCACTACATTTGTAAAATTAAAAAAGCTTGAAAATTCCTATTAAAGAAAAGGAAGCACAACAGTTGAATTAGTGAAATTGTCTTTCTATCAAATTTGATGTAAATCAACAAAAGACATATTGTTAAGACAAATTGGTTGAATTAACACTATAAACTAGCAACCAAATAGACACGAGACAAACTGTATTGTATTGGATAAATAATAGTAAATCATAACATCCGAAGATTATTTTAATTTGAGACTAGTGTTATTTCTAGTTGTTGCCGATTGCTTTCGTTATTAAAAGTAAATGTAATCTGTGCACTTGTCGGGTTGTCGACTCAATTCTTCTTATGTTTTTCTCTGTTCTAGACATCCTCACTCATACTACTCCGCACACTACCCTAGTAAACAAAGTACTTTCTGGCTAGACGTGAACCGCTACACAGAAGTGTATAGTTTTATCCCGGTTATGATTTTTATAAAGCAATTTTCAATTATAATGTGCTTTGATTTGAATGAAATAAGAACTTCACGCATTCAGTAGTTCAAAAACAATTCGGACACTTTCTCCTAAATGAAATCTCAAACATTCTCAGTTTTTACACCGCTGCACGTCAAATTATAATTCAATATCGAATCGCTTCACATTTTTATACTCAATTTTCATTTATCATATTACATGGAGTATTTATGATCATTACTATTAATTTTATTGTTATACAAGTGGTTTATGAAGATCGTGGAATTCCACAGTTTACATCATGAACTAGTTTCAGTTAAACAACCATTGGAATCCAGAGATAATTGGACATACTTGGACGGAACTCCTGGCATATGTATTTTGTTTTTCAATGTTTACTGAACGAAGATGGATCGGTGATGCAAATTACGGAATATCTACTGACAATAATGTGTTATAAAATAGGTTACTTCGTCAGGTCATTTTCATTTGGACTGAAACCATTTGAAGAGTGTGAAATTTCACCTACACTGATGATTTAGTGAGAAGCTATAATTAGTGGAGTTTAACCCTGATAGATGTGAGTTTAATAGAACCTATGCCATTGTGAAAATGTAAGCCATCTGAAGACCACTCAATAGTTTAAAGGCAACGTGTTGACTGCCAGACCAGAAGGCTTTATTTTAGACTCATGATGGGGGCGTGAATGTCCATTGAAGACGAGACAGCTGTCTGTTGGCTCCTATCTTTTAATTTTCGTTTAAGTACGAACATTTTGTGGTGTAGAACTGAACAATCCAAATATCGATTCGATCATTTGTACTAATTTTGGTATTCTACTATTGAGTATTAACTCATCCAATTGTGGTTTCGCACTTACCACAAGATCAGGTCAATCGTTCTGGGTTCGATTCAGTGTGTGCTTGTGGATGGGGACTGTTAAGGAGTCACATGTAAGGAAGAAACAGTTGTCCAGTGCACACCGCTTCCCAGCGATTTTCCAACTGATTTTGATTCATGATATAGGCTATGAAACTGAACCAATTATAATTGACAATTGAAATATTGTTTGAATTAGAGGAAAGTAGAAAATCAAAATACCTTAAATGTAACATGTATGTATTTTAATATTCTATCTTGTTTTGTTAATTGAACTGTGATTTAAGTTTGCTTTTTAATCCAAACAAATAAATAGATTGATGAAATTTGTTTTTTTAAAATAACATACATAACAAAACAAAAAAAAGTCAACACAGTACACAGAAAAAAACATTTCTGAATTATTCATGTTGAAAAATAAATGATGAGAAAAATGTGGAAGTTTATTTGTTTATTAATTTCTCAATTGGTAAGGTGTTACCAAACTTCACATCACGTGACAAATTCTCAAGTTTTCTCGGAATGTGAAAGAGATGAATTATCAAAGTAAAATCGAGGAGAGAAAAAAGCCCCCCCACCATCTCCCTCCCGTAAAAAACGGGAAAACGAAACAGTTCATGCATAAAATAAAAAGATGAATTAACAGGAAAACAAAAGAGAATGTTAATGACAATAATAACGTTAGCAATGACGTAATCACTGGTGTGATTAATTAATTTGTGTAAATATTAGTAATTTTATTAAATTACTCAAAATGCTTTCTTTAACTTTTATCAAATAATTAGATGAATGATTTGTATAGAATAGTGAAATTCGAAAATTAACAAGTTGACATCAGCTATCGGACTATCATAAACCGGAATCCACTGATCAGCTATTGCATCCTGGTTTAAGAATAATCGACAATATCCACCTATGATCTTGTATAGCTCATCCACGAATAACGAGTTTTGCATTCACCATGAAACCTAGCGATTGTTGGTCTGCATTACTTATATCAACTGATTAACAAAATAAAAAGATGATTGTCAAAAATATAAGGTTTCATTCATGAAATGATTGAAGACCGCCAGTTGCCGAATACAGCCAATAGAAGTCTGAAACTAATAGGAAGCTGAGGTTTATTTAACTCTGGTTCCTAGCTGTTCGCCAGCCGAACGTTATTTAGTCACAAAACACCTAACTTTATAGGTTACGCTGGATTATTTGGTTACGAAAATTCAGCCGAATCAACGAAAGTCATACGTTGTCACCATTTACAGCTATAATTATAGGGAAATCTATATCTATTCAGTAACAACAACGGCTTTGATGGATACCAACCCATAGAATTATGTTTTGGTGCAGACTGCAACTATTTTTCAATCCTGAAATCCAGTACATAATTTATTCAACTGCTAATCTGCAGAAATTACAAGCATGTATTGAATAAATAACATGCTTCTCTATGTTTCTAAGACATTGAACAATACTCTTAGACATATGCTCTAGCCTTGCATATATAATAAAAACGTCATGAACATACTTACTTACTTACTTATGCCTGTTATCCCGCGTCCAGATGCATAGGCCACCCTCCATCACTCTCTATCGAATCCTGTCCTGAGCAATCCTTTCCAGTTTATACGAATATTCGTAAATATTAGAACGAATAGTTTAACAAAAATCGTACGCCAAGTATGGAGAAGTTATTGTATGTGAAAATTATATCTGAAATAACCTCAGCGATTGAAATTTAAATAATTCTGACGTTCCGTCCAGCAAACTTGTCCGGTTTTTCTTCATTAAAATCATCAAAGGTGATTTTGATTTTGATTAATACCCTTAAGCATATAATGAATCCTTTCCAGTTGCTATTTATCCTTTACATGTCGTCAACATATACTATAATGAAATAGCAGTCTTACTCACCTCTCGGGCACTCTCAATTCAAACAAGAATAATGGACAGTACTGATTTCAACAGAAACATTTAAATACCAGTCGTAATGACATGTAAGTGGTTTCGTTAGCAACGAGAACACAGGTGAACACAACCAATTGTATTCTAACACAAAATTACAGAGTATCTTCCTAAAATATGAGAACCATACATTACATATTTTATTTGAAAATTTTCATCACTTGTCTTTCACATTCTGTATGATTCTCCCAATTCCCAATTCCATTCCAATACCGTTTCTGTTTTCTTCAAATCAAACTTCATAGCGTTTTGATGAAAGGTTTTCTACTTCCGATTGATGTTGCGTTATATTTATGTCTTTCGACATAAGTAACATACACCACTGTTATACCCTACTAATTTGCTTTGTTCTCTGCATAATTCTGTAAATCATGATCGAAATAACTGGATTCATAGAAATCTACCTATCAATAGTGGGTAACGAATAAATGATCCGACTTTGCATTGATGTTTCAAAACAGATTGGTCAAATTCTATGACTGGAGATATCGTTTCTTCAAATGATTCTCTGGTTGTCATAGAAAGCTTGTCATTTTCACGAAGAAACATCCTTGAATGTCAAAAGAGAAATTAGTTATAGACCGTGTCTTGTCATTACTACCTTATTGAAGCTAATTTTCATAACTTACGATTGCTTTTGATGCGAAAATTTTCCAGAACATCTATTGATAAGTATTTCAATATCAGTAACAAGCAAGTGCAAATATAAAGTCCAAATTGATATAAAGTATATATATTGTTATGTAAACCTCCAGTACTGAGATCAAATGTAAGAAGACAAATTAAAAAGTAATGTAGGAAGGTATATTCTTCTCTAGATTTTATGGTTGATTTATTGATATTTACCATCATAAACCATATGGTAAAAATGTATTCATTGAATCGTGACAGAAGTCAATGTAGCAAACACTTTTAAGTGATTTATCCCTTTCATATCCACGACACTAGTAAACACCGTTGAACCTAATTGATGACTACAAATAGTTGTAATCCAATAGAATAAGAGGACTGTTTAACTTACATTTACAACAATATAATACAAACTCATTCATAATCTATGCATAGAAGCATCGACAACATTATGAATCTTTACAATATTATATCGTTTAGTCATTATAATAAATAAAAATGACTATTCACAATTACTTCTACCACTCTCTCTATGATTACTTTGATGAATATAAAAATGAGAAGGAATTCATTCAACAAGACATGAAATTGTCATGAGGCATCGACAAGTATTTCTAATATCTGAAGGATCTAAATTAATTATATACACTAGAATTTACGTAATAATGTTAACCCATTTATCAAGTCTTAACACTTTAATACTATGGAAAATTATAAAACAATGCAAAAATATAAGTACCACAGTGAATGAGGTAAATGATTTGTTCATAAATTATATTTGAACGAATTTATTCACACGTTACATTGTAAAGTCTAATAAGAAATCATTATGTTCTATTCATAAAAATGAGTATTATTATCAACATAAATGGCTTTATTTAGTGTTGTATATTTAGGACGATATGGAATTCTCAGCATGCAATATTTCAGCAAGTTTATCTTTCACTTCTATATCACATAAAACAATCGATAACTGTATGAATATATGCACAAAATAAGTAAATATGTAGATGGTGTCTGTGAGTAAACAAGCAATTTGACAATGATTAGTTCTTACTGATTGTAATTCAACTTTGATGTAATTTTTACGGCATAAACGTGTTTCGGTTCCTGATCGATAATGCTATCTAAACATGGTGGTTGTGGTAAATCTCCACTATACAACACTGTTAGTTTGATGAGAAATAAGTCTATGCTATGGATTATATGCTACTTTCAGGCATTACTGAAATTTCCTTTCAATACATTTCATTACTTAGAAAGCTGTGTTAGCGTAACAGGTAAAAATTACTAGTTGGAACGGCTTTCAGATATGCGAATACTGATTGCTGCAAAATATCTACGTTTTCATGGCTTAATCATTAATTTACGTATTCAACAATGCCATTATTGAGCAAGTCAGGTAGGTGGTAATCAACTACTAAATACTTCGGACTCCTGATTATGCATAGTTACAAATTAATTTATCCAACTGTCATAGTAAAGATCTGATTGAAGTTGTGACATTTCTAATGCACTAAACAAACGACTTTTGCTTTGGATTGGTTACGTTATAACTACTTTTAAATTAAAAGTAGTGTGATTCTCTATTATCAAGTGGTTGCAGACATCAACTCATTCTTATTGTAGTTCGAAAATATTCTCTTTCGGAAATCACGAAGCACTAAAGTGACGAGCCAGTGACAAGTATAATTTAATGCGAAATTGACAAATTTGATAACCGATCACTGAGAACTTGACTATTACTCAAGTAAATCACAAATTTGTAGAGACTTACTGATTCTGAAGACAGTATTCCCCCTAAGTGACTTCAACAGTAGGATTTTTGAAAAGCAATAAAATTGAACACTAGTTTTGTTCCCGTTTTCACTTTCCCATCACTTAACATCGATTTCACCTGAGGTCGGGCCAAAAGCTCTAAGAATTTAAAATATCGCTTCATCATTAGGAACTAGTATGTCAGTATTCCAGGTGTTAGGTTCGATTCCACAAAGAATCATTGATATACATTCAACTAATTTGTATTTGGAATACTAAAGCTACTAATTGCCTTTGTCTTCCGAAAAGACTCTAAGTGAAACATATTCGACTAAACTTACCCTTGAATTAATTAATTCTTTCTCTGAAATGTATCTGCTATTTTCTGAGTTGCATATTTCTTTCGATTTCGCTGTAGTGAAAGATAAAATAATCTACCGTCACTTTCTATACGTCGGATCGTCTCCTGTTGATGAGCAGGATAATGTATGCAGAGCTCAAAATTCCAAAGCTAGCTTGAATTATTAAGATGCTTTACACTTAGCAAGTCTGTGATTATGTGCGTTTCCATTATTGGCATAAAATGTTGTTCAGACGATTCGAAAATTGTTTATATGGCCCATGCTGTCCGCAAAATATCGTACACTACTTGTGATGCTGTTCACAAACAGATTGCATTTTCGGCGAGGGAACCATCACGGTTCGGTAATCTGCAATACTGCCATGTGCTTGTTGTGGAATCTTCGTGTGGCTTATATTCGACAGAGCCTTATCAAGCTTCATCAAACTAGAAAACACGTTCTTTTATCAGTCATACTCCTAATTTGTCATCTAATGGAAATTCATCATCGGTGAAAACTTCTGATTTATCTCCACTTATACCATCAGTCAGAAAGCATTCACTCAGAAGAAGCCACGAACAAGTTTTAACCACATTTATCAACTTCCGTTCCTGTACCTGAAGATCTTTTTAACAAATTAGATAAAGATGAAGATCGTAAAAATGGTGAACCAATCAAAGCTGTTACGAAAGCAGCATCTTATGATTTCAATAGTTCCTAACGTACCTTGTCATTCGAATGATTTCAAACAACATATAGAAAGTCCAAGGACTTCCCAACCTAGTGTTTATAAGCAAACTCAAAATAGTTCCAGATCATCAGAATTTAGGGGAATATACACTGCTATTCTGAAAACTCTTATCTTCTTGGTAATATGGTCTCTTGGTCTTAACTACAGTATCCTTTCTAACAGCTTATTGAACTCAATGGAAATGATGCCCAACAGGAAAAGCCTCATTCATATACACCCAATACGAATTTTATTAGTACCTCTTTACGTAATCCACTTCATATTTTGGTCGTTAAAACATTTCAAGATACACATAAAAACCAAATGTTTCTTTCCACCGTATCTAACATTGTTCGTGCTATGTCTATACCAGGATCAATAATGTCAACGTCATCACTTTCAACAGAGATTCCAAAGCTAGACTTCCCAGCTTCAAGAGTGCAATAAAAGTGCTAGAAATCGTGATAATTCATTGAACCAACCACCTTGGTTTCAAGACATGCTACCCAGAGAAATAACATTTAAATTGCTTGCTAGAGAAGAGGTCGGCAGCTCTGTATTTCGCAACAGCGTTAAACATCCTGTTTGTTGTGCTTTATCTGTTCGAGTGCCAAATAATGACAATCCGCTAGAGATAACTCATTACTCGATACAAAAATTAAGTCGAGGTGTTCGGTTTAAGGGTTTGAACAAGGAGTGGCCATCCCTACAGGCTTTTGTTACTCATTTGATTTCCATCCCAGATATGCTTCCATGACCTCTTAAACTTCCGCAATATACTACCAATCCAATTTTTACAAGTTTGATCTTCAATTGATGAGTGACTTGTAGCGGTAAATAAATCCCCAAAATAAATAGCACTAAGTTTTCGACATTGGTCATCGCCAAATATACTCTTCCGATCTCCTCGACTCTGTCTTTTGATTTCTCTTGGTGGGAACGAAATATATTAGAAGGTGTTACTGGTAGAAGCGTTGTCAAACACTGAATACCTGTGACATCATCAGACTCATCAAACGAAATTCCCAAGCGACAGCATAGCTATAACATCAGATCATCGTGAACAGAAGTGGGTCGAGATAACCATGTCACTCATTCAGAATTATCTAGTCATCATCTCCAGTTTACCCTTCATTCAGTCGCAGACCTACCCTGCAAAACAGTCCTACCAACATGTGTCACTAGTTTCCATTCAAGCCCTGTCAGTTTTCTCAAATAGAAACTTATCATCTCATAACATAATAACAAAAGATCCATTTGTACTTGGCAGTTATCAAGTATCAAATTTACCACGATGCGAATCATGATGTTTAGTTTATGACCGCAAAATTTACTTACCATAAATAAGCAGTGTGATCTAGATCTAAAACTATTAGCATCGTATGGACGTTCACAGTAACTACATATCAGAAGCACTAATTTCAAAACATAATGAATCATTTAAAAATCTGTTACACATTACATTCAAAGAACGACTAGCATGCTCGCTTACAACCTCTAAAATTTATTTGATATCTTAATAACACTATCAAGTCACAACAACATAATTTCGGCTCCACTTGAGTTTTTACATTCATTAGTCCAGTCCTGCCTGTTCATATTACTGTGACAACATACGTTCTCAAACAACTTGAGGCTGACTAGCGAGGAAACTAAATCTACAGAGAGTGGTTAACGCTTCCTGTAGAAATCATGTCAATCTTTGTCGGAATATGTTAAAGATCTGCCATAGCCTGATTTTCTTGTCTTTCAAAGCGGAAAATATACGAGGAAACTTCAGATGCTTTCATAACCGAGATCGTGCCAGGTTACAAGTGTGGTTGCTGAGAGTAACCGAATTCGTGCAAGGTCACAATCAACGGAAGAATGTATGTGTTTTGGTACAGTTAAGTTTTCAGTCTTCAGTAATAAGGATAGTAGGTTGGTGAACCTATGTTAATCCTGACAGATTGCCTTCCAGTGAAGGTCCAGTTTCTCCTTGAAAATATTCACTGGTGGGGCTGATACCACTTGTTCGGGTAAGGCGTTCCAATCATTGACTACTCGATGAGAAAAACGGGACTCCATTTTAAGTTTATTAGATATCGGTTTATCAACCTTCTTGCTATGACCTAGGAGATTATTAGTGCTGGAGGGAGCAAAAAGATAAGACATATTAACACCCAAATCATAATTAAAGCTACGAAATCCCAGTATAAGGTCACCTCGTGTCCTACGATACGACAAGGGGAAAAGGTTTAGGCGTTTTAAACGCTCATCGTAAGGGAGTTTAGAAAGACCCTTCACTAATTTCGTTTCCACACGCCCAAGTGAGTTAGTATCTTTTACCAGACACGGGGTAGCTGCTTGAGTACAGTACTCTAAATGTGGTCTTACGTAGGTGGGATACAAAATTCGAAACATTTCCTCGTCAAAAGATTTGAATGCACGGCGAAGTGACTATAACGCACGAAAACGTTCGACAGCGGCTGCGTTGCAATACGTAGTTGTTTTTAAGTCATGGCTTATTATTACTCCTAAGTCTTTATACTCTTGAACGCATGGAGTAGGTATACCATCAATATTGTAGTGGTAACTATTATCGTGACCGATGTGCATTAGCACGCTCTTCCTAGAATTGATTTCTAAGCCCAAACATTGAACCCATCTAACTAAATCGTCCAAGTCAGCTTGAAGATCCAGATGATCAGCCTCACTTTTTATTTGTTCTCCAGATTTTTACGTCATCCGCAAACAATAATTTCGATGACCTAAGCAACCGCAATAACTCGTTAACGTATAGAAAGAGAAGGGGGTCTAAGATGGTGCCTTGGGGTACACCACTTTTGACCGGCTTCCAACCGGATAGCGTCCCATTGACCCTTACACTCTGTCTGTGGTCACATAAGAGGTTTCTTATCCATTCATGTACAGTACCTATTATTCCGAAGCTCGTGCGCTTCTGCATAAGACCTAAGTGTGAAACCTTATCAAATGCTTTGCTAAAATCTATGAATATCACATCGACAGACAGACTGTTATCTATGGCTGCTGTTCAACCCTCTCTCGCAATAAGTTAGTCAAGCACGAACGCTTGTTACGAAATCCGTGTTGCTCAGGAGCTAACAGATTGTGTGAAACTATGTGGCTTAGCAACCTAACCCGAATTATCTTTTCAAGCAACTTAACGACAATGCTAGTTAGACTGACAGGCCAGTAGTTAGATACTATCTGTCTCTGACCGTCCTTAAATATAGGACTGACTATAGCGTTTTTCCAATCTGTAGGGAGTTGAGCGAGTGAAAGGGACATGTTGAAGAGTGTCGCAAGCGGTTTTGAAATAATGTCCGCAAGAGATGACAGCAGCCGTTGATGTAAACCGTCAGGGTCTGGTATCTTACAAGGTTTGAGGTTAGTTATCAACGGAAGGACAGTTTCCTCTGTCACCTGTACAGATTCAATGGCTGGTATCTCGGTGTGAGTGGGACAAGTATTTGCTACAATAAAAGTAGAGTAGACCTCGCTAAAATAGGTTGGAAAAGTCTCAGCTTTTGCTCTATCTCATCCAGCTAGTAAATCTGAATTTTTGTGTAACAGTAACGAGGGGATACCATCACTACGTTTCATTCGCCGTTTAACATACGAAAAAAGTCGTTTCAGACAAGTACGGCTATCGTATACCAACTATCGTTCGTAAGTGGTACGGGATTTGGCTATGGTTTTCTTACAGATATTACGGAATTTTTGGTACTCACGCTTAAAAGTTTCATGACCTGTCAACAAGAATAGGTCCCAGAAATGTTTCCTACGCTTTAACAGCTTCCGGGTTTCCTCATTAATCCATGGAGGGCAGTGTGATAGCTTACGTGCTGACCATGCGATAAACGGCGACGTTATGGACTCGAATGTAGCCTTAAACCTATTCCATTCATCTTCGATCAATCCATCCGCGTCGACCGACCAATCAGTCGAGATAGCACAGTTTCTGATCGCCGGAATATTAGCTCGCCAGATATTGGGACGAAGTGGAGCAGATACTAACTGTATACCATGTGTCCTAAACTTAAAGTGAATTACAACGTGATCACTTCACTAGTGAGGGAAGGTGCTGAATATCAAAGACATCCTCACAGTGGTGGGTGAGGGCGAGGTCCAGCAGTGATGGATCATGATTGAAATCAATATGTGTCGGTTTTTGATACATTGCACAAGTGCACACTGAATAACGGTAGATAAAAGGTCGCTGTCGAAACCACTACCTGGAGCTGTAAGCTCTATCCAGTTGATATGCGGTACGTCGAAGTCCCCATGATGAGATAACATTGTACCATACTCCAAGAACAGATGTGTCCTAGGATAAAGTCGTCATCAAGACAAAACGGAATACGGTATATTCCCCCTATAGTCACTGACCCATTTCTAGATTTAATCTAACAACGTGCTACTCCATATGTACCACTAACATGAGCCTCCGATATGATTGATTGTATACGAAAGTGATCCCTAACGTATAACATTATGCCTCCCCCTTCCGACTTAAAACTCCATCGCTTCTAATACGGTCAAAACAGTTAATTTACTCAACGAGAAACAATACCACTGTCCTTTTTAGACAGCGCGTCAGGGATACAAACAAACATGTACGGCAAAACAATCCCTGTTACAATTAGTTATTATTATAATTGTTTCAATTAAATCATTCGCGTTCTCTCGGCAAAAGTAGGCCACTACAAGCTCAACACGTAATTGAAGCTCTATCTATCGGTGCTTTTAAAAGAGGATTGGATCAACTGATAGATCACCGCTTTCAGGACAAGCACAAGCCACCGAGCCTCCTGTCATTTCCAAACTGACCAGGTGGACTTTTTTAACTTTGATTGTATAATATATATATGCCAAATGGGGATCAATTTCCTGTTTAACAATTCTTTTCATTATAGAAGTCAAGGTTTGTGTCAGGAGTTGTTCTTGTGATTAGCTAGTTCTACCCTCAGGTGACCTTCAAATTACCGCTAAGTTCACTTTCAACATGCCTGGGTTGGACACTCTTGAGGTTCCTGATATTCCAGAAGTAAAATATGAATGTAATTATGCATTTTTACTTTAATTGATTTGCGTTTCAGATCTAGATCACACTGCTGATGTACAGTGAGTATTTTTTTGCGGTCCTAAACCAATATTATCTTAGATATATTAGTCAAAACAATCCTGATACAGGATTTCTTAGGACTTTATTTTGATAGTGGTTAGTGAGATGTCTTAAAAATTTACGTACAAATATGTGACTTACTTCTGATAAGTCTTCAGAGTCCACGATGAATAGGCTCCATTCATTTACACTTTACCTGATATTGCACTGACGTTCACTTGTCAGTTTCAGTTTGAAAATGACAGGAGGCTCGGTGGATTGTGTTTGTCCTGGAAGTAGTGGTCTATCAGTTGATTCAATCCTCTTTTAAAAGCGCCGACAGAGCTTCAATTACGTGTTGAGTTAGTGAGCTCCATTCATTGGTACGATCGAATAGTCGATAACCATCTGACAAATAATTTATTCTGAAGTTATGAAATTATTTGAAGTTTCCTCGTAAATTTTCTGTTTTGGAAAACGAGAAAAATGAGGGCATATCACATGAAAGTTTTTGACTAAGTGATTTGAAACTGATCAAGTAGCCTCTGGTTCATTGATACAACAATGAAAACAGGCCTAGTTTAGCCAATCTAGCATCATACGGAAGCCTTGGCATTCCGGTAATTAGTTTAGTTACGGTTCTCTAAACCCTTCCCGACAGCTTACTGTCTGTTTAGACAGGGGCTAGCTTCTTGCATGTGGTACTCTAGTTTTGGACGCACGAATATTATGCATGAAGTCGGGGACGTTTTAGCGTCTACATGACTAAAGGCCCTACGTATAGACCATAGGGTTCTAAAACCTTCGGCGGTTACTACACGGCAATGTGCAATAGCTCCTAAGACTTGACTAACAATGTGTCCGGAGAACAGGTAGCTCACTATGTACGTATCCACATCTTGGTGACCAGTATGCATCACAGTGCATCTGGAAGTATTTTTCGGCAACTACCAAGTTTGCGACCATTAAGACAATTTCTCCATGTCATTTTTAAGCTCTAAACTTTCACTTTTACATTTTAGCGCTCTCTATATCTTGACATCATCAGCATATAACGAAACCGATAATGATAAGAGACTAGGAAGGTCATTTACATATAAGAGGAATAACGCTGATACTATAACTGCACTCTGAGGGGCTCTGTTAAGCACAGTTTCCCAGATAGACATTTTCGAGTCCACCCGTACTCTTTGTTGGCGCCCAACTAGGAATTCTTTTATCCACACTAATAAATTGCCTCCAACTTCGATGTTTTAACTTAACAGCTGGTTGTGAGGAACTTTGTCAAATGAATTTCTGAAGTCAATGTAGTCTACGTCTATTGGTAACTTGGTATTTAAGAGCTCACCAACTTTTACAGGCTACTAATAGTTAATGGGACAGGAATAACCTGTTCCGAAGCCATGCTGCTTTTCAGAAAGAACCCGGTTTTCTTCTAGATACTTAGACCACTACTTACGAATAATATTTTCTAGAATTCTAAGTCACGCTAGCTAGGCTTACGGGTCGGTAGTTCTCGGGTTTATGTTCCATACCTGTTTTGAAGACAGGACTTACTATGGCGTTCTCCCAGTCTTTTGGTTATCTACCTTGGGTTACGGATAGATTAAAACATATGGTTAAGTGAATCGCAACAAAATTTGCTAGCTCCCTTAGTAGCCTGGGATGCGTTTTATCGGTTCCCATGGATTCGTCTATATCAAGTTAGTTTAGCAGATCAAGGCACATCGAGTTCTTTAGTGGTCACGTTGTCCAGTATGTGTGGGGATATTTGTATAAACTGACGGGAAGTGTATCTACGGTATATACATTGCTAAAGTAGTTTAAGAATACTTGGGCTTTACCATAGTCGTCCTTCAGTAATGGTAAAGTATTACTGTCTTCCTATAGTGCTAGAATATTTCCTTTTCTCTTAGTCCTTTAGTTTATATACAAATACAAGTGTTTAGGGCATTCTATGGATTCCTTGAAAATTTTTCTTCGTATAACCTTCTAGACTTGAGGAGGGTCGAGGCACCATTATTTCGATCATCTCGATATTGACATTTTGTCTCATCGGTACCCAGTGCCCTAAATCCTTCCCATATTCTTCTCTTACAGAGAAGGGTGACAACTTCTTTACCGAATCATGGCGGAGAATTTCTCGGACCCCTTAGTGTAGTCCAAGAAGTGTGCTGCGCAGTGACTTTTAAGTACAAATTTGTAAATCCATCCCAAGCCGTTTCAATCGGAGACTCTTGCTCTATTGACCAATCTACTTCGTCTGCTGAGTGATTCATATCTTGTATGTTTGCTTTCCAGACGTTAGATCTGGGTTGGGCTGACACGTGCTGGTTTATAACACCTATATGGAAGTCAAAAATTAGAACTGCATGATCACTTTTACCTAAGGGTAGCATATAATCCAGGTTTGTGACGTCATCTCCATTATGGGTCAATATGAGATCTAGTGAGGATGTTTCGGAGTTCGGGTCGTACCTGTTAACTTCTTTCACATGTTGTACTGGGGCACATGTGATAACCGCCTCAGCTAGTTCCTGTTCGAAGGAATTCTTTGATAACTCAGTCCTTAGATTTTTCCAGTCTATCGTAAGTGTATCAAAGTCTTCTAGGATTAGATATCAACCACGTTGTGACCAAGTATCGAGACTGTCTAGCAATACTTCATTCACCTCGTAGTTTGGACTGAGGTAGACCAAATCATGCGGCAACTAACTAATTCACACGTCCCACTCATGGGATACATTGTCAATAATGGTAAATGTGATAGTATTCCTAATGAATAGAGCTACTCCTGTTTTACACTTGTGGATTCTGTCGGCTTTTTCTAACCTGAAACCTTCAATATCAGGTTGCATAATGTCTATAGACTGCGTCCATCAAGTTGTTGTGACTGCGATTTAGATCCGGCTTGGTAGAGTCAGTGTGTACACCTAACTCCGATCGTTTATTGTGCAAGCTTCGGATATTTGTGTAACAGATTGGAAGCTAATTTAGACGGCTTCGTGTTGCACCCAGAGTGGCTTCAGCATCATTTTCTGTCAAAGCCTCACCACCTGAAAATTTACAATTTTTAGGTCCTTTTTGCAAGCATCTAACCTAAGATTTAGTTCATTTTCGGCTTCTCGTCTTTTTATGCGGTCCGGGAGCGGCAAGTCTTTACAGACAAAAACTCATGACCCCTTCAGTTCATGTCCATTCTGTAGTATTAAGTCCCGTTCATTGGGAAATTTAAATACAACTTTAAGCAGCCTGGTTTGATTCTGTTTCAAATTCACTTAGCTACCTAGTCTATAAATCTTTAGTAAGGTAACCCCGGAGATATTCTGTGACATTAACTGGCTCAGTAGCTGTTCTATCAACTCAATGTCATTCTCAAAACGAGTTTTGGGTTCTTAGCTTTCACTTTCCTTGACTATGAAAGATAGCCGTTACTATGATCAGTCCTTAATTTCTCAACTACCTTTTGGGGTGTTGGCTTTTCTTCAATAACATTATGTCGTTTCTTATTCTCGACATGTACCTATCCATCAACTTTCGTTAGAGTAGCACGGTCACGTCACATATTGTAAGGTCCTGTATGCTTGTCGATGACTTGGGTGGTCAGGTTTTTGTTTTTTCTGTTAGAAACAAACCTAGTCTTACGACCAAGTTTTCTAGACGTTTCCTGCTGGTTGCTATTTGGAGGACGGGAGACAGAAGGAACTTCATTTCTGGCAGACATTTTGAAGTCCGTTTTCCCTTCTTTGACCCATATAAGTCAATCGACTTAGGGCTTATTTGAGGTGACTTCACATGAACTTGTGTTGACCGAGTAAGTGCTGTCTAATGTGTCTCGAATACGCCTGATAATACTCTTAGCAGCAATCACTATTGCAGTGGCTTCAGATAGCAATCTGTTTGTGTCCAAGCAGCAATGCCAACACAACCACACGCAACTATTTTTGCTAAATCGTTACAAACTGCAGGTGTTAGATTCGTACAAACTTCGTGGTACCATCCTTTGCACTCATCACATTGCATGTCACTTTCCACAGAGTATCGACCACCTGGGCGTTGGCAATTACTTGTTTTGCACTGTCCAGTCATCAATCAGAGATTTTCAGTAAAAAATAGACACAAACAATACCCAGAGACAAGAAAAAGTGATGACCAGAAAAGGTTGAAAACTTAATTGTTAGAACCAAATGTGCAAACAAATACAGACGAACCAATGTACTCAAAAGAACCGATGATGAATTACTTTAAAAAAAGACGGTACTCTTGGCGAATACGTCAGCTGACATAATTTCAATTAAAGTCATAAGAGCAGTTTTGATGCGTAAATTACGTTCACAATAATAAAATTAACTCAGCGAAGAAAAATACCACTGTCCTTATTAAATGACGCACTGTCAAGACTGGATTAATAAATGTAAAAACTCAAGTGGAGCCGAAATTATTTCGTTATAACTTGATAGTGTTATTAAGCTATCGAATAAATTTTAGAGGTTGTAAGCGAGCATGCTAGTCGTTCTTTGAATGTAATGTGTAACAGATTTTTAAATGATGCAAAATCAATGTTTTATTATGTTTTGAAATTAGTGCTTCTGATGTGTAGTTAGTGTGAACGTTCATACCATTTTAATAGTCCTATTACCATAATTGGTCCTGAGACAGATTTTAGCCTTCATAGATCTGCTGTACCTATGCACATCAGTTTTCACTTGACTAAGTAAAATGCTAGTAGTCGTGTTGAAATAATATCATTCATGTACTCTAGGTCGAAGTATCTTTTTTTGAGTAACAGATTCACAGTGGCACATAATAAACTGTCACTAAATGTCACATGATAGCGTTTCATATTAGGTTTATATGAATAGTAACTTTCACTGACGGAACATACGTATGCTCCTTTGACCACCATTTCACAAATGATATGGACGCATCCAATAATATGACTTTAAAAATATTAAAGTTAAGATTTTTTTGTTTATTCTGAATGGTATCACTTCCTGTGCAGAAGTAGGAAAATTTAATTGTTTTAACAGTCGTGTTACCAGTACCTTTTCCCAACAAATAGGCAATTATCTAAGTATCTATTCCAAACTTGTCAAATAATAAAATGGTACAGTGTTACTAATATTTAGAAATTCTGACCTCCCTTGGAGTAATTTTTGACCTGGGACATCTCTGGTAAAGTAAAAGCAAGGTATATATGCGGCATTTTATCTAACACATATCCCTTGTTTTCATTACTCATGGATTTATACTGATAGTTTAGTGCGGCACTGGTTGCTGAGCATTTATTTCAAATGTTCAAATTGTAAATAAATTTTATCAGTAACACTTTGCCATCAGATCATCTATGTACCGTCCCAAAATTCTTTAGATAAAAAATATATTATACTTAAACTCAGTTCAATTAGTGGATGTTAACCAAAATGACCATCTCATAGTTGGGAAGAAAATATTTATTATTTGACACAAATTATAACATATTCTTACTTTTTATTCTAATCACTGCCTCTAGATTGAGTTCCCATGAGTCCCTGATCTTTTGTGTACGTGGTTTTTTCTATTAGGTTACATTCATGGGGTAATAACCAAACAGAAGCATTTGAACAAGTTAGTTGCATTTGATCTACTCATCAGGAGATATTGTTATGCTATAAATAGATTGCCATGGCGATGTTCAACTATATGACAACAAACTACGACTCAGTGGATACTTCACAAAGATTTGAAATTGAAGCTGATGGTCAGTTTCTCCATTCATTTTTTCTACGATTTTGCGTTATCACAGTTTTAGGTAAACGCGCATGCTGTTCTTCGTTGTATATAACGTATTAGTTGTTATGTTAGTAGTCTATATCAAATACATTCGTGTGCTAAGTAATTATTACTTAAGTTTACAATTTTCCATTGGTTTCCGTAAAGATCCTTGAATTAAACATCGGAATGGCCACTAGAAATCTTATCTGTTTATTGGTGGGTATTGATTACTAATTATTAGTCGTTTATTTGTTGAATAGTGTAAATAGGTCCACGTTTTGTTTTCGTAAATTAAAAAGTACTGGAAAGGGTGAATGTCAGTAATGTAGACAATACTTTCTAAAAGACACATATATTTGCTCGGACCTATGATCCGTTGTATCGGCTTTGATAGATCTGGAACAACCTGCTAACGTCACAAGACATCTAAAAAAGATTTCGGCTGATGCGTTCTTATTAAGTCATTACGGTTTCCAAGCTTAACCACTAGATCAGAGAAGTAGCGACAGTCTGGAACACGAAATGCCAGGAAAAATTCCTAAATACCCTAAATAAATCAAGTTATTTTTTATACATTGATAAATACTTACTCTTCTTTGCAAATACTGCCATTGTCACAAGACTCTCCACTTCAAAAAGCAATCACTTTTCATGTGCCTTAGTGGTTAAGGTGTTCGACTTTCACCCACTAAGTCCTAAGTTCGAATCCCACCACACCTTCGGTTTAGGCAACGGGGTAATATTATTAGCCATCACACTTAAAATCTGGCACATACAAGCAACCGGAGAATGCCTTAATTAAGGATCCATAAAAAACATCCACCCCAAGTGTGCATTTAAACATAATTTCGACTAGTTGATCAGTACATCTAAAAAAGTCGAAGTAGATTTTTAAACAACTAAAGAGCAGGTAATCTTCAGCGTTTTCCTGTAAAATATGTCTTCGCATAACATCTCAGTGTTTTTGCAGTGTGCGAATCACAAAAGTATACTTTACGATTTTGAAGAGTCTGGTACAGTAAATGTATTACTTCGTATTGGTCTATAAACATTTATGGATCATTTCCCTGTAAGTGTAATCAGTCTTGGGGAATGTTTTGTGGACTCATTTACTTTCTTTGTTCAACCTGTGTCTAAACTGTTCTCATACTCAAAATATATCTGTCAATATAATTTTTTCAGGTCACGATATGATGTCATTACTTTTTCATTTTCTGGATGAATGGTTATTCGCGTTTTCAGCTGATCCATTTTTCATTCCACGGGTAAATCTTCGTTGGCTAATGAAGAAATCTTGTGTATTTTTTGCATATCGGTTTATTGGAAGTTAGTTTTTTAAGTAGTCAAGTGACTTCGGATGATAACCGACAACCTCTTTGTGTCCACGTTGACAATACCACATGTTTCACATTGACCGTGGTTTAGTAGTCAACGGTTAATGTTACAAACCGATTGAATAACTCAATCTGATTATATCAGATATTTTGTTATTTGACACGAATATCGTTCAAACTTTCCCCAAAATCTGCTCAGTCCAACTCTTTGTTGTAAGTTTCATTGTGTCTAAACTGCTTAAGATACTAGAATAATTACTCAGATCTGGTTTAACTATTTCAAATTGAGGAAAAGATATAGCATCACAACTACTCATAATTTTGTTAACAATTGTTTACATGCAGTTAGACTGAAAACTTCAATCTCACTAAAAGACAATGACATGTTTTCACTAAATCCTTTCACTGTAACAAATAAGGCCTTAGATGTAAATAAAGTTAGAGGATTTATATTTTTAGCTTTACCTACATATCAGGCCTTATTATAATAAATCGAGGTAGTCAAAGAAGTGGACAATGATATTACCTAGTTGCCTACATCTCAATAATTAGAATAAAGTTTCAACTAGTAACCCGGTAGCTAAAACTCAGGTGTTTTAGCCACCACTTTTAGCTAGCTTTTGAAAAATCCTCATACTATAGTAATCTTTCGAAGAATTGTGATTATCCATTTTGGGTACTTATTTTTCTGTGCTTGTGTTACTCTTCTACCAGTGACTTTATCATTGGGGGTTTTGTAGTAGTCTTTCTATTTCAGTGCACTTCATCCTCCTTTTGTAACTAGTATTATTATGTAATTGTTAAATATTTGTAGTATACTTGTAGATTTACCTCCCTCACTGCATATTCGGTTATTTTTAATGTCAAACGTCTGTACATCGCTTGTAATTTAGTGCCATCTGTTATGTCACTCATATGTTCCTGTTGCTTTCTGAATGAACTTCAAATCATTTTTCTCGAGTGAAACTTTCAATTACTTTAGTAGTTGTTTACAAACTGAATTTTTGGGTTGTTTGTTTATACTACATTTGTTTTTCTTATTAGATTGTTAAAATAACAGAATTTGATAAGGAAAAATTCCACATTAAATCATCTGGGTAAGTTCTGTGCTTTTTGAGGAAAAGAAAACCAATGTCATATTAATTTATTGTTATAGTTGGGGTGAACCTTTTGACATCTCAAAACATCCTCAGGTTGGTTATACTCTTCGTTTTGTCCTTAATGTTAAAGTACTTTGTATAATGTTTAGTTATTTCGATTAGTGATTACAAACTTATTGATGTGATTTACAGATTTAATTTTAGAAAAGCACAAAAAGCCCTGTACCTCGTAAACGAATTGCATTATTATTATTATTATTATTATTATTATTATTATTACTACTATTATTATTACTATTATTATTATTATTACTATTATTATTATTACTATTATTATTATTATTACTATTATTATTATTATTATTACTATACTACTATATATATTATTATTATTATTATTATTATTATTATTATTATTATTATTATTATTATTATTATTATTATTATTATTATTATTATTATTATTATTATTATTATTATTATTATTATTATTATTATTATTATTATTATTATTATTATTATTATTATTATTATTATTATTATTATTATTATTATTATTATTATTATTATTATTATTATTATTATTATTATTATTATTATTATTATTATTATTATTATTATTATTATTATTATTATTATTATTATTATTATTATTATTATTATTATTATTATTATTATTATTATTATTATTATTATTATTATTATTATTATTATTATTATTATTATTATTATTATTATTATTATTATTATTATTATTATTATTATTATTATTATTATTATTATTATTATTATTATTATTATTATTATTATTATTATTATTATTATTATTATTATTATTATTATTATTATTATTATTATTATTATTATTATTATTATTATTATTATTATTATTATTATTATTATTATTATTATTATTATTATTATTATTATTATTATTATTATTATTATTATTATTATTATTATTATTATTATTATTATTATTATTATTATTATTATTATTATTATTATTATTATTATTATTATTATTATTATTATTATTATTATTATTATTATTATTATTATTATTATTATTATTATTATTATTATAGGATTTATTCCAAACAGCACGACATTGGCTCATACTTAACTTTCAACATGTCTTTTAAATCATATTTTATTGGAGATCATATTACTTTTATTTCGAATAATTGTAATTTTTATTAAACATTTTCTTTGCAAAATTCCAGGGTACTGAAGTGAAAGCTATTACCTATTCAAATATGCAAATTCATGAAAACGAACATATGCACGAATTGTTTGTAATTATTGATATTTAAAAAAATTATGTTTATATATACATTTATTTGAAACTAAATTTATACTAATGTCTTCTCATTTATACTAAAGGGGTTGAAAGATATTGTATTTTAGTACAAAGTAAATGTAATAAATAGCTCAGATAGTCTATATTTTGTGTTATTATGTCTCAAACACCACTCGTGAATAATGACATTTTGAGAGTCTACCGTAAGTTTGAACATTCAACTGAGCTTAAAATTTGTTTGTTATGATTACTAAAGCGTAAATAACGTTTAATCTGTTGATCAGGCAGCATACAAATATATAACTGAGATTCACATATATAAACAGCTTTAATATCTCTTATCATTTAAATCAGTTGAAACTCCTATCCGTATTCTTGTGCTTATAAAACCTTTAGTAGTGGAATAGTAAACACTCATACTTCTGCGCAACTACTGGGTCACTCTTATTCCTCAGATTTCCATGCATCGGTATATAGTCTAAATTATTCCTTGGACATTATGACAACTTGTATATCAATAGTTAAAATACTATGAGCTGTATGTCCGTGATTGTATGCACACCATGTTCTGCAAATGCTACAACACGATTTACCAACGGAAATAACCTGTCAGTGATCGACTGATTTCTGAAATAAGTCTTTAAAAATGGTGCTTCTCAACTATTTGCTTAACAAATTTGTTTTTGCTTTAGACACACTTTGTTAATAAATTAATTAGTTTTGTTTGATTGGATTGTAAACCTTCTCAATATTTAACACGTGTTACTTACCAACTTAATCAAATCCCAGTGATATGTGAATATTTTTTCAAACAATTAATTACAACTTACAGTTTCAACCACGTTTTTTTCTAATTATAAACTGTAATTTAACTATTTTACAATTATGTAAATAGTATGTGTTTGGCATAACGTTTGATTAAATGCGTGTTAAGTTTGTATTTAATATATATTGAATAATTGAAATAACAAACAAATTATGCACAAGGATAGTTGGAATTTCACTTCGGATTTGATTTTTTTCTGTACGCCCCTCTGATTACACCACATAATAGATAGCCTCATCACATATCCATATATAGTGGAAATCACTTTGCAGTTGAATCTGTCAGGAGAGGGGATATTAAGTAACAGCTTGAGAAAATAGAGTGTTTCACCAACTCACATATAACTATTACTTAATAGACTAGTGCGTTTATCCATATATCCACATATACGTGTACTTACAAACAAAAAGTAAATGAGATTGGAAGAAACTTCTCTATTGTTTATCAATGATGAATAAATCGTTATATTATCCTAACAGCCTAATAAGATATACACGAATTAAGTGAATAAGCAAGAGTAAATATGTCCTGTGGTCTGTATTTACCAATATGCTTAGTTTACAAGTGTTATTGTATTTCAATTAAAAGTTGCATGATTGACATTTCTTTCTAAGTATGTATATAAATGGTCATACAAGAAGAACACGTGAACAGGACAACAATGAACAAAAATTAGTTAGTGAATAAATAAACCATTGGATTATGTAGAAAAAGTGAGGATATGTAGAATGTCCTACTAACTTACTCTTTTCAATAGTTCTCATGGGTAACTCTCTTCTGAGTGAAATTGATAATCGTCAGATATTATGTTGGGAATATGTTTTATTAGAATCTGTGTATACTCAACGAAATACAACTTGAAACAATCAAAACTAAAGATTGTACTATTTCAGTAATTGTTTATAGGATAATTGTATACGATAACAACTATCTTCAAAATAAGTTGTTAGTTTTCACTAGGATAAATCATCCATCACAAAAACTAGTTTTTACATGGACAAGTTTCATTGAATCCTATCATTTATAAGATCTGTGGTGCATGCTCTTTCTTAATGCCCAGTTGTACCAAAATGTCCATGTTTTAAATACGTTTATTTATTTGAACACATAAACAATAGTACAGGGGAGCACCAAATACATATGCGCCATACAATATCAATGAGGCCAGTATCAGTTATTACTGATTTGTCTGAGGGCTGTGATATGGCCCAAGTGCCCAAACCGAAGCAGGTGGTTTTCTCGGGGGGGCACTCCCTGAGTCTTTGACCTGAAGGTCCACTCCACAAAACAGTGGAGCGACGTGATAAGATGCAGTTCTATGGTAGCCGGTGACCGGCAGTAAGTTCATACGTCGTTTGTTTCCTTAGGATCCTAGAGCCCATGACCACCATTGGTTTGGAGTCAAAGTTTTCCAACTCCCCTGGGTGGATCCTCCATATCACCCAACCCAGTTAAAGCACCGGATATTCGCTTTTCGTCCTTTCAATTTCTTAAACAACACCCCTGCCGCGAGGCATTGAGTAGGACTTCCCTGGGAGTGGTTGTATAAACATGACCATGTGAGAACATTTCGAGATGGTTAGCGGACTCTTCCCACTCTCAACCGTATCAAGGCATTTGGGGGGCTTTAAATAAGTAGGGATTCCGCGTTAAACAATTCGACAGAACATTTTGAACAATTTAAAGATGGAATTACTACACGTTGATGTTCATGACTAATATTTTCAACCTGTATAGAATCTTTATATTAACAAAATCTGTCTTTAATATTTTAACAAAGAAGAGTATACTTTGCAATTATTCCATTTTCAAAAATTATCCATGTATATTCAATTGAAATAATCACTGTTATGAATAAGTTTTTATGTTAGTATTTAAATGAATAAATCCCATAAATTCCACTTCATATTAATGTGTGCCGCCTAGAAGAACACATTAGGTAATTCCGAGTTATTCTTCATCACTGTCTTAACTATCACACAATGATAAATCTTACTTAGTGATCGAACCTTAAACCTTAAGATGGTTCGATTATCTGAACTGTAATAAATCCTTGTTATCGTGTGACGAACACGTTTCGTCCCACTTCTATTTGGACTAACTTTTATCTTTTCGATTTGGAGTTATTCATGCCTTAGAATAATTACGTTTGGATTATTCATGATCTTCAAGTGATTTTTCACTCTAAAGTGTAAAATCTACTGCTTCAAGAATTATTTATTCATGAATTATAATCAAAAAAATTTGGGAGTGGTACGAACACTTTTTAATAAAAATGGTCACAATAAACAGTGGGGAATAGGATAAATGCAAAATACAACTTAATAATATTCATGAATATCCAGTTTCGAAATGATGTCTTGTTTACTTCCTCAATGTACACTTATACATGAATTCAAGATTTTAGTGAGTTTTATTTTTGAAACCTTTAACCTGCTTGGTTACTGATGGTTCAAGATGTTTGATTAATTAGGAACCAAGCAATCAACTGCTACCAGACTTAACGAGAATGAAATGTCATTAAGTCTTAAATTTCATAATATGCAGCTTAAATAAATCTATAATTTGTCAAATAATCCTTCAGTGTGCGATTTTTTTTTAACTTTTATGCTCTTATGTGATGATCAGTGGTAACACCTTTCTCACATCTCTCTCACTAAACGCTATACACCTTACTTGAGTAACCTCACTAATTTAATTGACTAAAGTAATTTCTTCCTGAACGGTTATAAATAAGTAAACAAGTCGACAGTACTATTCAGAGCAAATAAGCTACTAATAAAAATGATTCTGTTCAGACTCATTAGATTTGGCAAGGTTTTCGTTTCGTTGTATATGGGGAATACGTTCAAACGTTTAAAAGTCAAATAACTTCGATGAAACAACAGATGTGACTCATATTTTCATAAAAACAAAAAATTCCTTACATCGACTTTTGATGAAAAAGTCATCTCCAAATTCCAAGTTGAAAAAGATTTTTCGGGAAAAGCGAGCACTTAGTAGCCTTCTTAATCCAAATACAAATTAGTTGGATGTATATCAATGATTCTTTGTGGAATCGAACCTAACACCTGGAATACTGACATACTAGTTCCTAATGATGAAGCGATATTTTAAATTCTTAGAGCTTTTGGCCCGACCTCAGGTGAAATCGATGTTAAGTGATGGGAAAGTGAAAACGGGAACAAAACTAGTGTTCAATTTTATTGCTTTTCAAAAATCCTACTGTTGAAGTCACTTAGGGGGAATACTGTCTTCAGAATCAGTAAGTCTCTACAAATTTGTGATTTACTTGAGTAATAGTCAAGTTCTCAGTGATCGGTTATCAAATTTGTCAATTTCGCATTAAATTATACTTGTCACTGGCTCGTCACTTTAGTGCTTCGTGATTTCCGAAAGAGAATATTTTCGAACTACAATAAGAATGAGTTGATGTCTGCAACCACTTGATAATAGAGAATCACACTACTTTTAATTTAAAAGTAGTTATAACGTAACCAATCCAAAGCAAAAGTCGTTTGTTTAGTGCATTAGAAATGTCACAACTTCAATCAGATCTTTACTATGACAGTTGGATAAATTAATTTGTAACTATGCATAATCAGGAGTCCGAAGTATTTAGTAGTTGATTACCACCTACCTGACTTGCTCAATAATGGCATTGTTGAATACGTAAATTAATGATTAAGCCATGAAAACGTAGATATTTTGCAGCAATCAGTATTCGCATATCTGAAAGCCGTTCCAACTAGTAATTTTTACCTGTTACGCTAACACAGCTTTCTAAGTAATGAAATGTATTGAAAGGAAATTTCAGTAATGCCTGAAAGTAGCATATAATCCATAGCATAGACTTATTTCTCATCAAACTAACAGTGTTGTATAGCGGAGATTTGTCGATTATCCTTAAACCAGGATGCAATAGATGATGTCAACTTGTTAATTTTCGAATTTCACTATTCTATACAAATCATTCATCTAATTATTTGATAAAAGTTAAAGAAAGCATTTTGAGTAATTTAATAAAATTACTAATATTTACACAAATTAATTAATCACACCAGTGATTACGTCATTGCTAACGTTATTATCGTCATTAACATTCTCTTTTGTTTTCCTGTTAATTCATCTTTTTATTTTATGCATGAACTGTTTCGTTTTCCCGTTTTTTACGGGAGGGAGATGGTGGGGGGGCTTTTTTCTCTCCTCGATTTTACTTTGATAATTCATCTCTTTCACATTCCGAGAAAACTTGAGAATTTGTCACGTGATGTGAAGTTTGGTAACACCTTACCAATTGAGAAATTAATAAACAAATAAACTTCCACATTTTTCTCATCATTTATTTTTCAACATGAATAATTCAGAAATGTTTTTTTCTGTGTACTGTGTTGACTTTTTTTTGTTTTGTTATGTATGTTATTTTAAAAAAACAAATTTCATCAATCTATTTATTTGTTTGGATTAAAAAGCAAACTTAAATCACAGTTCAATTAACAAAACAAGATAGAATATTAAAATACATACATGTTACATTTAAGGTATTTTGATTTTCTACTTTCCTCTAATTCAAACAATATTTCAATTGTCAATTATAATTGGTTCAGTTTCATAGCCTATATCATGAATCAAAGTCAGTTGGAAAATCGCTGGGAAGCAGTGTGCACTGGACAACTGTTTCTTCCTTACATGTGACTCCTTAACAGTCCCCATCCACAAGCACACACTGAATCGAACCCAGAACGATTGACCTGATCTTGTGGTAAGTGCGAAACCACAATTGGATGAGTTAATACTCAATAGTAGAATACCAAAATTAGTACAAATGATCGAATCGATATTTGGATTGTTCAGTTCTACACCACAGAATGTTCGTACTTAAACGAAAATTAAAAGATAGGAGCCAACAGACAGCTGTCTCGTCTTCAATGGACATTCACGCCCCCATCATGAGTCTAAAATAAAGCCTTCTGGTCTGGCAGTCAACACGTTGCCTTTAAACTATTGAGTGGTCTTCAGATGGCTTACGTTTTCACAATGGCATAGGTTCTATTAAACTCACATCTATCAGGGTTAAACTCCACTAATTATAGCTTCTCACTAAATCATCAGTGTAGGTGAAATTTCACACTCTTCAAATGGTTTCAGTCCAAATGAAAATGACCTGACGAAGTAACCTATTTTATAACACATTATTGTCAGTAGATATTCCGTAATTTGCATCACCGATCCATCTTCGTTCAGTAAACATTGAAAAACAAAATACATATGCCAGGAGTTCCGTCCAAGTATGTCCAATTATCTCTGGATTCCAATGGTTGTTTAACTGAAACTAGTTCATGATGTAAACTGTGGAATTCCACGATCTTCATAAACCACTTGTATAATAATAAAATTAATAGTAATGATCATAAATACTCCATGTAATATGATAAATGAAAATTGAGTATAAAAATGTGAAGCGATTCGATATTGAATTATAATTTGACGTGCAGCGGTGTAAAAACTGAGAATGTTTGAGATTTCATTTAGGAGAAAGTGTCCGAATTGTTTTTGAACTACTGAATGCGTGAAGTTCTTATTTCATTCAAATCAAAGCACATTATAATTGAAAATTGCTTTATAAAAATCATAACCGGGATAAAACTATACACTTCTGTGTAGCGGTTCACGTCTAGCCAGAAAGTACTTTGTTTACTAGGGTAGTGTGCGGAGTAGTATGAGTGAGGATGTCTAGAACAGAGAAAAACATAAGAAGAATTGAGTCGACAACCCGACAAGTGCACAGATTACATTTACTTTTAATAACGAAAGCAATCGGCAACAACTAGAAATAACACTAGTCTCAAATTAAAATAATCTTCGGATGTTATGATTTACTATTATTTATCCAATACAATACAGTTTGTCTCGTGTCTATTTGGTTGCTAGTTTATAGTGTTAATTCAACCAATTTGTCTTAACAATATGTCTTTTGTTGATTTACATCAAATTTGATAGAAAGACAATTTCACTAATTCAACTGTTGTGCTTCCTTTTCTTTAATAGGAATTTTCAAGCTTTTTAATTTTACAAATGTAGTGAAAACAAGTCAAAAATCAGAGCAACAACATGTTTAACAATGTCTATAACTACTGCTACTACTCTTCTTATAAGTATAACAATGTTTTCTTGTGAATTGTGCGTCAACTTTAGAGATTGTGTCGTTAAAAAGCATAATGACTGTGAGGCTACATTGACATCATCACCACGCCAACATGATATATACAGAGGGAGTGAGAGAGAAATGGAAAGAGAGAGAGAGTACTAGTAAATGCTATCTCTAAGCTAACTAACTCACTCGTATGTCTTTTCTTTTAAAGCATAATCTCTCTTCTTGTGTATCAATATTGTCAGATTGTTCAATTGATCGTATCAGAAATTCAGAACAAAAGATGTGTATGTTATTAATACCATCATTATTTTATGAAAATTTATCTGTACATATACGTCTGGGTCATTCTATGCACAACAAGTACCTTCTATATATAAATACATATCTATTCTCAATAGCAAATAAACTTATTATTATTATTTTATCGTTATTAAATGGTCGCCTTTGTGACTAGACCTTAGCATTGTGACCTTGAACTATTATAGTACACATGTATACCACATATTCACTGACCTAGAAACACGTTTGAAAATGGAACAGTCAGTAATAATAGAACGACAGTAATGATAACGCATCCATTTCATATAAATTTATATCTGTCTATTGTATTACTGCTTCGAAATAAATTCAATCAATGGTTTCTCTTTTTATTACTTAAATAGAAAAAAATATTTTTCTGACTTTAGAAATAATAAAAGACTAAAGTTGAATAGAATACTCTGTAGTATGTTAAAAGATAGAAAATTCTAGGTCATTGGGTTGAGACAAAGTAACAATAAAATGAAAACATTTTACCGATTTCATTTGTTGTATCGTGCTCACTAAAATTATTTCTAATATTCTAATGTCTAATGAATGAAACTTCAATTAGTTAGCTATGTATGCGGCGTCTATTGTTCAATGACACTAATCATTAACCATGGTTGAACTCTATCGATCACAGCTACATACTAACTTTCAATTTGAACTATCACTACAAATCTTCGTCCAAGGACAAAAGTCAATATTTTCTATTGCCAACTGTTTAGTAATTACAATTCATTGTCATTATATCAGCCATATGAAATCGATATTTTGATGATAAGATGCAACTATTGTTATACTCTTTGAAGGTATTACATTTAGATTAGAACAGTTTGTTGATTAATAATTGGAAACATTACTGAACCATCATTTATTTGTAAAGTGGTTATTCACTCATTGCGAATCAATCAACATCCGAAATCTTCCATTTCATGCCGTCTTCATTGGATGTTATCAAATGACAATGTTTAAATTGCTTATATTTTCAAGAGAATTCTCGGCAATTTTGAATAGTGTTTCAGAATATCCTCTTATTGTTCTCTGAAATAAAAGTGAGATGAACATATAGTAGTAATTTTTATGAAACACTTCTGGTCTTGTAACCGCCATTCATAAATTTAAGCGACTAGGAATTTCACAAATAAAAAATTTAAATAATAATTATTATTAAAAACCAGAGATAATTTGTACTATTTGTACATATCGAATAGAGTCAGTGATTGACAGTATAACTATTCTTGCTGCTAATAAATAACTAAATAATACTTAGATTGGTGATTTATCCACGTGAGGATTTCTTTGAATAAGACTATTTTATTACATTTTAAAGTGTTTAGGTGTACAGTGTGTTTCACTGAACAATATAAGTAACTGGGAACCAGGTCAATTCTTTCAGTAGTGCCCACTAACCTAGACAACATGGTGTCTGCGTATTCTGAATCTAAACTGGAAAAGTTAATCAAGATCAATTTTATTCATTTACTTACACCTGTTACCCGTCGTGGAGCAGAATCCACCGACCCTATAAAACAGGCTAACCAGAAAAGATCACCACCCGTTTCACTCAGAACATTAAATCACTTAAAATGTTTTGATTCAGTTGAACTGTCTCTATATATCACTGGTGCATAGAATCAAGCCTAATATGCATGATACTCATAGTGTGTAGTGGTGATGATATTTGTAAATGACAGTTAAATTAGAATTCGTAATGAGGGTCGAATGTTTGGTTGGTGAATTTCGCATCAGTTCAAATATTGTAATCTGCTGGAAGTGAATAATTACGAATGCCAACCGTATGTAATCGTAGCGCATTATGGAAGACTGACAAATTATAATGATGTTAAATACTGAGACAGTGAGGTAGAAACACTTCAGCTGTATGCATGTTTTCATTCTTATTTACCCATTTTATGTACCATACAACTTATGTATGTTGGATGGAGAAAGTAATTGTGATAGTTGACTGGTACAAAACTTTCCTGTCTGTAGACGGATTGGAAATATTGATTATTCACAACATTTACAAAAGATGATTGTGATTGATTACGGTCTGAATCCATATTAAATAGAACTGTATTGCATTTTTGTACAATTAATACTACGAATTCCTTACTGTAACGAACTTTCGAGTATCCAGTCAAACCATTATCGTTATTGTTACTATCAACACGAAAACTGTATGTTTGATTTGGTTAACATTATTAATTGACTGGAGGAAAACAACCTATCAACTTGGATTCCACATCCCCGAATCAAACGATTCATCTGTTTGACATTGTGGCTGTAAAATCCACATGAGTTTTTCACTTCCCACAGGTAAGTAAATGGAGTTATTTTCTAGTTTTTAGTTTTTAGATGAGGATAGAAAGGGAAAAGTGAGTGAGTGAGTGAGTGAGAGAGAGAGAGAAAGCCCAATTACTCAGTCATTGCATCTTCCCCATTCGGATTGTTACATCAACAGTAATCATCACACATCATTTATCAACTGTTATTATTAACCATAAGCATTAATGTTCCTTTTTAATCATTACTATCCTTTTTCATTTCTCTGGGGGAATCATATTAGCAACACAACTTTCAGTTTTCATTCTAACAGAAAAATTAAAGTGGAAATACTGACAAGATGAACTAGAAAAGAATCTTTCTTTAATGGATATGATGAATATTAGAATTATACATATATATGCATATCTGATTTATAAATAAACTATCGGACATAATGTTAATACTAATAGATAGTTTATAAGGATTTTTTCCCACGTGTGTTGTAATGCACATGTCACATTTAATTCAGATTTCATCTGCTTGATATACAACACAATAATAATAATAATAATAATAATAATGAGTGTGGATAGCAATATGGCTATAATTATTGGTATGATTAAAGTTGTCAGTGATTTATTGTGATTATTATCGTATTGTTGATACTGGAGTTATAGATTAGGTTGTTTCAATGTGAAATCTATGCTTTTCTATGTAAATATTCATCTAACAACTAGTTAATCAGAATTAAGCTGAAATATGTAAATTGCTGTTAAAGAAGTTATTTCTCATTCGGGCTCGAGAAATGTTTTTTGAAATTTGCACGTTCAAATCCAGCTACAACAACTTCAGACTACTAGATCACAGTTAATATGAACAAAATTTCAAAGTTGAGTCATTTTGAAACAGACCACAATTCTCATGAAATGGTTGTCGTTGAATTAATTTCTTAATGTCAACATCATTCACTACATAATAATCACAAATCTGTAGTGGGAACTACCTAATTCATCACTTATTCTGTGATTGGTGCAAATATTTGATCATTCCCATGAAGAAAACTATTTTCACATTATAGAAATTCTCCGGGAAGCATATTTGATTAACATTGATAAATCTGTCAACGGAGCTACTCTCAACATTCACGCAACTATGATGAACAATCATATAGTATAACTGCAATGATACACCTCCGTCATCCTCTTACAATTATTAGCTATGGGTTAATAACTTCATTTTTACCTCGAGCTGGTTAATATGATTTTATTCTTCAATTGTTTACATTATGTTCAACTTTTCCAAAATATGATTGCTACCACAAATGTGATTTTTCGAAAAAGTCAGGTAGATTGGTGAATGTGTTGAATATATATGATTGTTGTTTTAAAATTAGAAATGCAAACATCACAGTCTTTGCTTCCACTCAGATTTCAAATTGAATTAGGCTAAAATAAATGAAAGTTCGTACCGAATTTTATCATTTTACAAAATAGATAGCTACAAGTTATTTCAATAGTGCGCTATCATTTTATTTATACTTTTATACATTGAAATATTGTCTACCTGAATGTAGGAAGATCCTCTATATGTATTATGGGTACGTAGTGTTGTGAAATTCAATCGAAACATTTGTTTCATGTTCTCTGATTTGTAAAAGTGGTTTGTGATTTGAAAAACCATGAAATTAATCAATGGGAAGTTAATCTTCGAAAATATAAATAGTTAAAACTTGACAAGACTGATCATTCTCAGCAATGCTACAACAATAATTATTTTATTTAAACTGTAAACAAAACTCACGATTATAATAAGCAAAGATGGATGGTGGCTAGTGGTGGAGTTGAGGACGCACATGTCATCCTATTTGCGACCCGTCATCTGGATGTCCTTGCATCCCAGAGATGATATCCAGTACAGGACTCGGACACAATATCGTCCACTTCAACAATGAATAAAATCAAAAAGTGTTAAATGTCAGGTTATTTATTCAGTTGATGAATTTCATTACGAATCAATAATAACTTTAGTGCTAATGAAAGTGTCGATAAAGAGATCGTCCTAACACAGAAGTTCTCAATAATGCTCGTGTATAATTCAAAATATAGTTTACAACAAGTCTTTATAAATATTAACCGAATATACTCACCTAAATTTGATAAGTGTAGTACATTATGTTGATTAGCTTTTCTTTCCAAGCAAATTGATTGATCTCACCCTAAGGGTATAATCAATAGGGAGGATTTTGTCATGTGCATTAATTTTCATGTGTCAATATGGATATAAACATTCATTTACTATTACCGTGAATTGTAATGATTATCATTATTGTTACACATAATCTACCAAACCTCACGAAATATCACTTCAGTTAGACATTCAATAATTTGTTTTATTTACAAGATAAAACGAGGCATGTATAATAAAATAATCAAATAGAAGGAGACGAATGAAAATAAGATGTATGAACGCAAAAATGCAACAACAGATGAAATGATAGGCGATTCAGTGTATACTGTTATATATGCGTTTAACAAAATTCATCAAATTTTGGCGCCTATATGAAAATATTTGAATAAAGCTGTATGGTTGAGACATAAAGTTGAATGTGTGAATTTGAATGTCTTCAGGTTATTTAATACCTGTACACTACCTTCGTCTAACTTGTATATTAAGTGATATTAAATTAGGATAATTTAAATACATTTTTTGTAACAATGTGACTCAATTTATAATCCCTAATTGTTTGTTAAAACAAATTAAATTATCCCCTATTGAAAAGAATACTTTTGACATTTATATTGTGCTTATTGTTGAGAACGAATTTGTTGAACCGATCTAGTGGGAAAAAATGTGTATGTGATGTTGAGACACAAGCTGGAAAATATTCAGTCAAGTATGTTATTACATTTTACAACAATTTAGAATGAATAACTCTCCCAGTAGGATATAATTGTTTGATGGGATATTTTAAAACATATGGCAATTCGGAAATTAACCCTTAGTTATTCGTAAGAGTTTTACTTTCCCGTTATTGACATATGCAATCTCACTTGATAAATTTTTGTCAGCATATAGACCCTCTGGACAGATGCCTCCATATTGTCTGCAGTTTGTGTGCTGACATCAATAGTCCAATCTGGGTGCAACTAGGAAGAAACGTACAACCTATAGAGATTATCTACCATTCGATAATGAAATTCCTTGATTACTATAAGTGAAAACCTATATATTTTGGATTGAATCATCAAAAATTCCTAACAATACATAGGAGGTCACAATGACAGATTGTAATATCAGTAATTTCGACCAAATTGTTCTCATCTAGTATTGAGAACCGAATTGAGGTTTTGACGACAAATAATTTCTTCTTGAAAATGAGCAATTTAAATTATTCTGTGAACTGGCTATAATTCTAAATATCAATTGTTGTAATCAGATATTATCAGATGAACTAGTAGCATTCTCACTGTGGCGTAAATCACTGACGAATGTTTGCATTAACAGTTAAGCACTTAATAAATGGAAGATCATTTTAAAATTTTTCGTATGATCAGAATTACCTGTTAGTCACATTGTAATATACTAATAAACTTTTAATTCCTTTTATTGATATGATGTACAACGGTAGGTAACCGAAAATTGTTCCTTTTTATCGGAACTTATAATTAAGCATTCACTTCCTTTTTTGACTAAACTTGTCAGTGACTATTATTGTAAACATTTAAACAGTTTAGTAAAAGATACCATTAGACCATAATAGTTAGATTTTAAAAATTTACTGAAACTAACAATCAGGAAATTGGCTTATAAAATTGTTATTGATTTGAAAATACTTCTCATTTTCTGAGTAAAACTAGGTAGAAAATTACTAGAAACTAATGATAATTGGATAAATGTTTCGTCTTAGTCCTGTAGTCTTTAATTGTATAAGCATTCTGTCACATATGAACCCTAATGTGGAACTATCGAATTCTATAGAAATTAAATTAGTATTTTAACAAGGATTCGGAAACATTAACAATTTAGTTAATGAGTAGTCGATGCGAACACAGTTGAAGACAACTAAATTATATTTATCACAAAATTGCAGAATTACTTGATAAAATAGAAAAATCATACTATAATACTTAATTTGCAAAATGTTCAATAATTGTCTCGAACTTCATTGTTATTGCATTTTCATACTGATTGCTTTGTATTCCCGCTCTTCCTTTCTTGGTCTTTCCCATCTTCTGCTGCCAGACATTACAGTCCTGACTCGCGTCATATACTACTTATATCAATATAAGTAGCACGCACCACAAATATACCACCGTTCAACAATATCTGACTAATCAAATAATTTGAAATCTTTGATGATGATTTCGTATAGAATAAACGACATATACTATTAGGTTCCGCATATTTTTCTAATAGTTATTTAGTTGACATTCGTTTAAGAAGTAAACTACTTTTAAATAGAAAATAACACTTCATCCACGCATAGACAAGTAAAAGCGGTATGATAAAATATTGACTAGACGATTTTGTTCAAGGCTTTTATTGAATTTCTTTTTAGAATGTCATATCAGCATTGTTATTTACCAATAATAACAAACACATTGTCACTGATTCATTCAGATAAAAGATTAATTCTTTGAAATTTGTACAGTCGATCAGTAATATTATTTTAATCGAGAAATAAAATATCATTCTGCCCTTTTGTTTATTACAAGAATCTTTTGACTTTTATTCATTTGAATAGGTTTGTACTGTCTAAAATTTAATTGATTAAAATTCAAAGATCATGCATTGAGTTCATTAGAGTTTCAGATCGTTTTTCATCATTTCTACTTTTATTCACGTTTTATGAATTGTCACGTCTCATATTCTATTATTAATGAAAGTGGTCTAAATTTTTTTCATTTCTGAAGGTCAGTCTTATAAACAATGGACATTATTAACTGATTCATAAAGACTTCACATTATTCAATGGCTGGCCAATAATCGAAATAATTTTGTCTTATTTTCAGTACTGATTCAATTATATCAAACAAGTTCTTAGCTTACTGACTAAAACTGAATATTAACGTTTCGTGAAATCAATAAAATATTTCTAAAGTATTATCAAAACTTATGTCAGAACAAAAGCAGTTATTAATTGTTACGTTTAAAGACATTACGATATTAACTTAACCGGCGAACTGAACGAAGTTAGCAACACAATAACAAGACAAACTAAACTATTCTCTGATCCCCAGCCCTGCTAACTAGAGGGAGAAAACCAGATTCAGCGAGGGGAAAAGTATATTCCACAAGCAATCGGAAGCACGAATGAACAAGCACACAACTCAAGCGTATATATTTAGTATAAAAATGTCATTGGAAAACATCACAAAATAGCATATAAAAAGAAGAAACGAACCAGTTACATTTAAGGTCCTTCCAAGTGGGAAATATAATCGGAAAGTAAAAAGGAGCACTTTTGGCAGGAAAATGAGAAATTCAAAATTTCAAAATAAAATCACAAAAATAAGAGGTTTATGAAATGATTTCTAGGGATCCAACATCCCCAGTACCTCCCTTTTTTAATAGGGTATATTCTTGGCGTTCACTCGCATCTTGACCGTTTGTTCCCGTTGTTGAATTGACTACCTTATGGAACGTAGACCGATTTTTTGTTTCACTTCTTGCATAGAGACTGTGGGTAGGTTGAGAGTAACCAGAAGAACCTCGAGCGAGAAATTTCTGTTTCTCGATGGGTTATCTGAGGCTAACCGTTTCCGCAACTGACCACACGTGCTTCAATCGAGGGATCATGGTATGGTCTGTAGTCCTGAGTGAACACCTGATATGTTGGCGGCTTCTGGGACTTAGTTCATGGTGGTGGGTGTTCCTCAGTCTCCTTTCCATGAGAACCTCTGATGGAGACTTCTGCTCTGGTAACTTATCCTTTAGAGTCATTCGATAAACAAATAAAAAGTTCTGTATTAATTTGACTGGCATCCTCTTCCATTCTGAAGTGAGTAGAGTTCTCTTAAGCGCGTCTACAAGCCTTTCTGCTTGGTGTTAGGGGCATCCTTCCGTAAAGTACCTGATTCACAATACTACATTGTTCTTCAAACATACGCCTTACTAAGGAATACATTGCTTTTTTGATTCTTGGCTGTCCTAGTTGGACGGGGAAGTAATTATCAATATCCACGTTGGTAAGTTGGCTGTCTGACAGTAACCATTTGTTACTAATTACTTCAGTGTTCACCTCAGCATCAGTTCGTGCACAATGGGCTAACACATGACAACATGACAATCCGTTTTCAGTAGAAAAACACGAAAAATTGATGGACTTCCGGAGACCGTGTAAGTGCCTTTAGCGTCAAGAGCCGTGAATAAGTTCACTGACTTTATGACTTCGTTACAGGAATGTGCAGGTGAAGCTTCAGTAGTTGACATGCAGCAGGTGTAAGTTTTTCTTGATGTGGTTTCCAACCGACATTTGAACTCGCGCTCCCATCCAACATCTAGTCCGAAGAACACTGAACATAGGTCTCAGCACGAGTGTTTTTCTGATGAGTTTGTGAAGCTTTAAAATTCTATGAGTTGCCTCAACGACGCTCGTATTGTTTAGTTCAAGTAGTGTCGTAGCCGGTCTAAAAGCATTTGACCAATTGCATTTCGTAGGCAACAACAGATCTCTTATATATCGGTAGAAAGTCCCGTCTGATGCTTTAATAAATAGAATGTGGCTTTGGAAACTACAAAAGACTGTGATGCATAAAGATTTTTATTTACCGTTCCACGTCTCGAGTGAACATCAGATGGAAGAATAGTTGTGTGATTTTAGATCGCAGCCTCTAAAATTACAGTTTACGGTTAATGTCAGTCAATGAATAACTTACCCTCTTTACGACATTACAAATTAGGTTTACGTGACATAAAATGTGGTGAGAGTTTGAATACACCTGCATTATAACAGCAGCTATCACAAGTGAGTCATCTATCTAATACCAACCAACTCTCGATTGTTAGTTGAGCGTTTGAAGAATGACAAGAATTGTGACAGCAAAGCAAATGTTTCACGACTTATAAAGGTTAATCAAACAGGTATAGTCATCAAATTCATATCGAATGCAACTACGTGATACAAATCTAAATTTTCGTTATTGGCTTTGTAGGTCCCATCAAAAGTAAAAAAAACATCGGGAAAACAACTCAAATTAATCTGATCAGCAGTCACGTAGAAGAAGTACAGGAGACAATTTTCGTCATCAATTTCGTAATCACAAAACCCACCAAACGACATGATGTGAGCTTTCAGTTTGGCGTAGTCACCTAACGTTTACAATATAGATAAGCATATTGCTTACAAGAAAGATTGGTTGGCGAGAAAAATTTGTGGCGCATGTTAAAAACATCTTGGGGATCCAGGTGCTTTCTACAAGATTGGTAAACTAGGTGCACAATATTGAAGGCTGCTGTCCCCGAAATCAGAACAGTTTGCTCTGTTTTAAATTCTGCGTTCGTTAACCTGCGCATCCAAGGATTATCGTCGTACCTCAGGGAGTTGCACTCATGATTGTGATGCATATTCACATGAACAAAAGTCCAGTAACCTTCAATAAACTTACAATATATGAAGGTCGGACATTGAGTGTTCATTGCAATCTTTCATGGACAACATAATAAGACTAACCAAATTACCTCCTTCATCTAGTCGGCTGTGAGGATTCTCTAGGTGTTCTACGTCCATTTCCCCAACATACGAACTTCTAATCTCCAAAGAAATGAGAATCTCGCACCGCATAATGGCAGTATTTCGCTCTTTCATGAGTTCTGATGGCGCTCACTGACATTTAAAATGATTGGAACGCTACCAGATACAATGTGTTATCCGTGTCCATGACTACGTGAGAAACGGTAGGGCTTGTACTTAGTACGTTATCATCGTCCATAATTTGAAGAAAAGATACTGTCAACAAGTACTTACATTTTAGATCGATTTTAAGAGATAAATAATCAATTATTACTAATTTAAGACTGGTTATTTAATTGGACGAAACGGAATAAAAAAATTCTTAATCTGGAATGAAATAAATTTTTTTCAGTACAATTCTTTAAGCACGATCACTTTTAAAAAGGTAGAAAAATATTTTAATTTACTCCTGACAAAAGTAACCAATCAGATATTAGTAAATAATATTACTTAACTGTGATTGGTAGGATTTGTAATTCATTTAAAATTGAGCTCATTATAATCAGGTGATAAATTGATAGTTCAGTTAAAATAAGTTATGTCCATAACACAAATTATTTAATTAATTAATGAGAGCAGGATTCTCCACACTAAAAGCTTTAAGTGAGAATACCTTTTTCCAGAACATTTTATTTTGCTTCAATAGACGCCGCATAATACAAATCATATAAAGTGTGTCGACAGAAAGCACATCACTTGAAAAATGGCTATAACAATAACGACAATATTTTCATATAACAGCAAGTGGCGATTTGATTGGGCTCATCAATTAACTGAAATAGTTATTTTTTATCAAACCACATCGCTTGTTTACAGGTGTTGAAGTTCTGCACATTCTGAGATAAATGGAGATCACCGATTTGATACTACATAAAGTTTAAGTGTGACTTGTTATTGAGTTCTAAGTTAGAAACTGAGACATTATTGTCAAACTTACCAAATCTTGCAATGGGATTTAGTGTCATACCTTCTTAGTGATCTGTTGTGCTCTCCATTCAATAATCTAAGAATTACACTTCGTCCAACAAATAATTTAAATACATTACTATCTCATGAATTCAGTTTATAACTTCTGAAATTCAAACGAGATGTTGATAATATTTTCAGTTGAATAAAAATGAATCGGGTTTAGAGGACTGGTTGATGAAAACACTAACGAAATATGTGCACAACTCAAATAAATAAGAAGTTTATGGGTTGTGGAGTTTGTTACATTTTTGATTGAAATCATGAGTCAATTGAAGCTAAACCACTATGGAAAACCTGGAAGCACTGGACGGCCGTTTCATCCTAGTATGGGACTCCTCAGCAGTGCGCATCCACGATCCCGCACCCCGCAAGATTCGAACCCGGGACCTTTCAGTCTCGCGCCAGGTGCTCAACCAACTAGACCACTGAGCCGGCATCCAATGGTGTTAGTGTCTAACATCAACCAATCCAAAAATTGCGCGACCATCTTCCATTGTACTGAGGTAGAAACCTGTTTCTACCCGACATGAATTAGCTCCGCTGGTCACGGCTTCTCACCAGAACTCCGAGAATTTTCTGACGAAGCTAGTCACTAGTGAGCACATAGTACTTATCAGTTTAGGGGTTGTGGAGATTGTTAAGTTTTTGATTGAAATCATGAGTCGATTGAAGCTAGACCATCATAGAAAACCTGGATTGGTTGAGGTCTAGTTGGTTAAGCACCTGGCGCGAGACTGAAAGGTCCCGGGTTCGAATCTTGCGGGGTGCGGGATCGTGGATGCGCACTGCTGAGGAGTCCCATACTAGGATGAAACGGCCGTCCAGTGCTTCCAGGTTTTCCATAGTGGTTTAGCTTCAATTGACTCATGATTTCAATCAAATAAATAAGTTATAAGCATAGCCTTATTGTCAATAATGAATTTAATTGTGATTACAATCACCTCAGGGATGATTAGTTTAGACATTAAACATAAAACTTTGGATTTTTGTTTTTATTCACAATAATTCCCAACACGTTGTATCAGCAACCTATATGACGGAGAGATAATCTATGAAAGATTGAATTTTCGACTACCTAATTGAAGCAAACGTTTATATTACTACTGAATTATTCAAGTTTGTAGTGATTAATGTATTAAAATCCGATTAAATGTGATTGAATAATCTGTATGTTGTAGGTTAAATGGATCAATTAAATGTATAGTATAAAAAGAAATAAATTTATGAGTTAGGTGTTGTGATGTATTGTAAGTTGAAAACGAATACTTACTTACATACGTACTTACACCAGCTTCCCCTCGTTGAAGAGCATAAGCTCAACACCAGCATTCTCTAACCAACTCTGTCCTAGACAATCATTTCCAGTCGTTTTCAGATGCCATTCATTCTTTTGATGTCTGCCTTCGATTCTCAATGCATCATGTTTTTTGTCCTTCCTCTTTCCCGTTTCCCTTCACGATTCCAAGTTAGCGCTTGCCTCGTGATGCAGTTTGTGGATTTGCAAAATGTATGTCCAACCCGCTTTCAACGTCTTTTTCCAACTTCCCCTTCAGATGGGAGCTGGTTTGTTCTCCCCTACAGTAGGCTGTTGCTGATGGTATCCGAGCTAAAACAGTAAGATATTCATTACCTGAATTTCATTTTTAATTACCATTGGATTGTTATGAATTTCTGATCGTGAGTGTCATAATCTTGCATGCATGACTAACAAAATATCCACCAATTCTGTTACTCAACTCTTTCACATTATTCATAGATCACATAAATTTCCAAACTCATAAACCTCTAATCAAAACATCAGAAAGTCAAAATATCAAGTAATTTGTATTACATGTATGAATAGCCGTATTTCATGTGATTACGTGAAATGAAATGTAAGATTGTAAAGAAATACATAGTAGTACATTTTAACAGAAACAATAATGCACAAAATTTCTAATCTAAATCTAAGTAACATAATTTTAGTTGGTTGGTTGTAATTTGTGAACGGTAAAATGTATAGTGAGTTGAAATTAGGGTAACAAAAAACTACATAAAACAATATTGTTTTCGTGAATGTTCGTTGCTAATTACACATATGCATATGAACCAAATAATAACTGTTATCCAAGTCTCATTTAGATTTCTATTTCCCCACTACATCCCAACACTGAGAAATCGGACAAAATGTTCGCTTTCTCAGTGATATTAATAATTCAATTGGATTGACCATTATCGTTAGGTATCTTTCCCATTTTCTATTTTTATTTATTTTAATATTGAAAGTTGATCTACAAATGAATCATCTTTCATTATGAGGAAGTTATGTAGGTTAATGCTGGAGTTATCTAATAACTATTCAAGTGTTCGGTTAATTAATGATTTTCGTAAACAGACTACCGGGCTACTGTTATACGCTTTACCATTCTGAAGTGATTCCAGATTTATTAGTTACGGTCTCACACACTCACAGCTACTTTTGACTTGATCTTGTATAATTATTGTTTTCCATTTTATGGTGTGATATGGTCTGGTGTGCATGTATATAAACCACATATTTCTGAAGTATACTATCCATAGAGCTGAGACTGATATTTGTGTTCTGGATCGAACAGGTTGAGTTAGGTAAGAAGCTACTATACAGAGGAAAATCAAGGACTCCGAGCTGACTCAAAACTACTAGTGCTAGTTGAAGTATAATTAGTGTAACACAGTGGAACGGTCATGAAAATCGACATCGTGATTGGCGAATCTGTATGGTGATGATTGACAGGGTCGTAAGTCAATACAGAGACCCGGGATAACTGGACAGCCGCTTCATTCCGGTGTTGCACTCCACAGCAGTGTGCATTCACGACTCCACCACAGAGACTCGAACCCAGAACCTTCGGTCTTGTGTATGAAAGCATAAGCCACTGAGTCAGTCATCAACAGTGTTCTTGTCTAAATTCAACCAATTATTGGAATCATTCAATCCTCATCTACTTTCTGCACTGGATAACTGTCTTATACCCTATGTGAATTGAACTCCAGTGGTCTTGGCTTCACAACAGAACTCCAGAAATTGCGTCTGGAATTTAGTCACTAGTGAGTGCATGATTGAAATTGATATAAGAGAGATCCGTAGGGATCGTAGAATAAGTTAGTGATTTAAAATATGAAAATGACTGATTATTCTAACTAGACATTATTTCTTGTTTTTAAGGATTTCCTTAAACTGCCAATAACACCAATAGTCTGGAAAATATAGACAGGAAATTAAGAAACATAGTGCATTTTTATTTTCTGCTATGTTGTTGATTTACTCTTTACAGTTGAACCTCAACTCTCTTACTTAATGCAATCATGACTTATTAGTGTCGTTTGTTGCCTTGCTCAACTTGTAAGAGTGGTAAATTTTACTGCATATTTGTATTGTTCCAAAAAATTGTTTTAACAAGGTTTATCAGTTTATGATGGTTAAGTACGGATTCATTCGTAGTTATGATCGGAATGGGGTTTATGGTGATTGTAATAATTTTAGCAGTTGAATTCACGAGTCGATGTAAGCTAGACTACCAATGAGAACCTGGAACCACTGAACAGCCGTTTCGTCTCTCATGCGAGAACGTGGATGCGCACTGCTGAGGAATCCCATACTAGGACTAAACGGCCATCCAGTGGTTCCAGGTTCTCATTGGTGGTCTAACTTACATGGACTCATGAAGTCAACTATAATCCATAATCGATCAGTTCGATTGTAACTTGTATAGCCCTTCAGCTGTGCGAACGACTCTCATACCAAAGGCATTGAGTTTATTTACATTTTTGAAGTTGGTCAATACCATTGAACAGATGTGAGGTCACGTAAATAACCAGCTATTTTCCTTTAATAAAGGTTACTACTTAGATTTCATAAAATCGCAAATATTCCTTTGTAGACGAAAAACGTAAATCTATTTAACTTCGAATGATGCTATGGTAACATTCTTGAATAGAAAATTTGTTAGATGTTTTTGTAGCAAATTTATATGAAAATCACAACATTCGTGTACTTCATCACTTGTTTTCACATTTAAAATTTCAGTAGTTAAACAAAGTGCATCAATAAACAGAATTGTTTATGTGGATCCGTGAGAGTATTTCAGTGTTCGTAATTGTACTCACTTGTTTTGTTTGTTTGTTTGTTGTTAGAGTTGATGTTACTGCTGTTGCTAATAGGATGGTGTTTTCTTAGTTAATTCATTTAATTGTGTATTTTTTCTGGCAAATAATAAGACTGATTACATAGAGGAAAGAGATCATTTGAAAGAATAAGTTATTGAAGAAACAGAGAGGAAAATTATGACAAAAAAACAAGAGATAATGATGGGGACAGAAATGATGGGAAGTAGTGGAGGAGGGAATGAAAGCTAGAAAAAATGAATCAATTTTTACACTTCCTTTTATCAACACGATTATTTGAAATTAATTTTGAAAAATGAAAAGAATTCGATTTTAAAATTAAATTGAGATTTTGTATTGTTTATCTTCTTGTAAATCGGTTGTGTATGTTAGTATATGTGATTGTGTGACTGTGAACTAGCAGGAAGAGAGCAAAGAAGAGGTAGAAATCGGAGATAATTATACAACAATAACGAAAATGATCATGCATATGTGGGAGGAACAGAATAACTATGACGATGATAATCGTACAATAGGAGGAGAATCTAGTTGAACAGGTGAACCGGAAATTAAATAACAGCCCTTGTCAGATATGTGAACGTAATTACATACACACACACATTCACAAGTGTATACATAAACTAGTTAGTTAGTGTTGCACGTGTTGCAAATAATTGAATACAAACAGTGTTTTTGTAAAGTGTTCAGTGTCAGTATCAACTCACTCATCGGTTTGCATGTCTGTATATAAATGTCAGTGTTAAAGCTTTCCTACTAATAGGTATTTATGTACCTGTTAAATACTTATTCAATCATTCTATCTTCAAGATATCTTTGATAAATATATAGAGACGAAAGAATAACATCTCATTAATACGGATGAGCAATAATTCAAGAGGAATTTTCGTCTTTTCAAGTCTATTCTAGAAAAAGTGATCCTATATATGAGTTGTGTTCTAATATGTTTTTTATCTTCTGTTAGAAAAAGAAAAATACCAACGACAACAACAAAAGAGCAAATAAAAACTAACAGAGTGAAAGTATCTCGATATTAAAAAAATAGGAAGAAATAAGTGAAAATGAAGAAACGACAATAACAGCGTCAACTGATTATTGATTAACCTTAGTGTAAACATATTCTAGAAAATTCTATTTGAATGAAATATTTCAATCATGTTCCTTTCCTGATAGAAAGTGGTTTTCTTTTTCAAAGATATTTATTTTTAATACCATATCAGTAGTATAGTAGAGTGAACAAGATAGATTACCTGTTGTTAATGCTGTAAATGATTCACGTTGGTTATATTCTTCTGAATCACAGATGCGCATACACACATGTATATACTTATACAAGAATCCATGTTGAAGAGGGATATATGCAATCAGATTCAAAGAGACTGTCATCAACAGACTAAATGGGATTCATCTTTCCCATTTATTTCTATCCTTCAAAAGAATAAATAACTAGAAATATTCTCAAAAAATATATTCCTTTTTCAAAAACAAACGGTTCACTATTCAAAATAATGATCGATAAAATAGGAGAAAATGTGTACGTCTATATGCACTCGAGTATGTGTAATTGTCCAGCTGGTAAGATGAATATATTTTGTTTTATAATGAGACACTAATTTGGTAAAATGACTTATTGGATTCTCTTATAAGAGTTTCGCTACATCGTACTGTTTGAAATAGTACAAATTAATAACAACAGAATACTAGTGAACACTGTCAAATTAAACAACCAGTACAGGGGATATAACCATCAAAATGTGAGAATAAGTGGTTGTCAGAAGTCACATGTCATATAATCGATCAATGGGTCATTTAGTTAAATCAAGAACTAAGCTGGTGCATATGCTGCTTATGTCGACAGACAAAGTAATATGTAGCACCAATCAGAAGTGGAATGCTTGGCAGCGGAAGGTTGAGAAGATCGAATTGACGAGAACAGAAATGCAGATGGAGAGTAATTTTAATAACGGCATGAATGAGGGAACAATGATTTTGTAAGAGACAGTTGATGGAAGATGTACAAATTGAGTATATAATGTATGGTTTTCGTATTTCACCCAGACTTTCTGTAATTATTTTGTTAAATCCTAAATTGGTCTTTCCCACTTGAGTTCTCGTTCACTACAAAGCTATCACATAATACAGCGATGTCCATTATATATACATCCAATGATACTGAGGAAACATTCTCAAGTCATTCTGAACTGGACAACTTGAATTCTAATGTATCATTATTGGATTACTAAAAAAACTTAAGTAGACCAAGTCGTGTAACCGTATTGAACTGCACAAACATTTTAATTTTCTTCTCCAAAACCAATGATTAACTGATGATTATAAATGAAAGTGTATTCCATATTCATCTGAACTATTGTTAAACGTTAAAATAATCACTTACTGTACAAAGATCCATCATTATTACTGACAAATAACTTTGATTTTGACTGAATACACTTTTCATATCCGTTAGAAATGGGAATTGATCGGATGTTCAAATATATATTTGATTATTAAAGTCATCATATCTGTCTTGTTTGGTGGTTTATCACTGGCTGAAGTATAAAAATAGCAGTCATACATCTAATCGAAGAATATTCGTCACAATAACTAACAAATGACACTGTGTTTCATCTAATATAAGCTTAGAGAAGTAAACTAGTACAAGTCTTAAAAATTCAAATGAATAGTCAGGCAGTGGTGCAGTTTCATAATTTCCACAATTTGTGTTCTATCCACCTTCAGCGTGTTTTCCTGGTTTCCTCCTCAACTGACTGTTGGTTTGTTCACTGCCATAGTAGGTTGTTGCTAATGGTATCCGACCAGTGGATTTGGAGTATCTTACGTGTACATCTGTTGATAACTACTGTACACTTTGATGGTGGTTGTAATACTTATCCAAATTTGAGCTCCGTACAATGGAACTGTCACGATTATTGGATCCCGTTTGAATTTCATTCTGTATTGCACTGAATAGTCTAAATTATGAAGAAATAGTAATACAGTACATGGTGTTTTGTACCAGTTCACAAGATGATGTTAGACTGTTCTGAAAATAATATGTAAACGTCATAGTACATCGATCAATATACAAATGTATCATCGTGATTTGTCAGTGTGTGAGTACTTTTTACTAACAGGTGTATAAATAAAGGGAGAATTAAGCCTTCATCATTGATTGTTAGTACTACTGATGGTATTATTAATACTTCGAATAATAACAAAAATATGGGACGCAACAAATCAATAAGGTTAAATGGTTTAATGACAATTTGTTCAACCCTGAAGGCCTACTTCAATCATACATTTGATGATGACTGAGGAGATGATTAATTGAAGAGGATCAAGTGTTGTGAGTAAATAAATTAATTGATTTTGTCAACTTGAATTATGTAACAGAAACTATACTTATGAAATAAATTAAAAGATGGTAAATAGATGAAGAGGAAAAAGAGAACATGAGAATTGTTGAGAAAAAAAGCTGAGGAATTTGTTGGTATTGATGATAATGACGATGAGATTGATGCGAATGAGGTGGTGTTAAATTAAAGGATTTTGAATAAAATCAAAAACCACTCTGAATAAATTGAAATTGAAGGCGATGTAGAAGAAGAAGAAGAAGACGAAGGAAAAAAGGGATGCATTGTTCACTGAATTGTATACAAAAAGAGAACTAATAATGAAACAGTTGGCTTAAAATTCCACACCTGTGAAAGCAGGATAAATCAACTTCTTTGATTAACTCTTATTTCGTAGTTATAATAACTGCCTTTGTTTAATTATTAATTCAAAGTTATTCGGATGTGTACACGTGTCGAAAATTTCCTTTTAACAACTATAGTAAAGTGTTAATAAATAAGAATTATTCAATAAAGGAAAACAGAAAGAGAGAAGCATTAAAAGAAAAAGGTCAGGTTTGGTGAGATATTTAACTGTTTTTATATTTATATATAAAATATACAGTATTTACAAAGTGATTTCATGTAAGCTTATATCATACATTAACTCACAATGTTCATTAATATAAACAGAGTTCTATGTTTCCACTGTTAATTGGCATCAATTGGATAATAATTGAAAGTTAGACATTCATAAACAATTTTTTCTTCTTGATATACAAATAAACCCATGAATTCACAATTACATGTTCGGCCAAATAGTTAACATTTGATATTGCATATTTACCAACTTCAATGTACTCACGATACAATGTGCAAACCACTTTTTTACATACGCCTTAACAATTTGTTAATGTATGACATATAAACCATTGAGTTCTGACGCGATAATTCAATAGAAATGTTTTTTTCTTTGAGAAAAATATATTAACTTGATGATATAAGGAAATATATTTTATTGTCATGTGATTAAAGACAAGTTGTATTTGAAAGTGTTAAACTTAAATTTGTTCTTAGTTGGCACTCGTTAAAGGTGTATCTGTAAGCTTTATAGCCTTATATGACAACTAAAATACTGATGATGTTATCATTGTATCACAAATAAATTCAGGTAGTAAGTCTTTGAAGTATTCTAGTTTATATTAGTTGTTAATTATTTTCTCAGTAATAGAATGATTTATCATAATATACTCAGTATTAATGAGTTTTTCTTTATATTCAACTGATGAAGAGAATTACACACTGTATCATAAACTAACTGAGTGAAAATGGGGACTAAGGAATAGCAATCTAACCATTTAACAAGCCTGTGTTTCTTATAAATTATAAACATTCGATTTTTGCAAGTTGATCGTAGTTAGAGTTGGTCAACAAGACATCTTGTACCTAGATTTCATACTATTTGGTAATAGTCAGCAACTTACTCACTTACGCCTGTTACTCCCAATAGAGCATAGGCCGCAGACCAGCATCCTCCAACCCACTCCGTCCTGGGCCTTCTTTTCTAGTTCCATTTCCCAGCGTAATGTGTTCTTTGGTCTTCCACTCCTCCTTTGGCCTTGAGGATTCCATGTGAGGGCTTGTCTTGTGACACAGTTCGGTGCTTTCCTCAGTGTGTGTCCTATCCACTTACAGCGCTTCTTCCTGATTTCCTCCTCCGCTGGGATCTGGTTTGTTCTCTCCTACAGTAGGTTGTTGCTAATAGTGTCCGGCCAACGGATCTGAAGTATTTTGCGTAGACAACTATTTATAAACACTTGTATCTTCTGGATGATAGCTTTCGTAGTTCTCCAGTTTTCTGCCCCATACAGTCGAACTGTCTTGACATTTGTATTGAAAATCCTGACCTTGGTGTTGGTTGACAGTTGCTTTTAGTTCCAGATGTTCTTCAGTTGTAAATATGCTGCTCTTGCTTTGCCGATCCGCGCTTTCACATATGCATCAGATCCACCGTGTTCATCAATGATGCTGCTCAAATATGTAAAGGTTTATACATCTTCCAAATCTTCTCCGTCAATTGTGATTGGATTGGTGCATGCTGTATTGTATCGAAGAATCTTGCTTTTCCCTTTGTGTATATTGAGGCCTACTGCTGCTGAGGTTGCTGCTACACTGGTCGTCTTCTCCTGCATTTGTTGTTGCGTTTGGGATAGAAGGGCCAGATCGTCTGCGAAGTTCAGATCCTCCAGCTGCATCCTAGATGTCCACTGTATCCCGTGCTTCCCTTCAGATATTGACGTCTTCATGATCCAGTCGATCACCAGGAGAAAGAGAAAGGGTGAGAGAAAGCAACCTTGCCTGACACCGGTCTTCACTTCGAACGAGTCTGTCAAATGTCCTCCATGCACAATTTTGCAGTGTATTCCATCATAGGAATTCCGTACGATATTGACTATCTTCTGAGGCACGCCATAGTGTCGAAGAAGCTTCCATAGTGTTGTTCTGTCCACGCTATCAAATGCTTTTTCGTAGTCAATGAAGTTGATGTAGAGTGATGAATTCCATTCCATTGATTGTTCCACAATGATCTGTAGAGTTGCGATTTGGTCTGTACATGATCTATCCTCACGGAATCCTGACTGTTGGTCTTGAAGTTGGGCATCTACGGAGTCCTTCATCCTGTTTAACAATACTATGTTGAAGACTTTTCCCGGTATTGAGAGAAGAGTGATGCCCTTGTAGTTCTCACAGTTAATGAGATTGCCTTTCTTCGGTATTTTGACCAGAAGTCCTTCTTTCCAGTCTGTTGGTACTTCTTCCTCATCCCAAATCTTATTGAAGAGAATGTGGAGTATCCTTGCACTTGCCTCTACGTCTGCTTTCAGTGCCTCTGCTGGAATGTTGTCTGGTCCCGCTGCTTTGCCACTCTTGATTTGTCTGATGGCCATGTTGATTTCTTCAATTGATGGTAAGCCAACATTGATTGGGATGTCCGTGGGTGCTGCTTCGATGATGGGTGGTTTCAGTGGGGTTGGTCGATTCAAGAGTTCTTTGAAGTGTTCCACATACCTGTTTCTTTGTCCTTCAATGTTGGTGATTACCTTGCCTTCCTTGCTTTTCACTGGTTGCTCCGGTTTACGGTGATTTCCAGAAAGTTTCTTTGTCGAGTCACACAGTTGTCTCATGTTTCCTTCTCATGCAGCCTTTTCCGCCGTCATTGCTAAATCTTCCACATATTTACGTTTGTCGGTTCTGATGCTCCGCTTCACTTGTTTGTTTACTTCTGTGTATTCAGCTTGTGCCTTGGCTTTTTCTGCTCTTATTCGGCTGGTATTGATCGCTGCCTTCTTGTTCCTTCTTTCTTGAATCTTATCCAGTGTATCAACAGTGATCCATTCCTTGTGAAATAGTCAGCAAGGTGTTCCTGTAATCTTAGAAGAACTGATACTCAAAACGGAATGTCAACAGTTTAATAATCTGAAGAAATCCAATTTCTGACAAGCTAATAAACTCAAAGTAATCAAATGTTTCAATACACTTTGAGGACACAAATTAATATGTATAAGAGAAATATAGTTTTACTAAAAATACCTTACAAAGTAAATAGAAGTGATTTACTGAAATATGAGGACACAATTAAGTAATCATAACAATACGATAATAATTTATCATAAGAATAATAATACTATAAACATTATTGTTATCTATTCAAAAAAAGGGAATGTAGAAATCCCAAAGGAAATAAAATAATATTGTACACAGTCTGGATTAATATAAACAGCTGTTCAGAATATTGCGATTTCATTCAGTTTTCCCAATGATAACAACTTCATGAGGTAGGGCATATTTTAATTAATTAAAATTTTATTGTCGATTACATCTTGAAAATTTGTTTTCATTTTATGTCGCGTTACATTTATTTATTAGATTATAACAGTAATGAAACCTAAGAAACTTAAAAGACCTAAAGTCCCCTTTTGTCACTTGTTTCTAACAATTGTCAGCTGGTTTTCAATAAAACTGTTATTTATCAACACTTAAATTCATTGAACTACTACTCAGTCAGTTGTTATACTGCTCACACTGATACTGCTGTAATGAAAGAAGACCTGGGTAGAGAAAACCAGATGAGTGTGTTGTGTAAAATCAGATAATGCATTTGTAAACAATACATTTAATACATCATTGTCACGTCTTCCTGAATAGTCTCTTGCAAGCTTCATCGTTCTTACGTTCCTGTTGCCACTCAAACTGGTTTTGTATCTTCCTTTCTTCTCATCTTCCTCCTCTGTCACTAAGAATTGCACCTCTGATTCCTGATACGTACTATTTACATCTGTCTTTATAAGTAACACAACATCATCATCATAATCATCATCATCATACTACTACTACTACTACTACTACTACTACTACTACTACTACTACTACTACTACTACTACTACTACTACTACTACTACTACTACTACTACTACTACTACTACTACTACTACTACTACTACTACTACTACTACTACTACTACTACTACTACTACTACTACTCTCTACTACTACTGCTACTACTACTACTACTACTACTACTACTCTCTACTACTACTGCTACTACTACTACTACTACTGCTCTCTCTCTCTCTCTCTCTCTCTACTACTGCTACTACTACTACTACTGCACTACTCTACTACTACTACTACTACTCTCTACACTACTACTACTACTACTACTCTACTACTACTACTACTACTACTACTACTTTACTACTACCACTCCTACTACTACTACTACTACTACTACTACTACTACTACTACTCTACTACTACTACTCTCTACTACTACTACTACTACTACTACTACTACCACTACTACTACTACTACTACTACTACTACTACTACTACTACTACTACTACTACCACTACTACTACTACTACTACTACTACTACTACTACTACTACTACTACTACTACTACTACTACTACTACTACTACTACTACTACTACTACTACTACTACTACTGCTACTACTACTACTACTACTACTACTACTATTACTACTACTACTACTACTGCTATTACTACTGCTATTACTACTACTACCACTACTACTACTAAACATATATTTTTTGATGAACTTTTCACTGTTACACATATGCATAATCCTAAATGTAATAGTTTTAAAACTGAGTGATGATTTTATCGTAATTCTACTTAAATGTGGACAGTTCAAATGTTTACACTCAGTTTGTTGTAAGTGGCTGAGAAGATATTTTTTGGCTGATTAGGTTTTGAAGTATTTTCAAGGATAATCTGAATAGATTTATACAGTTTGCCTAAAACAATCTCCTTTGATCTCTCTAAAATAAAATAAAAATAGTCTTCAGAGTAAGATTTAGCTTTTGAATTGTTTGAAAAGGCTGAGCAGACAATAAAAAGTTGTGTATTACCCATATTTTTCAAAATAAAGTTAGAAATCATTCATTACATCATCGAACTGTACCAGTGAGTTAAGATATACGACAATGATTTTCTTATGACTGAGTACTTTTTCAACCTTATACCAGTCAGACAGATTGTGTAGTGTAATAAATTGCATTATATGGTAGCTTGGATAAACTTTTTAAACATCTTAGTATAGAGTTGGATTTCTTTCAAGATCTAGTTGTTTTTCTGATAGAAAGATACTATGGCTAAACTGGTTTTTCATTTGACAATTTAATATTATATTATAAGTAATTATATCTCTTTTGAAATAGCAAATGAACATATATGTATGTACATAATTCTAATTAAACTAAAGCTCACATAGATTTACTTAAGGATTCTATTACTTATTATCCCCAGGCCTAATTAGAAATGTGTATTTATTCAAATATTTTGGTGTATTATGCCAATCATTAAAGAAGAAAAAAAGTGGGGAAATGATATGAATTCACTTTCTTGCCTTTTAATTCTGTTTAGAAAATAGAACAGAAAAGAAAACTATTTGTTCTAGAGGACATTTACGAATTAATTAATTAATTAATTATTTACTTAATTGATGAATGTATTCATATAACTTTCTCTTTCTATTTTCTTTAAATGTAGGCACCTAATAAAAGAAGCAGAACATTGGTTCTCATGTAAAGAATGTTTGATAAGCAATATCTACATGAGCAAGCATTAATGACTTGAATTATGATTGCTACTGTAACATAAATTTATTGGGCGGAGAATAATTTCGTTGATGGTCAACCACAAACAATAATAATAATAATAGCAGGGTACCATTAAAATTGATAAAAACATTAATGAATTGTTATTCATTCTACGCTTATCTTTCTCCTATACTCATTCAAGTTTATTACTTTGCTTTTTATTCTTTAAAAATAAAAGTATAGTATTCTACGCTAGAATTTGGATGAATGGAAATGTAAGAAAGTAAGAGCAAAGGGTGAGTGAGCAAGTGAATATAAATCTCTTAACGAAATCTATAAAATGATCTAATGGAATTTATTCTGTTTTTTCTCAACAATATTTTTAAGAAGGATTGTACTAAAGAATAATCGTGAGTGGTGGTGGGGTGGGTAACGAAAACTATACTACTAACAATAATAAATGGCATTAATAAGTGGAATAGTAATATTTACGATGCCATTGGGCATAAGATACTACCACTATCTAACCATTAATTGATAACAATGTTGATACTGGTGATAGTCTAAGAATAAAATGTTAATACTGATAATTAAAAGATTAGTATCAACTATAATATAAATACACAAATTCACAAACATTTATATACACACGTATGAACGGACACACACATACACACAGATATATGGATAATGAAGAGAAATTAGTCTTAAACCATCGATACCTCTTCTACATATATTAGAAAAAAATTGAATTAGAGGTATGTAAAGAAAGATTGAACATGAGGAGAGAAGATCTGGTTAGAAATTCTCAAAAGTAAGAAAGTTTTCGCTTAGTTTTGCTATGAAAGGAAAATAGAGTAGAATGGAAAAAATATTTGAAATGAGTAGTGGTGGTACGATAATATGTGGACAAAATGATATTGTCTTTAGAGTAGATGAGATTTTCAAAGAAAAATGAGGATATATTCACTCACGCTCCCACATGCTATATATAACAGAGTATAAATAACAATGAATGCATTAAACAAAACCATTAGTGGAATATTTTCTGTTGAGGTCAGAATTTCGTGTTTTCATTTCTGCTGATGCCTCTGTTACGATTACCATTACTAAATAGTATTATTATTATTATTACTATTGTCATTATCATTATAGTTATTATATTTCTCTCTCTCCCCTACTATCTGTTTACATTTTCCACATTATATTCAGTTATTTGCTCTTATCCTATCATACATTCGATTCTTTTGTCGCCATAGTCATTCTTTTAGTGGGTTTTTAATAAACAATATAAGCTAGATAAAGATGATAAGGATGTATAATTAAAAATTTCCCCTAATCTGTAGTTCCATTAGCATTTCAGATAATTAGTTATGCATAAATGTGTTCGTATTTAATAATGAATTGCTATGTGCGGTAAACATACACTCCCTACCAGTTAATATGCGAAATCAAGAGATCTCATTATATCGTCTATATTCCAGCTTATCAACTGGTTGTGCATATATTTCGATATAATTTTAATCATCGTCCGACTGTCAAAATCTTCATTTCTCAATAGCTTGTCACCAACATTAGACCTAACACTAAATACACCATCCTGAATCGTCATGGTAGACATATCAAATATACTAACACCCAAACTAAATATCAGCATATCATGAAGGTCATAAACCTTCTCGTTCAAATCATGACAGTCCTGGTTGAAATCAGTTCGTTAATAAGTTCTAACGCCTTCGGATCAACTACCACATTTGCATCTTCTGTCACTTGGAGTTGACTGTCAGTGAAGTAAACAGGAATCATTACGACCGCAACATTTGTATTCCTGTCAAAGTAACTGTCATCCAAGTTTGTGTTCTTTAAAACCATTGATCGAAATTTTCTTCTTCGTGGGTTGTCTTCTCAACCTTGTATGTCCATCAAATCTTATTGTTTTAACGAGGTTAGGTAACTTTGAATACCCAGTATATTTTATTATTGTGCATTGATATACCATTAACAAGTAAATGACATGTTAATTCTTGTCAAATACTGTTATGTACCATGTAGTTCTTGCATGCATCTCCGGTTAAACTCTCAAAGACCGTGAGTGTCTCACAACTCAACGTTTTCTGTTTGCGGTGCTCTTTAGCACTTGATTTCACTTGATCGAGTCCAGAAACACTAGCACCCGAAGATGTAGGAACAAAAATAGACTCCTATAGTAGTCTGTATCTCGTTTGAGATTAAACAGTTACTTGAGTTAAAGTTTTTTAGAAAAATGTAAACTGAGAAATAACGTTTATGCTGGGAGACGAAATCATTGACAGATGGTCGATTCTCACTAACAGCAAGCACGTACTATATAGTCACATGTTCCTTGTGGCTATCCTGAAGACTGGATATTAACGGTCTACCCAGACAATCCAAAAAGGGGAAATAAAGGGGTAAACGCGCCAGAATGTCGTCTTTTTCGCCTGTCCGGGGGAAATAATGCGGATTTCCCCCCTTTTCGCCGTTTTGTCGATAAATTACCGACTTTTCGCATGAATTGTCTACTTTTCGCCTAAATATCCTCCAAATTGCGGACTTTTCGCCTGAATTGTCTACCTTTCGCCTAAATACACACAGAACTACCTATTTTCGATCCATTGACATAACCCCAAAGGTCTCCTATGTTCGCCTTTATTTTCAACAACATACCGAAATAAAACTGCAATGCACTGGAAAACCGGTGTATTTTAAAAACATTTTATTTAAGAGGAAAATCGTATTATTGTACAACATTAGAGCAGAAGCTTGAGCATCAATCGTTTTGTATATCCATTGTAATTGCTAAATCATTGTTATTTGAAAAGATCTACAAAAGATGAAACAGGTGATGTATTATTCATAAGGCATTTGCATCTAATCTAAAGTTAACTGATACAAACACACATTCTCAACACTTCTATAGTTTCCCAAGTAAATAATAAAGTAAGCTCTTTGACAAAATAATGTTTATTAAAATGTAGGTAGAACATAAAAAATTGCATGGATTATTCTCTTTAGCCACATTCGTTCGCCTATTGAGAATTGAAGTTGTTGTCCTGTGAATTATTAAGTTTAAAAAACAGAAAAAGTCACAACAATCTATGAATGACATGTCTTGGCACAGCCAAATACTATAAGCTAAACTTACGGTTATGTCCGTCAATACTGATGACTGTAACTATGGAGCTGTAAGGAAAGTTATCACTTATAATTAATACATACCTGCCCTTCTTTCCTTCTTTTACGCTTTATCACTTTGTCTCTGAAATCGTGAAAATAACCTTGTGTAGCTGTGTCGTACAGCTTCGCAAGGTGTTTTTCGTTGACAGAGGATGACATAAAGCGTTACCTGGTCAACTATGAACCTACAACGCACGGGGATTCTACTCACTTCGCAAGTCGCCTATTACAAACGATGCAGAACATTAAAGCAATATCCCCTCGCGAACACAACAATCGAGTCCAACTTGATAAAAACCTTGAAACGTGCAAATTTGTCTTCGTCCGAGTAGATGCGGTTAAAAAACCATTGAAACAACCATACGAAGGTCCATATAAAGTAATTAAACGCACACAAAAATACTTCATCATCAACAGAGATGGCAACAAGCAGACTATTTCTATAGACAGAATAAAACCTGCTTTCTATGAAGTTACTCAAGTCAAAGAAGACAACGCTGTTGACAATCAACCCCTCTCACCAATGACTGAAAAACCAGTGGAGGGTAAAAAACTTAATACTAAGCCTTCTTGTTTAACACGCTCCGGTAGACTTATAAGCAAAACCAAGCGTTATGTCCATTTCGTTGGTTAAAAAAATAAAAAAAAACAAAGCACACACTTACCGATGTCATACACTACTAATTTCACCCAAAATTTTTTTCCCTTTTCACAGTGTACATAATCACATTTTTCCACAATTATTCGTTTTGTCACATTTTTTTTATAAAAAAATTTTTGTTGCTATAATAAACGAGTAAACGCTATTTAATTACCCATTTATTGCACACAAAAATAAACAGTTCATTTTCTTGGTTATTAGCAGTTTTGCACATTATTACTATCATTGTTAGCCAACCAAGACATTAAATGACAGTGTCTTCATTTTTTGTGTGTGTGTGTTTATTATGCTATTCTACATGTCATGCTCATCACATTTTTGTTAGCTATAACTGTAAATATTATTATTGTATACATGAATATAACATATCCTTACATTTTTTTATCATAACCACTGTTACCTCCGGACACTCTGGATGGAGCTATGTGGAGATAGGCCTGACAACCTTATTTTGTAAATAGTTTTCAATGTTATTTGTATTTACTTTGTCAACCTTCCACTGTATGTATATTTAACATTAAATGACTGTGACTGTTGTTTTAGTAAATGACCTTGAACACACTTTCCGTTGTGATTCTAACATAGCGTGACATTTTCTTGCTGGCTAACAAATACATTACTACTCACACATCCCTCGTTCTATTTTCGTTTGTGATTGAGTTAGCTGAAGTCTAAATCAAATATTATCATTATTTATAGACTGTAATTGGAATATATCACATTCTACGTGGGATTATATCACTAGAGAGTTCGCCAACCTGCTCAGAGTCACCAAGCATTTATAATTGTGGATTTACATTACCGGACCTAATCAGAACACGCAACGTTTGGTCAATTTAAGTAACGTCCCAAATTTTTATTGCATTTGTAACAATTAACTGTATATATTAATATTACTATTGATCTTTAGTAACTTTGTTTATACTTTTTGCGTTCATGTCTGTCTGGTCCACCACAGGCTTTTCCGGCATAGTCAGAATTCTTAATAAGCTGTATGCTTTTCCAATGAATGTGAGGAAATGTGCCGCAATATTAACATCCTCATCATCTTCCTTGGTCATAACCCAGATTTTGAACCTCTCAAAGTAATCCTCAAAAGCTTCAGAAGTTGAATGAATATCTAACTTATCCATTGCAGGCTCCATCGCGACGCCAATATAATATTTTGAATTATTTGAATTATAGCACGAACTAGGAGTCCCAGAAATAACGCAATTGAATTAAGAAGTGAGACACAGGCACAAACGAATGTAATGTATTTGGAATTCGAAATTGAGCATTCAACAAGTACAAAGGTATTATTAGTTCGTTCAAACACAGCCAAATACTATAAGCTAAACTTACGGTTATGTCCGTCAATACTGATGACTGTAACTATAGAGCTGTAAGGAAAGTTATCACTTATAATTAATACATACCTGCCCTTCTTTCCTTCTTTTACGCTTTATCACTTTGTCTCTGAAATCGTGAAAATAACCTTGTGTAGCTGTGTCGTACAGCTTCGCAAGGTGTTTTTCGTTGACAGAGGATGACATAAAGCGATTTGTTAACGCACCTGAAGTTTAAATACTAAATATTAGTTACTTCGTATGCAGCCGTAAGACCGGCATTTTTGAAGTGGTCGTTTCGAAGAAGTTCCAAGTAACGTGAAGTTACTGGCGAGCTCAGGTGTCAACAGGTATGACAGAACATACCGCACCGACGTTTTCGGATCGTCACCCGATAGCCTGGTAACCATTGCCGTCTGTAATCGTGACGAATTATTATGTTAATGTTTATGACTTACAAATCGGTCCATGGTTTCTTTCTGCTGCAAACCTGTCTCCAGCATCTGCAGTTCCTCTTCAGATGACAAAGGGAACTGCTGACTTGATAGTCCGCAGTCGAATTGATGCGGTCTTTCGCGCTCATTAGGCTTTGAAAGCAATTGCTTTACATTAATACTCAAATCCGAAATGGCTGTTGACATTTTCTGCAACGTTTGACTGAAGTCATTCATAGTTGACGAAATGTTTTGCACCATTGCATGCAACCTATCTAACCTGAAAAAGTCCACTTGATGATGCAGGTGACTTACTGGTCTGCTGAAGCACCATGGACACGCTTTGATGCCGATGTAGACGGGGATGTCTCTAATTGCGTCGAACTAATTTGTGAACATATAAATAATCATGAAACTTACTTAGCAATAAGCGAAACTAATTTGTCAAACAACCTAGACATAGAAAGTCCATCTACATTGAGATATAAATTTGAAGAGTCAAAATCAATAGTACACAACCAAAGCTCAACGTATCTTAGCAGATTGGTTTTCAATCCTAGATGGTACTAAACCCCACTGCCGATAAACTTTGGTGTATTTGACATTAGATACATCATAAAGTCGTTCATCAGTTCTTTGCGCTTTACGAACTTATGAGAGCACAAGTTCACTTCAGGAGATCCTATAAAATATATATTCACGTATGAATTTAATAATATAGCCTTTGATTGATGTTGCTAGTGGATGGTGTAACAGTTGAAGTACTGTCATTACAACTGATTTCCGTCTTTACTTCTATCAATTTAATAAACAACACTGTTGAACTCAGTTACCTTTTAGAGTGCTTTCATTAGCGAACTCACTGAACGAAAAGAAGTCATATTTTTTCATGAAAGCAGCTCTCATTTTATTCCACCTCCTATTATAAGTGGTTCTGTGACAACCAAGGAACTGCAGTTCCTTGCTTCAACCTACATTTTACAAACAGGCATCAACATCCAAGTTCAACACCACCATAATTAAGGAGGTGAATGAAATGTAAATGGTCTCAAAGCTCATTTTTACATATAACACTGATATGGGTTAATAGATAACTAACATGACCACAAATCACAAACAATTAGAATACCCAAGGCTTCCAGATACTAGTGGTATGTATATTAAATTCATACGTGAATATATATTTTATAGGATCTCCTGAAGTGAACTTGTGCTCTCATAAGTTCGTAAAGCGCAAAGAACTGATGAACGACTTTATGATGTATCTAATGTCAAATACACCAAAGTTTATCGGCAGTGGGGTTTAGTACCATCTAGGATTGAAAACCAATCTGCTAAGATACGTTGAGCTTTGGTTGTGTACTATTGATTTTGACTCTTCAAATTTATATCTCAATGTAGATGGACTTTCTATGTCTAGGTTGTTTGACAAATTAGTTTCGCTTATTGCTAAGTAAGTTTCATGATTATTTATATGTTCACAAATTAGTTCGACGCAATTAGAGACATCCCCGTCTACATCGGCATCAAAGCGTGTCCATGGTGCTTCAGCAGACCAGTAAGTCACCTGCATCATCAAGTGGACTTTTTCAGGTTAGATAGGTTGCATGCAATGGTGCAAAACATTTCGTCAACTATGAATGACTTCAGTCAAACGTTGCAGAAAATGTCAACAGCCATTTCGGATTTGAGTATTAATGTAAAGCAATTGCTTTCAAAGCCTAATGAGCGCGAAAGACCGCATCAATTCGACTGCGGACTATCAAGTCAGCAGTTCCCTTTGTCATCTGAAGAGGAACTGCAGATGCTGGAGACAGGTTTGCAGCAGAAAGAAACCATGGACCGATTTGTAAGTCATAAACATTAACATAATAATTCGTCACGATTACAGACGGCAATGGTTACCAGGCTATCGGGTGACGATCCGAAAACGTCGGTGCGGTATGTTCTGTCATACCTGTTGACACCTGAGCTCGCCAGTAACTTCACGTTACTTGGAACTTCTTCGAAACGACCACTTCAAAAATGCCGGTCTTACGGCTGCATACGAAGTAACTAATATTTAGTATTTAAACTTCAGGTGCGTTAACAAATCGCTTTATGTCATCCTCTGTCAACGAAAAACACCTTGCGAAGCTGTACGACACAGCTACACAAGGTTATTTTCACGATTTCAGAGACAAAGTGATAAAGCGTAAAAGAAGGAAAGAAGGGCAGGTATGTATTAATTATAAGTGATAACTTTCCTTACAGCTCTATAGTTACAGTCATCAGTATTGACGGACATAACCGTAAGTTTAGCTTATAGTATTTGGCTGTGTTTGAACGAACTAATAATACCTTTGTACTTGTTGAATGCTCAATTTCGAATTCCAAATACATTACATTCGTTTGTGCCTGTGTCTCACTTCTTAATTCAATTGCGTTATTTCTGGGACTCCTAGTTCGTGCTATAATTCAAATAATTCAAAATATTATATTGGCGTCGCGATGGAGCCTGCAATGGATAAGTTAGATATTCATTCAACTTCTGAAGCTTTTGAGGATTACTTTGAGAGGTTCAAAATCTGGGTTATGACCAAGGAAGATGATGAGGATGTTAATATTGCGACACATTTCCTCACATTCATTGGAAAAGCATACAGCTTATTAAGAATTCTGACTATGCCGGAAAAGCCTGTGGTGGACCAGACAGACATGAACGCAAAAAGTATAAACAAAGTTACTAAAGATCAATAGTAATATTAATATATACAGTTAATTGTTACAAATGCAATAAAAATTTGGGACGTTACTTAAATTGACCAAACGTTGCGTGTTCTGATTAGGTCCGGTAATGTAAATCCACAATTATAAATGCTTGGTGACTCTGAGCAGGTTGGCGAACTCTCTAGTGATATAATCCCACGTAGAATGTGATATATTCCAATTACAGTCTATAAATAATGATAATATTTGATTTAGACTTCAGCTAACTCAATCACAAACGAAAATAGAACGAGGGATGTGTGAGTAGTAATGTATTTGTTAGCCAGCAAGAAAATGTCACGCTATGTTAGAATCACAACGGAAAGTGTGTTCAAGGTCATTTACTAAAACAACAGTCACAGTCATTTAATGTTAAATATACATACAGTGGAAGGTTGACAAAGTAAATACAAATAACATTGAAAACTATTTACAAAATAAGGTTGTCAGGCCCATCTTCACATGCTTATCTCGCTTCCTTATACAACTCTCAAGGAACTGCTGCTAGACTATGGTAATTTCGAATGCGGTTAAGGAGGAAGATCTTGTAAAATAATTCATGAGGATATAAAAATGTCCACTACGTTACTACGTCATCCCAACCGAGTGCATACTCAAGGTTATGCAGCAATTCATTGAGTTTGGATGCAGTTCACGAGGATGGGCACAATTTTGTCAGTGTTTGTCCTGTTGCAAGTTCCACTCTTCTAATTCATATAAATTTCGTAATTCTAAGTGCTTCAAATGTCGTGATATTGGACAAGTTCAGTCAGTTTGTAATGCTAATGTACATCTTACTGCAACTAATATTAAGTCTTGTAATTCTGATTCTACTGAGTCGAGTATTCATGATGATCATTTATCTTTATGAACGATTTCAAAAGACAGTGCAGAGTCATATGGCAGTTCATAGTTAGATGAAATCCAGAATTCTTGTGAGACAACAGTTCCTAATCAACCGATTTATCAGAATTCTCATGCTATTGTACCAGGTATGACTTTCCCTAATGATTCACATATTTCTAATGAAATTACTTGCAATATTGAGGAAAATATGTTAAATGAACCTAATCATGATCGGAAACCTGATGTGGTTTGGATAGATGCTGGTTTTTCTAACGATCCTACGCTCTGCACTGACAGTCCTAATGAATTTCATGAGAATATTTCAGAAGAATCAAATCCTGATGTCATATCATATATTACCTCTCCTCATAATGCATTCGATCCTTGTGAAAAACCTGCTCAATGCGAAGCACGAGTACTAAGTGTTCTCGAGTTTGATTACATTTTGGATGATTTCATATCAACTGCTGTTTACCCTTATCACAAAAACAGTTCTAATGTTTACTCTAAACAATGTGAGAAATATGTTTTAAATGAAGCCACATTATTCATAACTTGGGGATATAAAGATCCTACATTATTTCGTGGGGGAGGATAGTGTTGAAAAATCTATGGTTCGGATTCTAGATATTAATGATTTCATTACAAAACCGACATGCTGGTTGTATACAATTCCAGGTGAGTCTGTTCCGATTTCGTTTGTTAATTCCAATACTAATGAGCACTTTCTAGATACTACAAAGTTTTTATCTTACACAATGTCGGACAGACTCAGGATGAACTTAACAAGAAGACGTGCAACCGATTACAAACACTTATACTTCTATTTAAGCTGTGGCGGATGTGGTGTTTGAATGGACTAATGATCCCTTGTACTTGTTGAATGCTCAATTTCGAATTCCAAATACATTACATTCGTTTGTGCTTGTGTCTCACTTCTTAATTCAATTGCGTTATTCCTGGGACTCTTAGTTCGTGCTATAATTCAAATAATCCAAAACATTATACTGTGCCAAGACATGTCATTCATAGATTGTTGTGACTTTTTCTGTTTTTTAAACTTAATAATTCACAGGACAACAACTTCAATTCTCAATAGGCGAACGAATGTGGCTAAAGAGAATAATCCATGCAATTTTTTATGTTCTACCTACATTTTAATAAACATTATTTTGTCAAAGAGCTTACTTTATTATTTACTTGGGAAACTATAGAAGTGTTGAGAATGTGTGTTTGTATCAGTTAACTTTAGATTAGATGCAAATGCCTTATGAATAATACATCACCTGTTTCATCTTTTGTAGATCTTTTCAAATAACAATGATTTAGCAATTACAATGGATACACAAAACGATTGATGCTCAAGCTTCTGCTCTAATGTTGTACAATAATACGATTTTCCTCTTAAATAAAATGTTTTTAAAATACACCGGTTTTCCAGTGCATTGCAGTTTTATTTCGGTATGTTGTTGAAAATAAAGGCGAACATAGGAGACCTTTGGGGTTATGTCAATGGATCGAAAATAGGTAGTTCTGTGTGTATTTAGGCGAAAGGTAGACAATTCAGGCGAAAAGTCCGCAATTTGGAGGATATTTAGGCGAAAAGTAGACAATTCATGCGAAAAGTCGGTAATTTATCGACAAAACGGCGAAAAGGGGGGAAATCCGCATTATTTCCCCCGGACGGGCGAAAAAGACGACATTCTGGCGCGTTTTCCCCTGTATTTCCTTTTTCGCTACCAAAGCATTTACCCCTTTTTTCTTTTTTCTTCGCCTTTTTATCCCCTTTTTGGTTTGTCTGGGACAGATTGTCAGCAACAAATATGTCAAACTACCAAAAAACTGAAAAAATATAACATAACAAGCACAAACATTACGAATATTGACGTGAGATGGAAAAAAGCTGTTAATACCTGATAAATAACGACATCCAAAAATCCTCGATAATATGTTATATGTGCACGAAAACCCATGGCGTAAAGGCCTGACTGTGCCGACTAGCTCTTCCTCATCATTTTGATTCTGTTTGGAAATTTTTGTATTTTCAATAAACGTTCTTTTTATTGTTTGTCTATTTGTGGGCTTCATTGTGTAGATCAAACTGAACTCCAAATCTATTTACTAAAATACATAAAAATTGGCACAAGGAAGAACCAAGTATATATGCCGCACACCTCTTCAGAAATACTGACAATAAGATTGCGGTCTATAAGATAATTCCTTGGATTTTCACCGTAGCCGATTCACAAGAGGCAGAAAAAGTCACATCGCCTCCCTAAATTTGATGCAAGCTCAACCAGTAACAACTGTGAAATTCCAGGACATATTCGCGGAATTCGCAAACCTAACCAAACCGGACCTATACTCTTCCAAAAGAAACTAAAGGTAAATCATACGATCAGAACTGAAGAGGCACCTGCGTTTTGTAAACTCAGAAGACCAACATCAGATAAGGTTAAAATCGGAAGAGCCGAATTCGACTACATGCTGCAGCTGGGCGTTATCCGTCCGTCTGATAGCTAATGACCACCCTCTTTGCACATGGTTACAAAGAAAACTGGGGGTATTCGGCGACTATGTGGGAATTACAGATCCCTCAACCGTCAGATCATTCCGCATAAGCACTCAATACGTCATATCCAAGATTTTAAAACCGACTTACAGTGTATAAACATATTTACTAAAATTGACTTGGCCAGGGCATATCATAATATTTCATCAGCTGAGGAAGATATCCCTAAAATAGCTATTACTGTGCCTTTTAGACCGTTTGAATTTTTACGCATGCCATTCGGTCTGGAGAATGTGGCACAAAAATGTCGATGATATATGGACAACTCACTTCGGGATATGTCACTTGCACAGGAGTGTATGGGCGATTTGTTTATTGTCAGTCCAGATTTAATATCACACGAACAGCATGTGAGAGTAGTGTTAAGACGGCTAAATAAAAATGGGATAAACATACGTGAAGTTAAGTGTATTTTCTGTGTCCAGATTTTAGGATTTATCATCAATTCCAGACGGGATTACACCGATCAAAGAAGAGATGGACACCGTTAGGCAGTTCTCCATATCAAGTCTTCTAGCACAATTTAGAAGTTTCGTAGGTTTGAGTAACTTTTATCGGCGACTCATACCCAGTTGTTCACAGTTAATGCGACCTCCAACAGACTCTTAGAGGAAAATTAAAAGAATTTAAGCTGGCCAACGAGGTTGTTGAGGCTATTAAACAGCTAAAAGATAAACTAACTCATGCATCTGTGTTGACTCATCGGGACTCCAATTCCTCACTCGTTTTGATAGTGGATGCTTTAGACAAGATAATAGGCAGTATCCATAACCAGTTGGCTGAAGATGCCTGAAAAACGATTGAGTTCTTCTCAAAAAGATATGCTTCAGAAGAGACGAGATATTCCACCTTCAGCAGAGAACTCGCAATCTGCCCAATCATTGAGCATTTCCGATAGAGTATATAATAACTTTTATATTTTGTCTCATCCTGGGGCGAAAGCTACTACCAAACTAATCAATGCCAGATATATATGGCCAAATGTACGAGAGGATGCAAACAAGTGGGTTAGACTGTGTTCTGCATGTCAACAATCAAAGAGTAACTGTCACACAAACTCATCCGTCTGGGTATTCTCATGACCAGATGCACGTTTGCCCATGTTCATATCAATTTGGTAGGTCCTTTGCTGCGTTCTCTTGGTTTTAGTTGCCTACTTACGTGTATAGACAGATTCATGAGATCGTCTGTTCTGCTTCTCATCCCATTCTTTTTCCTTTTTTGAAGCACCTTTGTGAAATCTCATCGTAAACATATATGTAGAACATATAACTTCGGTCTTTGATATTTCAGAAAGGTTTATAATTGTGTTTACTAGAAGTCTGTTAGATTTTTCACCTGGCGAACACTATCGATAGGCATATAGTAATGTGTTAACGTTGTAGCCTTTAACTGACCGGTTTTACACTTACCGCGTTACTTCTTGATGCAAACAGCACTGGGCTTAGCCCAATATTATTCTCTACCACTGATGTATAAACAGTTTCATGAGGTTTTAAAGTCACACCGACAACCAACACCATACCTGAAAAAGTGGTCATAACTTTCGTTCAGAACTAGGTAGTCATTCTTGGAATATCTGCTGCAACAACAAATAATAGAGGAGCCCATTTCGAATCTCAGCTGTACAACAACTTATCTGAACTTCTAGGCTTCAACGGAATACTTTGCACTGCATTACATCCTCAGGTTAATGGAATGGTAGAAAGTTTCCACTTTCAGCTAAGGGTCACTCTAATATCAAACTAACTTCAATCAGCGGAGAGAATATCTGACATTAGTTATGTTGGGAATATGAACGGCTTTTAAAACTGATTCATAGTGTTCAGCAACAGAACTAGTCTTCGGGACGGCTCTGAGGCTACCGAGTAACTTTATCAATCCTTGTACTGAAGGTAAATAGCCTGACTTAGAAAGTTACGTGGACCAACTACGGGACCAAATGTTTAAAATTAAACCACTTATCACTCGTAAACAATCGCGAGCAGTATATTTATCCAAGGGTCTAAGCACTTGCACGCACATCTGGATAAAGCTTGGCAAAGTACAAGTATGAAGAATTAGCTATCAAATAATTTTTATACCTCGTGTCATCCTGTTGTGCAGGCTACTACCAAATTTATTGATGGTAGATTATTATTATGTTAAAACATTTAGATGAAGAAGTGCACATGTGGCAAACGCTAAACGTGATTGTCCTCAAGTCGTCTACTGTTCTTCGACATTTCGAAGTGTCAAGCAACAGTCCGCTTTGTTTATTGGTTGGTATTAGAGTATCAGCAAGATTTCAGCTAAACACATGAATAGGCCAATTCAGGACAGTTCGCAGTATTCGCAGTTGACTCATAATGGCATTTATTGTTGCCCTTAAGAATAAATGACATGATCTACCATTATTGATCAGGATAAAGATGTCCCATGTATTCAGAGTATGACAACGTCTTTACATGTAACACTTTTATATTCGAAGTATAACAACCCAGTCAAACCAGAAGTCGGAAATAATAGGGTTCCAAGATATATTTGTAAGGCTACCGATATGTTGGAAAGCGTTTGGTCTTAGCTGGCTAATAGTTGCAAAGGAAGCATAGCACGACGTACCCGCATGTGATCTGGTGTGGATACGCAACTGGGCGCCTTGATCTACATGTGTCCAGTGAAAATGATGAAACCAGTTTCAACGTTGAAGAGTCGGAGAATTAAGTATTTTTGGTGTTTGTTTGTCGCTACAAAGTTTACTTGAAGTACTATACAGCGAAAGTGCCCAGCGTGCACTAATAAGTTTCTGTATAGTTACATCATTGTGCATATCGCAACTGACTGGAAAATATCGGTACCATTTCTCCTGATGGATCATTTTCCTTTGTTACTCAATCCACAAGAGGAAAAATCACTTAAATGTCAGACAACAAGTTTACTCGGAAATATTTAACTTTGAGACTGAAGTTTTCAATTTTTGATTAACTTTAAAAACGATTGAAGTTAATATATCATTCTCTCAGTTAAAGCACAAATACTAGCATCAACTGTTTATTGTCGATAAATATTGGTGAAATGTTTACTAACGACTTAAACCGTGGCAGAACAGGAAACAACTCACTCTATGACACACGCGATAACATATAATTTGCACGCGAAAACGTTAATGCAAACTTTCTCAACATCCCTCATTTATCTCGACAGGGCTATCTGATATTGCTCGTAAATTATCATGCCCGATGTAAATTATTATTACTTGATAATAAGTGATGTGTTTACGGTTCAAAAATTGTGTCAAAGTCCAGAGTCATTTGGTGCCAAAACGGTGGATGGTTGTAGGTCACAATCAGCTGATTTGGACAAATCGACCCTGCTGTCGCTTGTTAATACTTCCAGCAATACATAAAAATTAATACAGAAGTTAGTCGATGGCACCAACAAGCCCCATTCGTTCAATGTCGGTGCTGGTACCATAAAGTCAATTAATTCAAGAAGTTTGCTGTATTTTCATTATGATGTCCATTTAAAAGCTATTATCAATGCAATCTCTGGCAACATTAGCCACCAGTTCCCACTATTCGCACATTTAATATTCCGCTGAGGAATGAAAATGGTAGCTATGTCAATATGTTTTTTTCCTAGTCAGTGAGTATGACTCATCTGTGCCTCAGAGGACCAACTGGTTGAAAATATTAATAACAAGTACATTAGCAGAAATAATCTTAATACTATTAGTTTCGAACTCAGTAATATACACTCCTACATCAAAATATGAAGCCAAATTCAAGTTTTCACATGGATGATATCCCGTTGATTCTTTACAATATGACAGGACAAGACACAATAAAACTACCACCTAAATTATTCATACTATCCTTGGAGACAAGTACATATCCTGAAACCTGAAATATAACGTATGTTTTTCCCGAATACAGATTGTGACCGAAAATCCTTCTGGGGCACTACAGACCTATAAATGTCACCCCTGTGATGTCAGACATAATGAAAAAATTGGTAGATCAGTTGTCTGATCACCTACGTAAATAAGGCCTAAGTGACCCGTTGTAACACGGCTTCATTAGAAAAAGAATCTGATCTACATGTCTGTTAGCCTTCATTAAGGTGGTTACTAACACCTGTGACCGAAAGTGACCAGTGGCCATGCTCTATTTTGATATCAAGAAAGCCTTTGCTGAGGTACTTCACAACCTTTTATCCAACAGACTTCAGTCATTTGGGATTGCTAACCCTCTATTGCAATGGACCAAATATTTTCTAGTAAACATGCCAAATAACTAAAATTAACTCTACAACATCTATGCACCTACCAATAGCTATTGATGATGTGTAGTGTCTTGAGTCGAGTACGTTCTAAAATCTACATCAGCAATATATGCAGTTGCTTTAACACAGGTACGTAGTACTATGTGAACAATCCACCATGAACGCAATAAGGTAGAAACTTATTGTAAGCTCTGGAGGTTATAACTCAACACAGAGAACTCCTCTGGAATGAAAGCTTAAGTTTAATTTGATTCCCTAATTCAAGCTTCTCAAAAACCTACCAACTCTACTTGTGGTACATATATAAACTTCAGGACTAAGTATCCACGCTAAAAATTGAAAAGTAGAGATAAAAATGTCAGGATAACTACCTCCTCACTAAGTACGCAATAATATGGAACAGTCTCTCCCCACTCATTCTCCTACATAACCCTTTAGGCTACCGAAACCGAATACGCAATCTCTGGTTTGGTAAGTTCGTTGGACTGAAATTCCTAAGGAAGTCAGTTGTAGGAGAAAGAATATGCAACACTTAGATTGGTTTGTTAAGAGTTGGCCACAGATATTTTAGTAATGTCAAAATATTATGACTCAGTTAATCATTCACTTCATTGTCTTGTATTGATATTACATTTCCTACTATTTTATATTGAGTATTGAAAAACTGTGTTTGTGAAAGATAGCCTCGTTCTCCAACGGCTTTGTTCCTCGGGTAAAATAAACACCTAATCAAACACCCGTCTGATTTCTACTATCAATAGAACGACGGGTACCTCAGGCACCAAAAGCTGTCAATATTGAGTTGGTTAAAGCCTCGTGTTTGTGCTTTTTCTGAAAGGATTTTGATAGATGACATCGATGCATTCATCCTCTGCATCGAGTTTCTTTATGTTCTTTACGATGGTATTCGGTGTGACATCGGTCTTTATACAGACAGAACTTCTAACGCGATCCTTCGCATAACTAGCATGGAGATAAAGGCTATTTATCTCTACTATACAGCCTTCGACGTCACGAGTCTTCCTGTTTACTTATTGGATTGATGTGTGAAGGCGGGCTATCGTCTTCAACCATAGGAGTATCATGCTTTGAGTTTGAGGATGCCACGGGTATTCAGAGTTTGACAACGCTTTAACCAGTAACACCTAATATGAAGCGTACCCACCAAGTGAAATCAAAAGACAAAAGCGAGGGAGTTCGAAGGTTTATTTGATATGCTATCAATATATCGAGAATCGTCTGATCTAATCTGACTAGCGATTGCAGAAGACGTTGAGCACGGCGTTCCCACTCGTGATCTGGTCCGGATACATGATCGAGCGCCTTCAGCTAGGCGAGTCCATTAAAACATATGGTCAGCATCCAATGTCGAAAACTTACAGAGCTATTTATTTTGAGGAATTATTTACCGCTACAAGTTCGCCAATCTCTGGCACTCACTGGTTAGTTCTTGCAGAGTAATGTTTTGGCATTGTGTGGTATTTGAATGAACTAATGATTCCATTGTAGTTGTTGAATGCTTGATTTCGAATTCTAAATACAATACATTCGTTCGTGCTTGTATCGTACTTCTTGATTCAATTGCGTTATTTCTGGGACTCTTAGTTCATACTACAATTCAAATAATTTGAAATACCAAACATTGTTTGATTTTACTTAGAATTCTGGTTCTGATATTGTGAGATTAAGACTGAACTAATTTTCTGTCGTTGCTAATTGGTTGAAAAGCTCACTTTTGTGGCTAACTAGATCTGCAAGGTTCACTCAGTTAGCCTTGCCAGTTTTTGTTCTTGAAGCATTGATAGCGGATATCGAACGAAGATGGCTGTTCACCAAAATTTTTGACAGGATATCAGTTGTCGCAGCGGACAGAAATCTCTTGAGTTCTTTGAAGGGATAAAGTTTATTTTAGCGCCCGTGTTCAACCGGTACAAACCAAGAGGAAACATACTCTTGATGACGTGAAAACTGCACAATTACTCATGCCTGGACATCTAGAAGCCTCTTAGACTTCAGTTGAGCTGAGAATGACAGCATCGCTAAAAACAACATTCAGCTAGTAGTCTGCTAAAATTTCACGGTTTTAGGATACTGGACAGAGAAAATTATCGAGTGGTGAGGCTAGCAGTACATTGTAATTCGATGTCCCATAAAATGTGATATGCTCTTGCCACATTCTTCTGGACGCCTCAACAAAGTTGTATTTATCTATTTATTTATTCAGTCTTTCCGATTGTAAGGAATTTAGAATCTGGGTTAGATATTAACTTACTCAGGAGAAGTAAGGAACAATATTTTAGACGTTTTCTAGGAAGGTTGAAATGGCTGGAACTGTGTCGAGCTCCCATAACTGATTCTAGCTTCTAGACAAACCAATCTATTTATTCTTCTCAAGCTACATTTTGACCTTTTTTAATAATTTGCCTGTCAACCTTGACTGTTTTATGCTTAAATGTATGCATGTGCATTCGTTATCTCACCCATCACATGTCTGTTACTTATTTTTATCTGAATGTAACTGTCGGCAAATACTTGGTTAAACTAAATTGGCTCACACGCCTTCTCCACTGCACGTCATTTCACTTCGCTCTCTTTCCTTCATTTCCGTCACCTCTGTCATCTGAATATGAATGTTTAATAAAAGTAGATGCTGTCTATTGAGTCGTGTTTGCGTTGAGTATGGCTGATGCAACTGTGTATATGGGTTCTCAATGAAGACAGATACCATAACAACGCTGTAAAATTAGTGATGAGGTCAAACCAGGATATCGCCTTGTATTTAAGCACTCAGTAGCTATTTGGACCTCAGCAATATGCAACCTTCCGGCTGCCGAAATTTCACTGTTATCGGACATCGTAGTACGGTAAAAATGAGAAATCCTACAATTCATTGCAATTCGATTTTTTTGTATGTAAATCAGTCTAGAACTAGAAATGTGGCTGAAAAAATAGCAACTGATCAAAACAATACGTTTATGATCCGAATAAAAATCCGTTTATATAGATCAAGCTCTTCTTACTGTATCATTTTGATTGATTCGGACAATAATGATGATCTGGGTTACTATTCTATCTTGCTATTAGTGTTCAGTACGGGCCTGAGGTATTTAGTGAACTTATAAAAGGCACATATATACGCTGTGAAGTTTCTGCAATCTTACGCTCAGACAATTCGTTCATCCGGTGATAGCCACGAATTCTTCTGGACTCTTGGACTATAACTATATCGTTCGAGTGGCATAATCAGCATCATCACGCGCTTTAGAATTACTTGCAATACATTGTGTGCAAGCTGATTCTTTTTCTATGTAAACTACATCACAATCGGATTTCTGTACGTCAGATATATTGGATCATCTGAATTCCAAGAATACTCCAAGCGAGTTTTACTATCTTTCTAGATGGCGCACCATGTTTTTAGTACTTTTTAACATGTATATATTTCCACTTAGACTAGCCGTGCATACGTCATATGAACGACCTCAAAAGTCGTTTTCGGCAGAAAGTATATTTAGTATATTTAAATGACGACATACTTCTATGAAAAAGTGTGTTGTTTTCAGAAGAACCATGTTAGATTTAACATCAATGGAATACTTCTTAGTTCCGATTGTCTTTACTATATATTTATGAGTGTTACTAGGCTAACTACAACAACAACTTTCAAACATTCTTTCATACCCGTCATGTGTGGACTTTTAAAATTTTGTCTGCCAAGTTTCTTTCTTGATTTCTGTTATTCTCGTCGAGTTACACACTGTTCATGAGGTGAATTATATCATCTCTATGTCGCTTGAATTCGACACTTATCTGAACCGTCTTCGAAAATTTTCACTAAACCCATCATGATCGACATTGTTTGGCGTATTTGTGTTCATAAAGTTGGCCATCGTATTAGTTTCCAAAAAGGACATTTAACATAGTTAAGATAATAAAGTCACCTCATTAAGATATTATGGTGCTGTGCTGATATGATAACTAGACTTTTACGTAGTCGTTAGTCAAGCGAGAGTTCAAAATAAAAACTCCGGAGCCTGCCAATAAAATTATCACTTATTGAATGAATATTTTTGGACCCCAATTTTTGATATGGTCAGGCAGTTAATGCGACAAGCTTCTGGTATTTTCTAATGATTTAAAACAGAAATACCCTTTTTTGCTATCTAGTGACAAAGAAACACTGCAAATAAATATTCCTAATGGCTTATGAATGTCGTTGTAAGCCACTGTCATAACTTAAAAATCACTTAATATGATTGGCAAAACTAATGAAACCATAAGCACAATGTCAGTATATAAATTAACATATAATTATCATTAAATAGCATTGTTTAATCGTGATTATCTTCGCTTATTACTGATGGTTTCAGTATGTTTTTCCACCACCCGACGACTTAGGGAAGATCTTAGAACGTGGTCAATCCAGTTAATGATTTAGTGACACAATCATGCATGCAAATCATCAGTATAAACAGTCTGTCTTGCAGACTGAAAACATCACTGTCAAATTTGCCTCAACACTGATAAAGGTTCATGTCAATGATCGTAGACATGAGTTGGGAGTTATACACCCTTCAGTTACAACCTATCCTTCTCCTGATCATCTTATGGGTAGCGCTCACTGTTTGTCATCTTGAACAACACCATGACAAATATGTTTGTGGTAAATATGTCAAAGGTATCCAGAGATTAACAACGCATTTACATGTAACACATATGCAATCAAAGTATGCCAATCCAGTCAAGTCAAAGGTCAGAAATGAAGGGGTTCGAAGTTGTACTTGGAAGGCTAACGGTATATTGAGGAACATTTGGTCTAAGCTGGCTAGTAGTTGAAAGAGTTGCGTAACAAGACGTACTCACTAGTGAACTAGTGCGGATTCGTAACTAATGCGGTTAGCGTCAAATTTCGATGGCTTACAGAACTACTTATTTTGAGGATATGTTTACCACTAGAGTGGCATATAAATTACATCTGTTTCAACACCTCGTCTCTCAAATTCATACGGTATGTTGTCCCATACTTGATACTCCCGAATGGCTCATTGCACCACCAACCAGTATGTATGAATATAAATAACCAGTTTGTTGCACATCAAAGCGTTGCGTAGATGCAGTCCCTTTCAACTATTGCCAGCTATTTGTACGAGATTCACGTTGTTATCAGTATAATATGAATTTTTGATAACAATTCATATGTAATAGTGGTTTTATTAAATCCTACCTCGTTTAAGCAAAAATTAGGTCGAGAAAATCTCCTCACAATTAAAGAATCCGTATTAAACTTAATAATCAGACTGGAACACTAGCTGGAATTCCTCTCCATGGTTATACGTCTGTTCCTTCAGTAAACCTACTAATGCAAATGCAATTGAAAATCAATTCATCCCGACAGCATACCGACATAAACGTTAAGTGAATTTATAAGTTAAACCAAAGATAATACCAATATCAACATTTATGGAATATTAGTCGTTTCTTTATTATCTCTTACTTACTTACTTACTTACGCCTGTTACTCCCAATAGAGCATAGGCCGCAGACCAGCATTCCCTAACCCACCCTGTCCTGGGCCTTCTTTTCTAACTCCATCCAATTCTTGTTCATTTTTCTCATGTCTATTTCCATTTCCCGGCGTAATGTGTTCTTTGGTCTTCCACTCCTCCTTTGGCCTTGAGGATTCCATGTGAGGGCTTGTCTTGTGACACAGTTCGGTGCTTTCCTCAGTGTGTGTCCTATCCACTTACAGCGCTTCTTCCTGATTTCCTCCTCCGCTGGGATCTGGTTTGTTCTCTCCTACAGTAGGTTGTTGCTAATAGTGTCCGGCCAACGGATCTGAAGTATTTTGCGTAGACAACTATTTATAAACACTTGTATCTTCTGGATGATAGCTTTCGTAGTTCTCCAGTTTTCTGCCCCATACAGTCGAACTGTCTTGACATTTGTATTGAAAATCCTGACCTTGGTGTTGGTTGACAGTTGCTTTTAGTTCCAGATGTTCTTCAGTTGTAAATATGCTGCTCTTGCTTTGCCGATCCGCGCTTTCACATATGCATCAGATCCACCGTGTTCATCAATGATGCTGCTCAAATATGTAAAGGTTTATACATCTTCCAAATCTTCTCCGTCAATTGTGATTGGATTGGTGCATGCTGTATTGTATCGAAGAATCTTGCTTTTCCCTTTGTGTATATTGAGGCCTACTGCTGCTGAGGTTGCTGCTACACTGGTCGTCTTCTCCTGCATTTGTTGTTGCGTTTGGGATAGAAGGGCCAGATCGTCTGCGAAGTTCAGATCCTCCAGCTGCATCCTAGATGTCCACTGTATCCCGTGCTTCCCTTCAGATATTGACGTCTTCATGATCCAGTCGATCACCAGGAGAAAGAGAAAGGGTGAGAGAAAGCAACCTTGCCTGACACCGGTCTTCACTTCGAACGAGTCTGTCAAATGTCCTCCATGCACAATTTTGCAGTGTATTCCATCATAGGAATTCCGTACGATATTGACTATCTTCTGAGGCACGCCATAGTGTCGAAGAAGCTTCCATAGTGTTGTTCTGTCCACGCTATCAAATGCTTTTTCGTAGTCAATGAAGTTGATGTAGAGTGATGAATTCCATTCCATTGATTGTTCCACAATGATCTGTAGAGTTGCGATTTGGTCTGTACATGATCTATCCTCACGGAATCCTGACTGTTGGTCTTGAAGTTGGGCATCTACGGAGTCCTTCATCCTGTTTAACAATACTATGTTGAAGACTTTTCCCGGTATTGAGAGAAGAGTGATGCCCTTGTAGTTCTCACAGTTAATGAGATTGCCTTTCTTCGGTATTTTGACCAGAAGTCCTTCTTTCCAGTCTGTTGGTACTTCTTCCTCATCCCAAATCTTATTGAAGAGAATGTGGAGTATCCTTGCACTTGCCTCTACGTCTGCTTTCAGTGCCTCTGCTGGAATGTTGTCTGGTCCCGCTGCTTTGCCACTCTTGATTTGTCTGATGGCCATGTTGATTTCTTCAATTGATGGTAAGCCAACATTGATTGGGATGTCCGTGGGTGCTGCTTCGATGATGGGTGGTTTCAGTGGGGTTGGTCGATTCAAGAGTTCTTTGAAGTGTTCCACATACCTGTTTCTTTGTCCTTCAATGTTGGTGATTACCTTGTCGGTTCTGATGCTCCGCTTCACTTGTTTGTTTACTTCTGTGTATTCAGCTTGTGCCTTGGCTTTTTCTGCTCTTATTCGGCTGGTATTGATTGCTGCCTTCTTGTTCCTCCTTTTTTGAATCTTATCCAGTGTATCAACAGTGATCCATTCCTTGTGATGGTGCTTCTTGTGACCTAGGACCTCATGGCATGTTGAAGTGATTGCTTCTTTGATCCCGTTTTAGTTTCTCTTTATAGTAGTTCCTACTCCATTGAGTAGATCATGAAAGACTTGGAACTTATTGCTGAGGACTACCTTGAATTTGTTGAGTTTGTCAGTATCCCGAGAAAAGCCGTTTTAAACTCATGTGATGTTGTCCGCCCCGTTCTGCAGTGCTTCTTAAGTTTCAATTTCATCTTGGCGACCAGCAAGTGACGGTCTGTGGCTATATCAGCTTCTCTCTTGGTTCTCACGTCTTTCATCGTCCTCCTGAACTTTTTGTTGATGCAGATATGGTTGATTTGGTTTTGTGTAGTGTGATCCAGTGAAGTCCAGGGCTTTTACGAATGCGCTTATGTGGGAATATGGTGCCGCCCACGACCAGTTTATTGAAGGCACATAGGTTTGCAAATCTCTCACCATTTTCGTTTCTTTCTCCCAGTCCGTGTCGTCCCATTATGTCTTCATATCCAGTGTTGTCCGTTCCAACCTTGGCGTTGAAATCTCCCATCAGAATGGTCAGGTCCTTTGTTGGGCACTTATCGATGACTGACTGCAGCCTATTGTTGGATCGATCTTTAGCGTCTTCATTGTGGTCGTTGGTAGGCACATAGCATTGGATGATGTTCATTGAAATACCCTCTTTCTTTGTTTTGAACGAGGCTTTGATGATCCTTCGTCCATGAGATTCCCATCCTGTAAGTGCATTTTGTGCTTGTTTGGACACCATCAATGCAACTCCTTGTGTATGTGGGGCATTTTCTTCTTCATGGCCGCAGTATAACAGGAGCTCTCCTGAAGTTAGTCGTTGTTGTCCAACTTGCGTCCAATGTGTTTCACTGATCCCAAGTACCTCTAGGTTGTATCTTCTCATTTCTGCAGCAATTTGGAAGGCTCTCCCGGTGTCCCACATTGTACGAACATTCCATGTACCTAAATAAATGGTCGCTCTAGTTGTCAGAAGGGGCATCGGCCTCGTAACTTCCGAAGGAATTCGGCTTTCATCATGAGGCGTCATAGTTCTTCTAAATGAAGACCTTCTGACTCCCGGGGTAGAGTTTAAAAGGTTTGAATAATTTTTTCTGGTTAGCGTTTTTTCAACGAGTTAGTTTTCTACGGGATGAGGGCGCTAACCCCATGCCCAACCCTGCTGCTTTATCCGGGTTTGGGACCGGCAGTAGCCCCCGGAGGGACTCCAGGCGGAGTTTTATTATCTCTAAACACAAAATACTTATACCGCCTACAAGTTAGGCTATTAACAAACGGTTTTTACTGTGCATTTTAATGTACATTGATGAAATATCTCTATACTAAATCATTCCACATTATTATGATCACACTTTGTTATTCTCATAAATAAGCTCCACGTAAATTTCTGTTTCGCGCGTGTTAAGAATTAAACCAAAAATCTTGGAATTATTATATGTTTTTCCTGATCGTTTGCCGCCGCCTTCTCTTTCAGTCCATCAATACCTGGATGATTTTTATTATTTTTTCAGTTACTTCCGGAGAGCAACAATCCCACTCAATTCGGTATCGAACCAATATCACGTTGATTCTAGTAGGAGAGTGGTGTAGTGATATTGGTTCTAACCACACGATCCTCGAGGCTGAAAATAAAATTACTGAAAATATTTATATTCATGTGTAACACTAAGAGAAGGTCAACAACGAGGAACACAGGAACGACTGATCGGTACGCTTGGTCCTAATGGTCTAACCAACAATGAAGATGATACTGCCGGCCTCCTGGCAGAAAAGTACTTTCAGACACCTCAACAGTCCCAGACAAACTACATCTGCGAGTGCTTCACCTACAACTCAACAGAACTCATGGAAATAAACCTGAGCACTGACTCGGTGTATCAGAAACTGCAGCATCTAAATATGAACACTTCCCCTGGCCCAAATATATTTTATTCTACTATACTGAGGAAAGCGGCTTCAATCTTGACAAAACTGCTCAGTATGATGTACTCACATTTGTGAAGTAGAGACGGTGCAAGGGAATTGGAAGGTAGACGTTGCAAACCTTCAAGCTGCCAGCCAGTAGCACTTGTCTCAAACCAAAACGTGGCATCAGCGCTTGAAGTCACTAACTTCTATTCTTAGCCATGTTGGTAGGTGCAGACTACTTGGTTGGGGTCCGCGTGACTATCGTAACCAATGGTTGGAGACTCTTGGTGACATGGCTCAGAATCGATCACAATGGTGTGAGTGTATACACTCTGTCTTCCCTTAAACTGAGAGATTAAAATCGCTTCATATCTTTTTCTTTATGAAATAATTCTTTCTTTCTGTACTATATCCTTATTGCAGTCTTTCTTTTATATATTACCACCTCTGAATTAACTACTTTTATGAATCCGGTGTCCATCTTGTTGTGTTAATGAGGTATGGCAACTTGAACCGATGCATATATGTGCCTGGTCCTACGTTGTAGCTGACTGACTGACTTGTCTCAATATCCTAAAGATTATACAGTATTTGATATGCGACGGTCTACGTGGCTAAGTACTATTCATAAACTTCTTTTCACCAAACAGCACGATTTAAGGTAGTGTTATGACTCTGTCGCCACTTTGTTATGACCTTGATCTGTCTACTCTAGATTAAGACCTTGACGCAATAGGCCGATCCGTTTAACCTTGAGGCTAGCATGCGTAAATTCGAGCTGGGGTAGAGAGAAGAAGACTATTCTAGCACCTGATTGGCTGGCAGGCACGCAAGTGAGAGAAGACAAGACAGTTGGAACACTATTGGCTGTATTGCGATATCCTGTAAAATCTCTGAATTCAGATTAGTGCAAAAAGGTACATGAATAAATAAGTGAAAATCCTGACCACAACGTACGATAATTTGTGAAAATACAATTATGTCCAAAACTGGGATTTAGGGTAGAAAATAAGATGCAAAAAATTATGTTTAAATTACAATAGTTTCGGAACAAAAAGGGATATGGTAATGAATGATACATCGAACGAAAGCTCATGTTCTGTAGAATAAAATAGGGACAAAAATAAATGGTAGTATTTTACAAGCTTTGAATAAAATGAAATAACGTCTCGAAAAATTGCTTTCGTAGTTTGTCACGGCTTTTTGTCTCCCTCTTCACAACAGGTAGGGTCACTTTTGCATAACCAACCTGCTGACCACGGTTGGCAAAACGAAAACCACCCCTGATCTCAAAGGGAAGGTTAACGTCATATACCTTGACTTCTCAAAATCTTTTGTCAGGGTTATTATTAGATATCTTGTCAATATGCTCAAATAAATAGACGTATAGACATTTTAGAAGCAACCCAATTACAACCGGATATCCTCTTCACTATCTGCTTAAGCTTAGGCCCAACACAAACCTTAGGGGTAACGCCCAGAAGTTGGAATTCGCTGCCAGCTTACAGAACTGTTTACAGTGGAGATTTATTTACCGCCACAAACTTGATGTAAGCAAATACATGAGACCCGATGAACTGCACCCTAGGTTGGTAAAGGAATTAGCAATATTTTCTACGGATCTCTAAAGCATCTGTTTTAATCTATCTGTAGCCCAACATCGATCACCAAAGGACTGGAAGTATGCTATAGTTAGTACTATCTCCAAAATAGGTACGAAACAAAAAAAGAGAACTATCAACCTACAAGCCTAAGCAACGTGCTTGTTAAAAATTTAGGAAAAATTATTCGGAAGGAGTGGTTTGAGCATATATAAGAAAACTGGATTCTTTCTGTAAAGCAGCATGGCTTTAGAACAGGCTATTCATGTCTCACAATCCTATTAGTAGCTCGCCAAAATTGGAGCGCTCTTAAAGGTCAAGAGTAACATATAGATGTAGCCTACATTGATTTCAGTAGAGGTTTTGACAGAGTTCCTCATATCCAGCGGTTATGTCATTTAAGCAATATCAACATTGGATGTGACATGCATGTGCGAATAAAGGACTTCCTAGTTGGGCGTCAACGTGGATTGCGGGTGAACTCGAAGTTGTCTAGCTGGTGAACTGTGCTTAACGGTGTCCCTCAGAGTACAGTTAAAGTACCAGTGTTGTTCTTCTTATATGCAAATGGACTTTCTAGTATCCTATCACCATTGATTATGTTATATGCTGACGATGTCAAGATATGGGGAGCAATAAAATGTAAAGGTGATTGTTTAGAGCTTCAAAATGAACTGGAGAAATCTGAATGGTCTCGAACTTGGCATTTGCCAATGAATGCTTCCAAGTTAACCATGATGCATGTTGGTCACCATGTTGCCAATATATATATATATATATATATATATATATATATATATATATATATAAGGCGAATGGCATTGAACTACCTGTTGTCCAGATACAATGACTTAGGAGTCATCATTAAGCAAGACTTAAAAACGACTGTGCACTGCCGTGTGACAGCCGTCAAAAGTTTTGGAACCCTATGGCCAATATGTAGGCCCTCAAGAGATGTCAGTACTGAAAACGTTTCGACTCTGTACACAGTGTTCGTGCGTCCTAAACTGGAGTACTACATACAAGCTGTTAGCCCCTGTCTAACAAGAGACAATGAGCTGTTAAAGGTCTAAAAAACCGCAACCAGGCTGAGTACCAGAATAGCAAAGCTTCCGCATGGTGCTCGACTGACCAAACTACAGCTATTTCTATTGTCATATCGATGGACCAGAGGCGACTTGATTAAATTTTCCAAATTACTTAGTGATAAATTTGTATCTGATTTGCCCTAATTTTTCTTGTCCTCCAAAGCAGAAAATTTACGAGGATACACCGTAATAATTCACAACCTCAGAACAAATTACCTGTCATCTGACTATTGGCTTTCCTAATGAATCATCGACGAATGGAATTCAATACCTTAGCACGTAATTGAAGCGCCAACTGTTGACACTTTAAAAAATGTTTTTCCCAAGTTGGACTTCATAAGAGCATATAATCTAGTTCCGATGGCATCAGAGGATGCTGAGAAACAGCTATAATTACATCCTCTGGTTTGTTTGAAATCTTGAGACCATTTGGATTATAAAATGATGCTCGAACGTTTCAAAGATTCACAAATGAGGTCATAAAGGGTCTGAACTTTGTGGTTATCTATATCGACGGTGTTTTAGTCGTCAGCTGCCCAAGAGAAGAACGTGTACATCATTTACGTAGTTTTCGACCGCTTTAGAAGTTTTATGTTTGTGGATATTCCTTTAAATTGTATACTTGGGGTTCCAGCTTTGGAATTTCTGTGACACTATATCGACTCACATAGTATCAAGCCACTTCAGAAGACTGAAGAAATTATTAATTATTCAGATCTCGATTCAATAAAATTTCTACATCTCGGTATATGTAATTTTTCTCGTCATTTCTTACCTAATTGTGCAGCAACATTACAAAATCTAACTGATCTTTTGAAACCAGATCAAGAAGAAACGAATACGAAGTCCTCATCTTATCTTTCGACGGAAAAGCTGCTTTTGATAATGTAAAGTCTATGGTGGTAAATGCTGCTGTTACAGTGTTGAAACCCTGGCCTTACAACACACCAAATTATGTGCACCAATAACATCCCAAAAAAACAGTAGGAGCAGTATTTCAACGAGTCAGTGACATCATTACACCCGTAGCATTCTTCTAATTGTCTGTCACCAGCACGTGCACGCTATAGCACTTTTGAGCGAGAATTATTAGAGATCTATTTGACAGTAAAACATTCCAGCTTCCCATTACAGGGTCGCAAATTTACGATAATGACCAATCGTGAACTAATATGTTATTCCTTGAACAGGTCATATGATCGTCATTCACCACATGAAATGAGACAATTGGATTACATCTCACAATTTATAGCCGACATCCAGTTCATCAAAGGGCACTCCAATATCGTAGCTGATGCTTCATCTCGAAAGGACATCCATAAGCTGGCACAGAAACAAGATATCAATTTAGAAACTATAACTAAATTACAACTAGACAATGCTTTGCACCTTCGAAGTGCAAAGTACTTCTACAAGACTGGCAGGATTCCAATCCTGTACTCACCCTGGATGGTGAGCAGATAGACGTAGTCGAGAAGTTCGTGTATCTGGGTAGCTGCATAAGTGCTGGTGGGGGTGTGAGTGATGAGATCAATACACGTATAGTGAAAGTTAGAGCGGCTTATGCCAATCTGGGCCACCTTTGGCGCTTTCGTGATGTTAGTCTGGCTGTAAAAGGTCGGATCTACAACGCGTCGGTGAGAGCAGTTTTGCTCTACGTTTGTGAAACCTGGCCTCTCCGAGTTGAGGACGTTAGACGACTCTCTGTGTTCGATCATCGCTGTCTCCGAAGGATTGCTGACATTCAGTGGCAACACCATGTCAGTAATGCAGAGGTTCGGCATCGTGTGTCCGGGCACAGAGATGATAATTCAGTTGGTGTCACTATCTTGAAACACCGACTTCGGTGGCTTGGACATGTTCTACGAATGTCGTCCCAGAGAATTCCACGTCGTGCATTATTTGCCGACTCGGACTGGTTGGAATAAGTGGTCAGTATATGACATGGTGTCGTGGCATGAAAGAAAGCTGCAAAGGACTGGCTTCTGTCGGTCCTTCACGACTCCCTGGTTGGGGTCTGAGAGATGGTGCTACACAGTGGCTAGAGACGTTATCAGATATGGCTCAGAATATAAGCCAGTGGCAATCCTGCTGTAACCTTCTTTTACTTTCTTCATAAAAAGTGGTTGTGTCTCCCTTAACTGAAAGATTTCTTCTGATTGTACCTTTCCGTTCCCTCATTACTACCACACAACCTTACACCAATCTCTTCGTTATTGTTCTCTTTTTTTTCTTTTTTGCGCCCCTTAGCTTTTTTTCTTTCTATTTCTCTTCGAATTCTCATTGTTTTGTGTGGCGCATATATATTGGCGCTCTCTTGTACCAACATTCATGTGCTCAAATAAATAAATAATGAATAAGACAATGCAGGTTTAAAAACCTGCAAAGAGAAGTCTGACTTGGTTCTCAAATCTATACCCATTATTTTCTCCGATTTAAATACTATCTGCGATGTTTCAACTGCCCTTTTGTCCTTAGAGCTTTTTGGTGATGTGTATTTCAACAACTACACTAACTTCCACATCCTGGGATCTGAGCTACAGCAAAACTCATCACAGAACGTTTTGTCTGGCCAAAAACTTACTCGGGTGTTATAAGGTGGACACGAAACTGCGTGCAATGTCAACGACATACAGTCAGCCCTTTTGGAGCGTTTCCATAACCTGATAGAGGCTTCCAACACGTACATGTGAATATCGTTGTTCCTCTTCCACCACCGAATTCTTTCACACATATCCTTACTGCTGTGGATAGGCTTACCAGATGGACAATAACATGCCTTACCGAAGATACATCAATGGAGTCAATAGCATCAATGTTCCTTGACCATCGGTTATCAAACTACGGAGTGCTTCTAACCATTACCACGAACCACAGTTTTAATCTGTTCTACTTCCGTTCACCAGACGTTTAGGAGCGAATCAGATTAAAACAACCAACCACCCAGCAGAAAATGGCTTAGTCGAATGATTTCATCGCCAACTACAAAAAAGCTCGCTAATATTTTCAAACTTTATATTAATACTGGTCTTTAAACAAACCGATATAGTCCACCAACAATTAAACTTTTGGAAACAATAAGTTGTTTAATGTAATAAAAGTTTATCAACAGTGTTCCTAGCATCTTATCACAAATATAAATTTCAATATTGAAAGATTCAACTTTTACCTTTGATCAACATAAACAGTATTTTGATAATGCAATGATAAGACGAAATTTATCAGAATTATGTGATATATTTGCGCAATACATTCCGAACAATCTGATCACATATATACTTGTTAAGAACATTTACATATGAAAATTAAAAGGTCAACCAGACAGGTTAAGGGTAAGTCATAACAAAGGAAAAATATTAAAGTACACAAAAACAAATGTGATTACCACTCTGCATAATAAATCAGTATTACCATGGTAGGTTAAGTGTAAGGACAAATTGTTTTTGAACACATAAAGGGGGTTTCAACTTCCGTATAACCAAGGCTTCCAGAGCGAGAGCGGAGTTCCTGGGCTTAAATTCCGCGTGCAGGATCATGGGGGCGCATTTCCGAAGAGTCCCACATTAGGATGAAATGACCGTCCAGTACTTCCAGGTTCTCAATGGTGGTCTAACAATGATCGGTTCATGATTTCAATGAAATTCAACGATCTCTATAGCCCAAACTGAAAGTTATGATATTCAGTTTTGCTAATTGACTGATAAGGCTTAAAAACCGTTAGAATTTAATCATATGAATCTGGCACGTTTACACTGAATGTTTTAAACAAAAATGGAGATCAGTCAATTTATAGCCACAATACAAAATAAAACTGAACAAAGCAGACCAAAAAAGTCAAGGTGTCGATAGGCTTTTGTTATATCCGATTTTATGGCTTGTTTACACCTTCTGTTCTACTGGGATCGCACGGTTAATCTGTTTGCAAGATTATCATACTATAAACACGAAATTTGTCCACATAATCTACGTAAAATGAAAGTAATCAAAACAAGTTTGAACTTATTTTTATTGTTATGTGTGTCAAACGCTCCGATGAACATCAGCGGTAGGGAACCAGGTTCATCGCCATCAGAACAAGCAATTGGAATGGGTCATAGGACTGACCTTAACATAGCTTCTGAAACGTGAAGAGTGGATCCTTAGGTTTCTAGAAGTCTTTATCGCTAACAAAAATCTCTATATACAAAAAAACAAGTGGTTGTAACCTTAAATTTCCTCTGGTAATTTTCAAAGCATTTTATGGTCTAGGGTAGTATGTTAACTGTCAATGCTTTCTATATTGTATTATTTTCTTTTCTCTTTTATTCCCAATTATCCCCTTCAAACTTCATCAGTTTTCGTATATAAGAGTTTTGAAAAGTATGTGATCAGACTGTTAGAAACGTATGAAAATGCATAACATTTTCGTCTTCCTGATTAATTGCTTTAAATTATAAGTGAACACTGAGTTTCGTGCCTAAAGCGTTAAAAGTTTAAATTAATCAAATGTTCTATACTTACTACAGAATCATTATTCAGAGGAGGATTCCCATGAATAATCTAAGTTGGTAGTGAGTTAAACCGATAAAAAAGAAGAGAAATAAAAACCACTAAAGGCATAAAGGTATAAAAATACAATTAAAACATACCACACTAAATATTTCAAATTTCCACTAACACTCGACCGCCTCTCCGTTACGACTGGTCACGGAACTTACAATTTTAAAGTTACTGGATCTCAACTTAATACATCATCATACACCTAACAACGTGGTGAATCTGTCGATCAGTACAAACCAGATAGGAAGTTAACGACATAGAATATTATACTCCTTACTTAACACGAGTAACACACAAAATACTGTGTTGAGAACTTACCTAACGACTAAAAATAACAAAGAAGTTTTTTATTTCTTTTGTACAGAATAAGTCCTAGCGACCATATTAAACTGGTGTTTTAATTCATTTTAATCCTACACAACAAATCACTAAACAAATTGAACATACTTGGCCATTAATCAATGCGTTCTCAATTGATACGAATGATCTTTCATTGTGGCATACTTCAGGAGCGTCAACAAATATGACAGCCAAAGGCTCTTTTCTTGCGTCGACATGCACTAGTTGAGTAATAGAATTGCTTCATGATATCCCGAAAAATTACAGTGAAATGTTTCTCCAATAAATGTTTTATAAATTCCGTCAGAAAACAGATACTCTTCACACAAATGCCTTATATATATGCAGCTAAATATAATTAGAATGTACTGAAAATGGATGAAAATGAACACAAGTTGGTTTATGAGTCACTACATGTAACTTGTATACCAGCCTGGAATTTTTCGGGTTATCAGCCCTTAAGACAAATCGTCTGCGTCACCAACTTTATAAACATGTACGTTCTAGTCAGATCTATTAGCGTTAAAACGGTTGATATAAATATAGCCTAGATAACTTCACAATTCAAGGTTCTCTTACACTCATTAATGAATACAAAGCCCTCGCATCATCATTACGACTAGAAAACTATTTGAGGATCCCACACGTTTTCTCCGTCTTAGAATTATTCTAGGCCCACTCTTAAATGACCATAAATGTTTGATATGAAGCAACGGAGACAGTAAACACAGGGAGAATAACGATCGAATATTTATGAATATATGTATATTTAACCGATTACTAAGGATGAGGTACAAATATAGATAACTTCCCGAGTACACATTAGCATCAAATGATATTAAAGCTCGCTAAATCACTCTGAAGAGGTATATGAAGGCTGTTGATCGAATGAAGCACCAAGCTCTCGGTTCCGGTTTATAGCATACAAAGAGTAGACATCTAAATGCTCTTTAAGGAGTTAAGCGAAAGATTGATTATACAAATACCCACTACTAGCGATCTAGTTGCAAACCTACATATGTGCTAATAATAAATGAACTAATGAATACTATATATCTCACTCCATTGTATGCAGGATTTATTCACCGAGAACGCGAGTATTCCGTACGAATCATCTCGTCCTTTTTAAAAAAGATAGCAAGCTGTTCAAAACGTTAAGGAAACCACAACCAAACTGATTGTCAGAATATTGTGTTTACTGCATTACGGGAGACTAGCTATACTAAACCTGTTCAGCCTATCACAGAAGGACTAGAGGTGAAATAATCAGTTAATAAAATACTTAATAAATTCGTATTTGACATAATCTCGTTTCCTCTTGCCTTTTGGAACACAATATTCACGATGGCGCTCCAAGCAAGCTTATAAGGCCAGAATGACGTGCGTATTATATGACTAAGGACATTACTATCGAACCATCAACAAATGGTTTCAGCTCCTGTAGACCAATTCCAAGAAGGGTTGTACTGAGAAAAACCCATCGCCTGAGATGGTCTTACCAGCACTTTATTTCCTCCAAAAGGAAACTGGGAAGCCCGACGTAGGTTCCATTTTAGGTTGGTGAATATCTTAAGCCTGGCTGAAGTGCTCAACTATTGTCCAAAACGTATCCTCTTAGCGACAGGAGCTCGAAAACGTTACAGGGATTATCTGACTGTGAAAAGCCTGAAATACAACCAATGGCTAGGGTTGACAATAATCTATATACTTGAAATGGTGCTAAAAGCATAAACATTGATGTTCACCAGCTCCATTACTAACCGTGATATATATATATATATATATATATATATTAGTATATATATATATATTATATATATATATATATATATATATATATATATATATATATATATTAGTATATATATATATATTAGTAAACACGATCGTGTTTACTAATGAATCAATTTTTGCAGACATTGTCGACAATGTCTGCAAAAATTGAAATAGTTTATTAGACACCATCGCCTGAAGTATTACTTCCTATAAGGAGTAACGTCACTAATGCAGACACTTTATCTCCATTTAAGTAATACCGTAGCATAAAATTTTACGAAATCACGGATAACCCATGAATAGGTGCACGTTTTTGGGATGCTTAGTGCTGTGGAGTTTGTGGAGATATGACTGACAAGCTTATTTTGTGAAGTTTTTAATATTCCTTGTATTTATTTTGTCAACTTTCCACTGTACGTATATTTAACATTAAATGACTGTAACTGTTGTTTTAGTAAATGACTGGGACGATTAATCGTAATGTGTGTATTTAGGCGAAAAGTAGACAATTCAGCGGATATTTAGGCGAAAATGCGACAATTCGGCGGATATTTAAGCGATAAGTCCGTAATTTGTCGACAAAAAGGCGATAAAGGGGAAAATCCGCATTATTTCCCCCGGACAGGCGAAAAAGGCGACATTCTGGCGCGTTTTCCCCTTTATTTCCCCTTTCGTTACCAAAGCATTTACCCCTTTATTTCCCCTTTTTGGGTTGTCTGGGTTTTACGTCCCGATGAGTTCTGTGAAAGAAGCCTAGCTCTTAAGCACCAAATTATTTGACCTTTACAAAAAATACGCAACTGGTTTCTTTATTAGTAATAAAGACAGACAATTACAACTAACTTTTGCGTATATCTTATCAAAATTAAAGGATACAACTTGCACAAGCAAAACCGAATGCGGCTAGTGCAATCATGGACGCTTTTCTCTTTGTTGCTTTAACAATGATCGACCTTCTTACATTTGATTTCTCAGTATGCTTGATAAAATGTCGCAAAACATCGTCCGACTTATCCTCACTCATATTTGAGCAACGCAATTCTCAAATATCCCTCCGCCTATAGATGATTCGAATGCTTTATTCAGAATAAGATTTGTGTATTCAAGACAAAAGGCCTACGACCTATGTTATTCACTTTATAGTATGCTTCTGTGAGTGTCCAGTCTTCTCCTGAATGAGTCAATTGAAATTGCAGACAGGTTCAAAGAATTGATGACTCGATGTGAAAACCTGTATGCCACTGGTATTTTGTTCGTTCTTGGTTCTTCTACTCTTTCATACTTTCTGTCTACGGCCTACTAGGAAATCCTCACGCCATTTCAGGGGAGATCCGGCAACTTCAGGATTTTTTCAGCTATAATAGCAATCTATTTGTTGGCACCTTGTCAAATGCTTTGCCAAAGTATATATAGTCAACTTTCAATAATTTCCCATTGCCTAGAGCTTTCATCTATTGTTACGTTGTTATAAGGAGGTTTGTTGTATAAGATACACCTTTTCTGAAATCATATTGTTCGCTGTCTAACAAGTTGTGGGCCTCCACAAATGTGAACGGAATAGAAAAACTTTCACTTAACAAGCCACTGTGTGGGAAATGACGTTTATCAAAAGAAAAAAGATCAAATATTAGCAAATAGTTATGAAGTACTGTTTTGAGTTTTCGAAAATACATCACGTTTCCGAATGACAGGCTGGTTGGAAAATGCTAGATATACCACAGTAAGTGGTAAATTGCAAAAATTGATTACACTTTCGCAACCCGGGATCTGACTCCGTTGTGACCGTTTCTGACTGATATATTTATATATATACATCGTCATTCCTTGTATATAAATACCGACTTAGATCGCGTCAGTGAATAACGGAATCAAATAACCCAAATACGAGAATGGATTTTCCGATACATGTATTTTGTACAATCGTTGATTGGAACACGTAATCAGAGAGACGTAGTGAAAGAAGCAGAGAGAGAGCAAAACGACGTGCAGTGGAGAGAGCATGTGAGTCAGCTCGATTTAATCGAGCGTAAATCAATACTCATAGTCCCACCAAAATAAGATACAGACGTGTGATGAGTACGATAAGTGTATGTAGATGTGCTTATATACAAAGTCAGGATTGATATGTGCATAATAAAAAGGTAGAAACGTGACTCAAAAGGAATAGATAAGATGGCGTGTCCAGAAGCTGGAATCAGGTATGTGGGCTTAACGTAGTAACCGGCACTACAACACATAAGGAGTGAAGGGTGTATTTACAGGCCAGTTTACTATATCATTCATCTAGTATCTGCATGCTTTCATCTAAAGATGCCGCGGAAATTCAGCGATGCATCTATTCACCGTATTCCCCAAGGTCTGGGATTCTAAATTCGAATGTCAGCTTTCGTTGCATTGCGAGTGCCGAGTAACGCGAGTGGAAGAGAGTCAGCGCACTATGAAACGCTTGCAGCTGAGAGTGAAGCTTTCGGCGGTCACTGAAATCGCACTATCATCCCATTTGCCTGTGTGTGGTGTGTAGTCGTTCGAAGTCGTGTGATTCCTAGTAGTGAAATCAAACAACGGAAAAGTTCACATCCGAACTGGTGTCCACGGTCAGTAATGATTGTTTAAGGATAGCCGAAGTCTGCCACCCATCGTTCGACGAATGTGTGGGCCACTGCTTCAGCAGTAATGTCCTTGGTGAGCACTTCTTCGGTCTACACAAGTTATGACAAAAACATAGATTATTTGTTCTGAAATTACAGTGTGTCACATTAGGCATACCAGTTGACGGGCAAGACCGAATTATTACGGAAGATACAGTCATTACTGTGGTGGGTAATTCAGTGAGTTTGATGTCTTAAAAGGTACGTACTTATGCCTGTTATGGAGAGTGAGCCGCCGACTAGCGTCCTCCGACTCACACTGGCCTGGGCCATCCTTTCTAGTTCTATACAATTTTAGTTCATTCTTCTCATGTCTGTCTCCATTTCTTTGGTCTTCCTCTCCTCCTTGCTTTGTGACGCAGTTGAGTGCTTTCCTCAATGTGTGTCTTATCCATTTCCAGCGCTCCATCCTGATTTCTTCCTCCGCCTGGAGCCCCTATAGGGCTGTAGGGCTAGTGAAATTCCACTAAGCACTGGCCAAATCATCCGGAAGTTGGGTCATTGATTGTCGAACAACTCATCGATCCTCGTCAAGATCAAGGACGACCGACGCCCATCAGTTAATCGTACGCCATGGACTGGCCCGTGTGGCGGTGGTCTTACTTTCACTTCTATCTACATTGACTAATATATTTCTGTAATAACGTTCTCTGTGTTGTGGTACTTTTCAAAGCATCTATGATACATTTATACATCAATGGGGTAGTCCATGCAAGGTGCTGACCACGAGGTGTGACTTCGACGTTAGCTGGTGTCGTCATGTCATTCTGGAGTAAGTTTCCGATCGTTCGACACAGATAATCTACGTTCTGCCGGTCCCAAGCCCGGATAAATGAGGAGGTTTGGGCATGAGGTTATTGACCTCATCTCGTAGAAAACTAACTCGCTAAAAACCTCCAACCACGAAAAACTATTTTATGAGGTACACTGGTCATAAAATTATGGAGGATGACCCTTCTCACATTTGAATGCAAATACTATTAGTAATATCTTCGTTGTCAATATGACAATTGGAGCGCTCTACTCAGTTTACTTTAAGACGTGCAACTCTTATCCGGCAGCAAATAAACGTAATTTTGAGAGCTTATTTAAACCGTGACCTTATATCCCTCTGAAACATCAAAGGCATTAGTGATGGCGCAGGACGAAGTCACTCGTCACATATGCGTTATCAGTGGCATATCTAGAGAGGACCGAACAAGAGAGTAAGAAAAAGAAAGGATGAGGGGCAAAGCAGACAGTGTTCATGCTTGTTGAAGCTGAGTCATTTGTGGCTAAATAGTAAAGGTATGACTACTTAGTTGGCGAGACTCTAATTTATGGACGAGCCAGTCAGAAGTGTTTCAGAGATTTCAAGGTCACAGCGCCAACTTCAGTGCTTAACGCTAACGTACGATGGGTTCACAACAAATTTTATATAAAACGTGGTAATTGAGCGGCTGGCATTAAAGCTTATGTCAGTTCGTGATGAAAACCGCATATATAATTCCTAACTAATGCAAATTATGATAACTATCGCGAATCGGATAACAAAAGCACCAGTAACACTGGTTGCAGCCAGGTACTACAATATATACGAATGTTTGGAGAGCGTACAGACTCCTACATAGGCTTGGTTATGTGCATCGTGTCGTTATTTACTAGTAGCATTTTGTGCACTCAACAGCCGAAGTACACATAAACAATATTGAAACTATGTGGTCGAGTGTGAAAGAGATTTTGAGACTTTTTCATGGCTCCAGAGGCCGACTATTCTGTAGCCATATGGATGGTTTCCTCCACTGCATGCTTTACGATTTTACAACCTCAGAACCTCTTTATAACCTTGACAAGTTTTTGAACCACGTATAAGAAATGTATCCACTTTATTTCCTTGGTTTCATATATTTTTATTTTACACTGACTGTTCGCTGATTGACTAATATTCTCAAGGTCACTTAAAATTCCTTCAGAGGTCGTCCATAAATTAGAGTCTCGCCACCAAGTCTAATATTCTATTATGAAGGTACTCATAAGCAAGAGCATTCTTACAGGTTAAAGAAATCAAGAGTGAATATGGTACAAATGGACAAAGAAGGGAATAAATGGAGGTGGCTCAAAAAGAAGTTAAAAGTATAGGATTATGTGAAGCATTAAAATATAGTACCGAAAACAGTATTCTGACACACAAATGACTATCTCCCTTTTTTGTCGAAGCCATTTCAGTTTATTTTATTTTTATTGATTTTATAGGGTCATGAACAGGCTTCGTTTTTGGCAATTTGTATATTTTCGCTTGTAAATAGGATTACTCTATAGCAAATGAGACCAATTTAACGTCACAAACACGACTTAAATATGTACCTTGCATAATAAATTATTGAAGATGCCATGGGTATTTGGCGTTTGACAACGCTTTAACAAGTAACAATTTCTACTATGAATCGCACCCACTAAGTGCAATCAAAAGACAGAAGCGAGGAGGTTCAAAGATATATTTGATAAGCTATTAATATATCGAGGATCGTCTGGTCTAATCTGGCTAGCGATTGAAGGTGATGTTGAGCACGGCGTTCCCACTCGTGATATGGTGTGGATGTATGACCGAGCGCCTTTAGCTAGGTGAGTCCATTAAAACTAATGTGGTCAGCATCCAATGTCGAAAACTTACAGAGCTACTTATTTTGGGGATTTATTTACCGTTGCATTATTATCAAAACGACTGGTTTGTGACATCCGACTTGAATAATGAGCCGCAATTAAACAAAATGTTCTGTTCTACAGACATAGGTGGATCGAAGTTACCCCCTACCATCATGTTTGCTTTTCGGTAGCGCCACCCTACCTCCTTTTGTGATGTTAGGCTTTCTTACGTTTATGGTGTGTATGAATATTAATTTTATCTAAGCTCCTTTTTGCAATAAACTGTTTCTACTAGTCCCACGTTACAAGTAAATCAGATGGTCGAAGCCTCTGTATTGTGGGTTAGATATCTATTTAGTATATCACACTGCTTTGAAGATAAATAATGGTATAAGTAATAAAACAGGCCAGATTATGTAGTTTAGAGACCGTAAAGATAAATAGCAAATCAAAGAATTCGCAAGAGTTTAGAATTGTATAATTTTCGGAGTAAGAAAACAAAACATTTAGCGGCTCATGAGAACCTAGGATATTATGAGCTTCTTATGATCGACCATAGTTGATCAACATCGATAAGATTAATGAGTTATCTGTCTGCTTGTAATAGAAAAAAAGGACAGGATATTCAGGGAGAATAATGCAAGTTTAACCATTAGAGAGATGCAGTATCTTAATTTGGAAAGTAGGAGCATAAGGGCATAACCAATAAACAATGAATAATGGGAGAAGGTAAACCATGTGTTCTATCATTTAGTTATATTCATTTAATGACGATTAGGGTCCGTTATATTCATGATCGGTCTAGATACTAGGCAGTCCATAAAAAAGTGCCTCATTGTTGGGCGGAATTTCAGCGCATAGTTGATGAAGCTCTTTAGTGCCAATTTATAGTGCAATCAGTCTTTTGAACCTGGTGATAGCGTCACAGTTACGGATCGGTATTGTCAACCTACTCCATAATAAACTATGGCGCACTGTAAAAAACTTACAACTCATTGGTTTTCGGTGTTTTACTATTAGCAGTGTACATGAGTTGTTTCTCAGCTTGTAGATCGGGTCATGGATAAGATAAGATCCATACATTTGAATAGATCATAGAAAAAAGAGCAGATCACCACAACGATCACGATACAAGTCACAGAGCAGGTCAAAAACGTTCGGACAGTGTGGATAGTTTTGTTGGCATCACTGGACGTCTGGTGTCAAATCAACAAGATACAAACGAAGATGCACCTGACGTAGACAGATTCCGAAGAATATAGGAAACGAACAACCCATTCACAAGTCACGGTGACCGAGGAAAAGTACCTAAACTTTCACTTGTTTTATGTTGAAGACAGAAGTTCAGGCCTGTATTTCTTGATGAATACCGGTGCGGCACTTAGTATCATTCCTCGGAACATAACTGTACTAGGTCGAAAAACTTCTCCAGTTACACTTCAAGCTGCCAAGAAAACTGAACTCGCTACGTTTAGGCTGAAAATGTTGACACTAAGTTTACGGTTTAGAAGATAATTCCCCTGGGTTTTCACTGTAGCCGATTTATATCTGACAGTAAGCCTAAATTACTGCCTTTGATATTTCAGAAAGGTTTATAATTGTGTTTACTAAAAGTCAGTTACATTTGTCACCTGGCGAACACTATCGATAGGCATATAGTAATGTGTTAACGTTGTAGTCTTTAACTGATCGGTTTTACACTTACCGCGTTACTTCTTGATGCAAATAGCACTAGGCTTCGCCTAATATGATTCTCGATCACTGGTTGCTTGTGCAACGCAACTAAATGAAGAGCGCCCACTTTTGCACATGACGTCCGAGCTTCACTAACTTTTTTCATATTCTTATGTACGTTAATTTGTTCCTCTGTTGCTACGAGCGATGAGTCTCATGGCCTCCCTCCAAGTTTGAGGTATGCACGAATAAAGTTTTACTCACATCTGCATACTTTCATACAAAGCAACCACGTAAGTGAGTATCCATGTGCTGGGATACTCAGAAAAATATCCCAGAAACAATTATCCGGTTAAGTCTAACGCTACCCTTGAACGTTAAATGGTGTCATTTCCCTATTGGTCGTTTCCCTACTGATCAATATTTATTTCGCGTGTCATTTTCCTATTGGTCAATATTATTTAACGTGTCATCTTTCTGTTGGTCAATATTTATAGTAATCCTAACTGTATAAATATGCTTTTGTTTGTAAATCATTATTCTGCTGCTCCTGACCCCATAAACGATTTCTCAACTACGGTTCGTGTTCTGATATATTGGAGATTGGGAACAGTATTGGGGTCGAACTGGGATATCTGAAGCTTGTCAACTGGTAGAATTTAGAGTAGCCAACTCGCGATTCACAATACCATGGAGTTAAAACTTTTCGATAATTACATCGCCAACATGGAAGAACATCAAACGTACATTTAGTAACAACATAAAATTGGTTTCAACAGTCGCTACGATTTCCCTCACTTTGTTGGTTAATTTAATGAATATTTGTCATCTGCATTTGTAAGGTTCCTGTTTCAACCACTGGTTGAAAATTTAAAGCCACGTTTCAATTTAACCCAACTGAAAGAATTCGATAAAGCAATCGCTGCTAAAAGTAACGTACAGGCCCACTGAAGGCGTGTTAGGTCTAGTTGATGCAATGGTTCTACCATTAGCCTTATGTAGGAAACTCCAAAACAATGCAGAGTACAAAGAGATAATCAGTAGTTGATGTGATCCGTGAACAAGAATGTTTTAAAAGTTATTCAGCTTTTCCAAATCCACGTACACTATAAAATCAAGGCAGCACACAGTCGGGCAAACTACTTAGCACTATTCACAAATAGAATGCCCGCCACCACTCCAGCCCTTAGAGATCGCGTGTGATAAAGTGCGATGGTTTTGAACAGGGAGTGACTTTTAACTTACCCTTGCAAAAAAGAAAAATTAATTTGTTTTTGAATATTATGTTTGCTATTTGCCATAGGAAGATTTTTCCTCATATGTACTTGCAGTTTCATCCCTTTTATTTCTTGTTACTTCCTGATTCGTTTTAAATTTTGTCTCCGTTGAATTTTGATCCTTGTGACTGCCAAACTGATTCACCACTCTGATATTTGTTGATTTTAGTTTCTATAAAAGTTTATTAATTTTGACAAGTGATTAACATTTAAGATCCCCAACGTTGTTAAGTTATTATCTTATGATTTTAATAATTTACCTTAGAGTGAGCTAAGTCGAACTGTTCATAAGGACAAAAGTGTACTCCTTTAAACAAGCAACTCGTTTGTAGTTTTAATATATTCTGTAATTATTTTTTTCATAGCCTGACTGTAACGGGTTTCGGGGATGCAAATTGATCATACGATTTATTTCTCAAGGCATATTATTTGATACATATTGTTTATAAGACTATTACCACACAATCTTACTAAATTACTGTTCTTGCCATTTTAATCAGTGTATGATACGAAGTAGTTGAGTCGCACATATTATGGTTCTAAAAAATGATATTGAAAGAAATAACAAAACATCAACTCAACTGTAAAATTTGGTTAGGAGTTTACTTCAGAAATTTGGAACATGATTCTGTGTTCCTTTTATAACGACGAAACGTTTGCAGGATGAACATATTAAAGATGAAAAGGCGAAGAAATAAACAGATGTTTCTTTGTATCGCAAATAGTACTCTGAGTGTCCTAGCTGCCACATGTTTCGAACAAACTCAACATGTTCATTCATTTATATTGAAAACCTCCAACATTTACTCGTTATCGCCTATATTTAAATATTGCGCGCAATATTTGATAATTCATCTAATCTCTCCATAATTGTGAGTCTGCACGTTCACTTAACTTATATTAAACAAAATTTCAACAATCCCTGTCTAACCAGTTGGCATGACAGAAAGTGAGTATTAATTATAGTGTTTTTTCATATATGAACCCGGTTGTTCAATTATACAAAGTTTGAATAGTTTGATGACTTAATAGTCCGTTCGACTTCGTAAATGGTAAAAGCCATGACAGATTCGTTTAGGCCTCAAAAACAACTTCTAGTTAAAGAATATAAAAGAGCAAACAACCTACCAAAAACACCAGAAAATAAATACCAAACCCTCAGAATCTGAGTGGTTGTGCAAGACCAACACTGATAATAGGTCAGGCTGTATTGTGTTAAGAACCTGAATGGTAAGAAAAAGATCTGAGATAGGTTGCCTTCAGTATCACTAAAACCAAAGTAAACAGAGTCTAACAAAGAAAGTTTCCACTCATGTCCTACAACTAAGTGACGTCCTCTTATGTTTACTTGAGTATTGGAATGTACTAATGATGAAAGAGATTGTATAACAAAACTCGGTTTTCAGAGTGTTCGTATAGAAACTCATCACGAGTGTGAACTGACAGTTAACATAAAGTTACTCATTCGAAAACAACAAAACAGTTGGTTTTTGAGTTTTTAAATTTTGCACACAAAAATGGGGAATTCCAACACCGACTTGGTCATTAACCTTAAAATTTAATTTCGTAAAAATAGGAACTTAACCATTTTTATAAGCTAAAAATCTTAGTGTCCTGACAAAATATATTTTAAATCAACCAACCAGAAATTAAAGCAATTACAAGGAAGTGAGTAAAAGACTAACAGAGCTTGATGTATATGTGCGAAAAGCGTAGCACAACAGTTTCATTTGTTTTCTTACACACAGAAAAGAGAACAATATATGTTAGTAAATAATAATACAAAAGACTTATTACTCCATAAGGTAAATGCAAAAATAAACATATACAAAATCTGACAGTGAAAATATTATTAAGTTGAATACTATTTATTTTTCGGAGAATGGACATGACCGATTTGTTTCAAAAACCCAAATCCACACAGTAGATTGATGAAAAAGTACAATCATATTATGGAGTTAAAAATTTAAGTGGATGAAAGTCATGCTATTAAATAAGTTTACAAGTACGATTCATGTCTTCCATAGAAGTAAACCACAAAAATAAGGAATAAAGAATATAGAAAGTCAGGAGCATATCCAAAAAGGTCACATATACACAGTTGTTTATATATAAACAGAAGATAAATGAAAACATAAATTACACATATTACAATTAACCATCCACCCAAAAAATTAAATCACGAATAAAACGGATCACAAGTGTAATATTATCATTGAATGTCACATAAGAAAATACTATTAGAACATAGATAAATGAATGTATTAGCACTTGGGTTAAAACTGGATAATAGTAATTCCTAATGGGAAATAAGAGTATCACATACACAGTGAAATGGTTCATAACGAAGTATCACCTTCAACACACGGTGACATGAACCATCTCATGAAAGATGAAAAATTGTAGTAGTAAACCTCATTAGATGATACTTTAAGATAATTCTATCACAGGTGGCCAAGTTACATGAAACGAGCTTTTGGATTCATTGAATTTCGAATAGTATTTAGAATCTGTTGAGTTAGGTGACAGAGTGAGCATTAAATCTCTTTCGATGTCATCAAAAAGCTGAAGTTCTGTTATGAGTAGATCATCGTTTCGACCACAAATTTGATGTTTGGATGATGTTGGATTTCCGAATAAATAAGACCAAAATGAATGTCCAGGACCACAGTCTTCCAACTCACTTGCTTCCCCAAGAAGTCTCGAACGCTGAACTGAAAGTTAATGAAAAGCAACACAAAATAACTAATATCATATAATAAACTCGAATACTAACATTTGTTACACAAAAGAAAAAACTTTTGGATATGACATATTATGTTCAACTATTTGAATATGATAGACAGACGGTAAGAATAAAATAATAAAAAAATTGTACAACATCAAATATGAACTTTGTGATAATCGGGAAACAAAAATAAAGTACGTAACTTCCACGCAGAAGATCAAAATAATTCGATTTGTATGGCAGAATGACAAATTTACTTACTAATGAGTTGTTTAATCTCCTAAATTTCATAAAACGTATGGCATTAAAGTAAAAAACGATTTCAGTATATACCAATTCGTAATCTATGTAACAAATGTTATAATCTAAAGTGTTTGAATGCTCTATATTTGACTCCAGTTGGATTGTTTCTGATTGCCATTGAGATATACATGTCGCCAATCCTCGTACATAATTATCGACTTAATCCGAGTTAGTAAATAACGGGATTAAATAAGTCAAATACGAGAATGGATTTTTGAAGACATACATTTTGTACACTCGTTGATCTGGAGAGATAATCCGAAGCACGAAGTGAAATGATGTGCACTGGAGAATGCGTGTGAGCCAACTCAATTTAATCAAGCATTAATAGATATTTATAGTCAGATAAAAATAAGACATGTGATGAGTAAGATAAGAAATGCACAAATACGCTCATATAAAAAGTCAAGGTTGATAGGCGAATAATTAACAAGGTCAAAAGGTGACTCAAGATGAATGAATAAATTGGCTAGTCCAGAAGCTAGAGCAAGCTGTGACCTTAAAATAGTAACCGACACAACAAGTGTCTCGTAGCTTACTTGAATTATGACGTGAATATTGAACATAAAAAAGGTCAGATCATATGGGAACAGTATGTATTATCAGCTAAAAAATCAATGAAATTTAGTGTTTAACTCAACAGACATCAACAAACAGCAGCCAAAATGTCAAGTGATGGTTAAATAAATTTTAGTATTTAAAGAAAAAAACATGCATACGGGATGAAAAGGATTTTGCCACGAATTGGTAAAGTACATGCAAAACAAAGAAAATGAAACGAATATGGTAATGAGGCAAGACTACAATCAATGATGTTTGAAGAAGGCAGTTTTTAATAAAACTATATATCACAGAATAAGTTAGGACGGCTCTCGAGAAGACTGATGGAGCCTCTAGAGTCCCTAAAGGAGCCTAAGAGTTTCCACCCAATCAGAACCTGATGGGACTTTCTAGAATATTAACGTGGCATGCTACGATTGGACAGTAGTGCAACTTGTCTCCTTGGGGATTGGCTGAATTTTATTTTTATTTATTTTATTTGAACACATATATATTGGTACAGGAGTGCGCCAAACATATATGCGCCATACAATTTCAGTTCATTAATTGCATGTGGGCTGCGTTACTGCCCGGGTGCCCAGACCGAAGCAGGTGGTTCGCTTAGGGGGCCACACCCCGAGCCTTTGACCTAAAGGTCTAACCCACAAGGCAGTGGAGCATCGTAAGGAGATGCAGTCCTATGGTAGCCGGTGACCGAAAATTGGTTCGTACGCCATTTGTTCCCGCAGGATACTGGTGCCCATGTGCACCATTGGTTTGGAATCCGGTTAAAGCGCCGGACATTCGCTTTTCGTCCTCTCATTTTCGTAAACAACACCCCCGCCACGAGAAAGCAGTGAGTAGGACTTCCCTGGCAGAGGTTGTATACGCGCGGCCGTGTGAGAGTATTTCGAGAGGAAGGGCGAACCAACCCCGCTCTCGGCCATACCAGGGCGTTTGTTACAGCCAACACTAATAATTACAAATACACGCATTTTTTCTGTACATTTTTGGTTTTTACGCAACAAACACTTATCATGCCTTCTGATTTGTGATTGTGGGGATTTTATGTTTGAGTACCGTTAGTGGTATATTATATTCTGCGCTAATCAAGTAATGAACGTAACGGAATGCACAGCAATTAATAGGTAGAATCTGGCCGATATAAAATGAGGGAACCTTTGAAAAGATATGACTTTAACAAACTCTTTTGATAGAGCATTAATGATAGAAAAGGTAGTGATATGATCAATGTAAAACAAGTAATGATATCATTTTATAATACACCATAGTGGACAGAAAATACACTACAAGTCATAAATTTTTAAGGCTAGCGTTATTGTTACTAGTTTACGAAAACAAGCACTGAAAGTATGACTACACTATGCGTTTTTGAATTAAAAATACATGGAATACAGATGTTTTTATTTTGGTTTAGAAGTGATCTCTACTTTTTTAAGCACTCAGTTACATTCTCGCAAATAACGAAGTATAAATAGAAGTATGACCTATGTAAGTCCCTCTATAAAACCAGTTAAGACGATAAACACTAGTAGATAATCCAACCGCTGACAACTTATCTTTGATATTTCGAGTTAGGATTCAGTTAGCTTAAAAATTAAGGAACAATCTAGGAGCTTTGAAAGACTGTATTCAGTTGACGAGTTAAAAATCCCCAACTACGTTACAAAACAGCAGCAAAAATTATATGCGTAGGATTCCCGAACAGGTTATCACTAGTTTATTTTCATCACCTTTGTTATATACAAAGCATTTCTAAATCTAGGTATTTTTCACTTAATTAATGTTCACTTAAATAATCTTGTCAGTAGTTAAGTGAACAAACTAAGAATATTCATTCAATGAATTCTTGAAGTGAAATTAGAAATTGGATAGTATTGGCACATAGATATAGGTGACCCACTCAGTAACTAAATATGGTATCACAGTAGTTCGAATCCCCTTTAACCTTATCAACCGGAACAACTAAAAGTAAAATGATTTGATTTCTTAAAAGATTGTGATGCGTGCAACAGTTACAAACTATAAGCACACTTTTATGCAAGTCTACTTTTATCTAACCAGGTAAAAAACCTAGTAAGCAAATGTGTCGTTTTTAATCCCACTAATTATTAACTCTTCGATAAATCTTCTGTCTAAACGCTTGAATCAGTTACCTAAGCTCTTCTATAACCCCAGGTTAAATCTAAACGAAAAATTAAAACAGAGAGAAAGGGCGAAACGTGGAAAAAGGTTAACTTATGTACAGAAAATCGAGAGTATTTATGGCATTTCGGATGACCTTGGGATTCTAGAATCATAGTAATCCTACGATCAGAAGTTTGACATTTGACTCTCCACTTTCCAAATGTTCCTGAGAAACGTCCACTCAACGCTGATTAGATAAAATGTTTCTCAGTTTTCAGGGCCTCTATGAACATTTCAGGGAATTATTCGGGTCTTCTCAACATTTCTTCCACAAAATAAAACTTCAGCTTGGGGTTTACATCCCTTTCACACATGCATATATATATATACCTATTTATCATATTCAATACATGGATATGGGTAAAAGTCAACAAATTCACTTGACAAGTCAATCCGCGTAATACAGCAACTGATCAGATCATTATATTAACTCATTCAAAATACACAACATATACAATTCTCACTTCCTACAAACAGTGTACGTTTGAGTTTCTGAATATATTTTATGAAACATATCGCTTCTCATATCGAATTGTCAAATGAATCTAGTTATATGATGAAACCAATCTAAATAATATGCGAAATTAATAGGCATCAGGATTTATAATCATTGGAATTAGACAGGGTTTAAAAGTACAAAATTACACAAGAGTAGTTATAAAAGACATCTACAAGAAGCTGACTTCAAATGAATAAATCTTAACTAGAATAAAAGTGAATGGGAACTAACCATGAAATTTCTGAGTAGCTGAAGAATGTAGAGGGAACTGACTGACTAGTTTTGATGTTTGTTCTTGTGGTGAATCATGCGCCACAAACTGGGTGTCATATGACTTTTTTACACCAAAATTATTGAAAGAACTATGTTTATACTCACTAAACTGAGGTTGTTTTGAGAACGAGTAACCAATCTAGAATTAGAAAATTATGAAAAGACCAACAGGCTACTTACATATATAAGCATACAGTTATTATACTAATTATAACTTACCATCAAGTTCATGTTGTTTTGATGAATATATGTGCTGACCGTGCACAAAAAACATTAACAATCATTAAGAATGCATAATGGATTGAAGAGTATTATAAGATCAATCAAATATACAGAAAATGTCCAAAGTATATTTACCAATTTACTTAAATTCATCTTATACTATGTACTAGTTTGAAAATAACATCCAAAGAATATCTAATTCATGTAAGTAATACTTACAATCATCAATATGAATGAAAATGATTTCCTTTATCATCTATCGCTGATACAAAACTTTCAAGATTTAATAAATGAAATGCATTTATATAAATATGGTTACACAAAGTCTTTATAAAAAAGAACACTAAATCATCCGAAGTTGATGTATTACCTGGGATAATGAACCAGATACTAGACGCTGTGGAACTTGTGATACCCAGAAATTGAAGGAATTTTGAGGACTCAAAGTAAAGCTTAGGCCAGTGTTCAGTGCGTTTTGATTGCCATTTCCTGAAGGTTGCCCAATCCATAAGGCAGCAAAACATAAAGCAAAGACCATTAAACAAGTGGAAGGTGAACCATTACTATGAGTAATTCGAGTTACAGAATCAACAGAACCATTGCCATTCATAGTCAAATGATTTGTTTGATTTCCAGTTTTGATTGAATCAGTGGAGCATGTCGAAGTTGGGGTGTTACTGGATTTAGATTTACTGACAAGTTGCTGTAATAGACGCAATTGACCTAGCAAAGAACGATTTGTACTTTCTAAGCCATCCACACGACGTTTCAAATCAATATTCTCTTGTGAATAAATACTGACTCTAAATAATAAAAATATACATAACCACAATTACGAGAACAAAAGATATTCGATACGATGATGAAATAGTAATTAGTGAATTTTTAAAATGAGTACAAGCTAATAAACATTAGGTAAAATGATCAGGGTACTCACTAAAGAACTTTATAAACTATTGTTTTGACTGCTTGCTATTTCAACCATGTACTTTGAATAAAAGCTTGAAATTATACTAATTTTCGAAGGGATCATATAAGCCATTAGATTGCATGAGTCGATGAACGGACAGTAGGTTTATAAAACTTAGAGAAATCACTGGGAGATAAGCGCTTTATTCAGTGAATGAACGGACGATAATTCATTTTCTTACAATACCCATATATTAAACTTTTCCCGAAAAAAAACGATTGAAAGAACAGAAAGTGACTAATAATTAAAGAATGAATTAAAGTTGGTTTTAGGATACAATAATCAATTAAAAAGCCATACTGTCACTGAAAGAACCGAACTGCTACTGAGTCAGAAAATTAATAAGTCTTTGTATCTCAAACAAGAAGCCGTAAAAAGATAGAGAGAGAACTCCAGATTAAATTCAACTTTTAATTAAAATATCCAGTCTGATTAATACATTATTGATTGCTATGGATAGTAACAAATGTAAAAAAAAAAGAAAGAACAGTACTCGAGTTACAAAAACTCAATTATTGATTAGTGTAAATTAAAAAGTTAACTTAATTAGGCCAAAGAATATGGTTAATAGTCGATTAATATGTAGAGTAATAACGATAATAAAAAGAAAAAATGTGACAAATGATGAATAAAATAGACGATGAATTAATTATGTTCTTGGCTACAAAGCAAAGAGTTCCAGTAAAAGTTAATTAACAAAATGCTAAGATAAAATGCACTTGCTAAACTAAACGTGATTTTTAGAAGCATATAAACGAGTGTGTAAAGAATAATAATAATCACTTAACCTAAGAATGTACAATAATATATTGGTATATAGAATGAATCGACTATCCATAGTAATAATCTTAGACCTTATTTTATTTCCAATTAAACCAATACTAATAATCAGAAAATAAGACTACACATATCTATTGTCCAAAAATTACTTCTAGTTGGACAATGTATATTGATTAAACACAAAAGGAATAAAAATAAAAAGAACAATAAGACATAAACAACTAACACACAGGAATTGAGAGTTGAATCTAAATTATTTGAAGGTACAAATACACCTTTACCTTTCCGTATGCATATATATATCCTAATAATTAGGGTGTTATGTATGTTGCTGAAATAAAAGGTCAGATCGATACAAGAGAGCATGCAAAAGACCACTTAAAAATGTCAAGGACGATCTCAGGATACGATATCACGTAGACATAAATAAATGAACATCAACACAGGCGTACAAATGTTCAGTCAGCTAAACTTCTCAATACCAGACAGAAATATATAATTTATAATCCCATTTATTTCCAATAAAGGGGATTTCTAAGAAAAACAATATTATGTATAATGACACAATTCATGTATATTGATAGATGAAAACTGGAAATAATTATCATGTCATTATCATCTGCTTTCGAATGAAAGGTTAAACATTAGGTTCATAGTACAGACTAGTAGGAAAATAAATTTACATTTTCTTCTCAGTGAAGCGGTCGACACGCTCAACTACTTCTACGGTTGGGACATTTTCTCCTACTTAGTGGGAGTGGCGTGGTGGTTGTGCAAACTGAAAACTTAATATTCATTTATGCACTTTCGGGTTGGAACTTTGATTTATTTAGTTTTGAACAATTGGTAGTTCAAAGCCAATGGTACAAAATCATACCTGACAGATGAGTTACATGATAAAACGGGGCCCTGATGTTTTGAGAAGATTGCACACTGAGTTTGTGAAACAGTATCCTGAAAACCGTATTATACAGCTGTGTTTCTTAATGTTTGCACTTTGATGTTGAGAAGGTACATTTTTATAGAATTTAACTATATTATGTTAGTTATTACGTTAATAATCACAATTATCAGATATTGATGGAGCATAAGCGGACTGACAACAAAATAAACGGGTTTACTTTTTGTCAAACAATTTTGTTTGTTGTTTAATGATTTTTAAACACAAATGGTACACTAGGAAATAATATGGCTGACATTTATTGCACGGTCATTGTGATTCCTGAACCCTGGTGCTGAAATTGTTCTGTGTGATTAAATAAATTTAGAAATAGATGATTGGTTAACTTGCCTTTGAAAATTTGTGCTCATGTGTTGAGGAACATTGTTGCGAATGGAACGCTACCAGATACAGCGTGGTTAAGAACACGTTATCGGTGCCCGTGACAACGTTCGAAACAATACAGTTAGTACTTTGTAAGTTATTTATGCTCATCGTTTGGAGAAAAGGTAATCAGTCGAAGAATACTTACGTCCTATATCACTTTTTAGATATCAGTAACCAATAATTACCGTTTAGAAACTAATCACTTCATTGGACAAAATAAGATGAAAAATTTTTATTGAAAAATTGCAAAACTAACCGTGCGATGGACAAATATTATCCTATCATTTTAAATTATTCTGAGTTCATGAACATACATGATTGTGATGACGCAGTCAGTTGTTGCCCTTCACAACGTAAAACTTGGCACATATATGCATCAATTAAAATTCCCATACCCAATCATCACAGTGAGATACTAAAGTAGCACAAGTAGGAGTGATATTAGAAATAGTAGAAAAAATTAGACACAAAAGATATGATTCGAGGAGAAAGATTCGTCGAATCGAAAGCTTTACAAAAACGATTCAGAAGCTTAAAATACTAGGAAAGACAAAGTATGAATGCGCTTGTGTCATTGCGAGTAATTCTAAGCTATGTCACTCAAGGTCTCCAAGCATTGTTTACGGTGATCGCGGAGATCCTAGCCACGTAGTCTGAGCCAACATACACGGATCAGTCCAATTATCTATGACTTCATGGGTTGTCGTAAATTTATTTGAGCATCTGTGGCTTTCATCTAGCGCTTTCTTGAAGATGAGTAATGAATATCCCAACCACATTGATTGACGAAGTTTAGTAACCACCAATCAACTTGACATACTTGCCTAGTAACTTGTGTTTTACCACAGCAATGAGATGAAGGCATTTGGTATAGAATGGTAATAAAATACGAGTATTCTTTATTTTTAAAGGACACAAACTAAAACAGAGCGAATAGTTGTGCAGTATATTAGTCCTTTGGTTGACATACGGACATATTTATTAAGCCACGATAGATGAAAGTTGGCAAAAGCCAATCACGAGCTTTAGTTATGCATTGAGTCATTATAGAGGTTAATAACATAGAAACCATATTAGTCAAACTGATACCTCTGTGGTTTTCATGAAAGCACTTCTTTCCTTTCTTATTAACTCGAACGATCAGCAACGGCAACTAGTCAGATAGGGTCGCGTTCAGTCCTCAGACTAATTTTAGGTGCTTTCAGTCTTACTAATCACCAGCCGACCTCAGCATGGTAGGACCTAGAAATAGTTTTCTTAGCCAATCTGTCTTGACTGGGTCACTAATATAGGTGAACTCAATCATCACGTTGAAGTAGCAAGCCACAGTCAGGAGTTTTATGATATTTATGAAACTATGATGACGATGTACAAATTCGGAAAACTCAACTATTCACAATTATGAAATATGTTTATTTAAGAAATCCAGTTATACTGACAACTAATTTTCCTAGTTTACAATTTGCGTAAACAACTACTACTTTAAAACTGTGTATAATGCATCCTTACTTAAGGGCATTTCAGTCATCTAACCTAACAGTAATGTATGCAAAATGGCGTTTCTACTCCTCCAAAAATAATGTACAAAGCTTACCTATCATTTACAAAAAGTAAACATGTTTATTGGAGAGAAAATGATTAAAAAAACCTTGTGAAGATGAAAGGTCAGTTTTTAAGGAATGTATAAGATATCATTGATAGAAACCATAGTTTATGATGTTATTCAGCGTGCAGAAAATTCAATCAATAAAGTAATGATCAGTAAACATAACAACCTTTTATGAATGACATGCAGCTAAAAGGCATAAATTAATTAAACACTGTTCTTGGATTTTTTTAACGATAAAACTTCATTCAATATGTTGACATTATTATGGAATGTGAAACATAAATAACTAGAGCAGAAACAAGCAAAATTTATTTAGAAATTCACTGACAAAGAGAAAGTTTGGTGATCACATAATCAAAACCCATATATACGAGCTGAAGTAACTATCTGATGGAAAAGTGGCATAATATTTGTTAAAAGTATGTAAAGACGCCTTTGACATAGTTACCCCAGTTTGTAGTCGGTGATTGAGTATGCATACTTACTACTGATTTACAATGTGAATGTCAGATATTATTCAAATGATAAAGTGGCTGTAAGTGACAAGGATTAAAATGATTATTAACGTGAAAATAAGATACGTATTTAGATGTTTTGAAAAATGTTTGGATACCGACTCGTTTGTATTGTCGTATCTGTTTTGATCATTTTATTATCATAGGTAATTTCTGTTTCTTGTTCAGAAACATAATCATATAATTCAATCCAATATTCTTTAGAATGTATACAGAACCCTTCAATAAGCTCTTATTTTAAGTAATCTCTCTATCGATATCATTTTACAACTGAAATAAAGATACACTTTGTTTACTGTTTACGTAAATAAATACCACTTATTCTAAAAGTAATATATGTTTGCTCATGTATAAAGTATGAAGTGTGTACGAAGTTTCTCAAACTTGAGGTTCACTTAATGCAAGTATACAAAGAAGACAAACACTTATCGATCAATAGTTTTAAAACTTTTATAATATATTACTGTATACTGAAACAAAAACGTAGAATACAAGTATATCAAAGAAAAGAATGTTGAACAGCAAGGTTTTAACTGTTGAGAATGCTAGATCCACAGAAATCACTTGGTAAAGATCTTATTTTTGTAATTTTACTTTGGAAATTTAAATCTTTTGCTTTCGCGCTAAAAGTGCCCTCTTTTACCTTCAGATTGTATTTTCCACTTCAAAAGTCCCTAAATATCACTGGTTTGTTCCCTTTTTTAATACGCTATTTTATGACGTTTCTCAAGGACGTTTTTATGATGTATATATACGCTTGAGTTGTGTGCTTGTTCGTTTGTGCTTCTGGCTGCTTGGGGAACATGATTTCTCTCATCTGAGTTAGCGGGGCTGTGACGCATTGGGATAGTTTAGTTTGTCTTGTCGTTGATCCTTCGTTCCGTTCGCTAATTTAAGGTGATCTCTTCACGCATGGAATTAACTAAGAAAATAGCTACACAGCAATCCAGTTAACACCGGTAACTAAGACGGCTTAAATAGCAATTCATTTAGTGTATGACACAAACAGCTTAGTACAATAAAAACAATGTACCTCCTACATAGGTGTTAATGTTTAGCTAATGTGACAGAAATCAATATATCATTATTATCAATGATTGATTTATTCTGCAATGTTTAGTTTTATGTAACTTTAAACAACTGATGATCATGCAAAGTGCATTTATAAATTTATATCGAAGAAAAAAATTAGTGAACTATGAGTACATTTTCATGCACTACTAAAAAATACCGGTAGTAATAAGTACCTCTCTACTCAATAAACATGTTCAGATTCAAAAATATTCTGTTTACTTAAAACTTAGAGAAATATAATACATGTATGTATATATATTTATAGAAGCCATTAACAACGTAGTAGATGTTATGAGTGTAACATTCAAATCAATATTTCTAGATTGATGGGGAACAAATTACTTAAGCAGATATTCTGCTCTTTGTACAGAGTGGGCAGTGGATTCATATAAATAATCTAACTACTTCTAACAATAAAAACATTGACAGAATTTATGAGTTGAAAGAAAATAAACAAATAGAATACTCTATAGATGTATACAATTTAGTTTTCATAGTGTGTTTGTTATGATGAGTAGAAAATTCTCTTTTACCACGTTCACTGCATAACTAACCACCTTTGTCTTAATTTCTCTAACGTCAGTGACACTATTTACGTATCCTATTAAGCAGACAATTTATGTTGAGTAACACAAGGAGTTTTCTTCGATAAGGAAATCTGTATATAAATATGCATTAATGTAAGTACGTAGTATAACTATACATACATAAGCACAATTATTAATTCTGGGCGTACTATAAAACCAGATTGTCTACTATATGTTGAACAAAGAAAACAAATGAATTCAGATAGGCCAATACAATATGCATATTCTATCAAAGAATAAATGAACACAAGTTTCAAATGCAAACACCATTAGTACACAAATAAATAAATAAAATCTTGTTTGTTTGCAATGACATTGAAATGTCAGTAATGAAAACTTGATAATAAAAAAATCAATATTAACATTAGAATCTTCTAAAATGACAAGTAAAATTAGGTAATATCGAATAACAAGAATCATACTATTTTTATCATTAAGAAAAAAATTGAGCCAGTTGAACAAAGTAAGTTCTCTGTACAATGATATCATTTACTAAAGCTACTTCTACCCATAGATACTAACCAGTCTGGGAAGTGAAAGTAATCCCATCTGACTAGTCTTGAACGCTGACAGTTTCAGTTTATAAGGAAAAAATCGTCATGTGATAACCACAGACGAATCGGCCTGAATAATGTAGTGTCTAAAATATTAGCTCCTGAATCCCCCTTGTCTCTTTTTTTCTCTTTCCAAATTTATTTCACTGGATTATACTCTTTAAATAACATCTTCGAACCCCAATCTTTCCGATTACTGCTTATACTCCTACCGCTTCTACCACTACAGGATTTGAATCGACAACTGCATCTCTGTGCTAATGTGGTGTGGCAACTCGACATGATGTACGTACGTACGAAGTTCTACGTTGTTACTAACTGACTGATGAAATTATTAAACCAATCAAGGTAGTTTATGAGTCAATGATAACAATGGAAAAGATTACATAATAAGTGAAAAGTACAAATCGATAGTGTGAAGACAGGTGTACTAGTTTTGATGAGAATAATAAAGGTTTAAATCAATGTTACATAATCGGAAAAAGGTCAATGATTAGAAAAAATATAGACAGTGAGATAACATTTATAAAAATTATAAGATTATGTAATAAGTGTTCAGATAATTAGACAATATTTTTCGCTTATATATGTCGTTCTAAATTTACAATATGAGAATTTTTCAAACTTTAAAAGCATAACAATTAGACGCTGTAGATTTAGTAGAGGTTAGAAACTGAATATTAAATCAAAGTTTCTTTAATATATGAGAAAATTTATTGCTTATCAATTTACGAATGATCTTTTCATTTATCAACTAAAACGATATAATTAACACGGTTAACTACTTTTATTATGCTTTTTGAAGTTTAAAATAATTGTTTTAAAGTGACCATACCATCTCAGTCTTGAATACAGCTAAATAAGTGTTATTAGGCTAATTTATTTGATAAAAAGTTCAAAGAATGAAGTGGGTAGTTTGGAAGGTGTTACTTAATAAATTTTAATAGGCACTACCTAATAAACAGAAACCTTGCTGTACTTGTACGTAAAAATTTCTTTCCAGAACTCAAACAAAGTAGTTTGAATATGAAGATTTCAGTAATGCGAAGTACTGTTTTCTTAGTCCTGAGTATTTCAAGATACTGAAGATGAAATTCTGACCAGTAACAGAATGCTTTAAAAATACTATTGAAAATATTCGAATTGCAAATGAGATAAAAACTTAACAGTAACACTATAAGAGTAGTAAACTGGTAGATAATCAGTTTAATCAACAAACTGATTCTGCTAAATAACATTTAATGGGAACCTAAACTTTAGTGAAAAAGGTTTGAGAAACAAAATTGTTAAATATTTCTTTAAATTTTGTTATTGAGAGGTACAACAATAGACGATACAGTACTTTTTAATGAGAACAGCTTTCTGAATATATGTACAACTTGCATATGGTGCACAACAAATAAGTAAAATGTATACAAAAAAAAGGAATAAGATATCTCATTTTGTTTAAAACACCGTATTTTAAAAGGAAAAGCATACATAAAAAAAGAGAAGCACATTTTAAGTGACCTCAGTCAACATACTACTAAATAAAAAGTTCATTGTAAGACGAATACAATTAGCATCCTTTCTTAAATATTCTATTGTATGAACAAGCTAGTAAATAATTATATTCATTTACAATTAATTAGAACAAAAAGGTTTTTATTTACAAATACTTTAACATAATTATTGTGAACAAGAAAATAATAAAATCATTAATAATATATATATATATATATATATATATATATATATATATATATATATATATATATATATATATATATATATATATATATATATATATATATATATATATATATATATAATTAAAATAGACCGAGTACGCTTCTAGCCAAAAAAGGGTAGCCGGATGGAAAAAACGTGTATTCATGTTTTACGGAGATATTCGGACAAAACTCTAGAATCTTCTTATGAAATGTCTTTATCAAAAAAATAATCATATTTTTATTTGAACTATAACAGGAATGGATATATGTCCATAACATACAAAACATGAGTTTACTGATCCAATCGCTAAGTTAATTTACTATTGTTTTTTGTTTAGAATCTCTACACATATGACAGATAAAAGTTTTTTACTTTAAACCTTAGATGTACTCTCTATAACGTGAAATCATTTGCTGTTGACACTAGTACATACAACCAATCGATCAATTAGTTACTTTCCCACACTAACCATAATCTAGATTTTTATACACACCAACCCTAAAGCTGGTTTCTTTAAAGCTAATTATGAAACAATACATTCAAGCGCAAATGTTAAATTATTTCATATCAACAAAGTGCCGAAATTTGTCATGAAACGTTGACTACTCACAGTAAAAAAGAGCATGGAAACAAAGATGGTAAATTATTTGATTCTTAACTTACATAAGAATGAAAGGAATATGTTCACTTTAACAGAGAATATAAAGTATACAATGTGATTTTCAAAATCACGAAAGCATGAGTTCCAAAGTAAACATGATGGAAATACAAGTGGTTATGAAATGGAAAAGTGTAAATATTTGCACAAATTTTATACCCAATTCTAGTAAATAAAGATTTATGATTCAGAAATAGTTGTTTTACAGGAAAAAAAATGAAATACTACGCTGGTGACTTACTTCCTTTCTAGTGCCTCTAGATATTCTTTTTTCTTTCGGCGACTTTCTTGTGCACTTATTTTGTTTTTAATTTTTCGTCGAACCTTCTTAAGGTTTCGTTCATCTTGTTTAGATAAAGGTAAACGCGTTGGAATGGAATAACCCTCTGCAATTAAAGTCCGTTTCTCTTCCTCCGTGAGTACTAACATATGAGGATGATTGATCTAGAAAAATATCAAGATTACATTATTTATAAATAATGAGGACTAATCAAAACAGGAATTAAGTGGCATTATTTCTCCACAAAAATATATTGGAACATGCCGACCCAGAGTTGTTAACTTAATACCACAGAAAATGCTCTTGTAAAGTTAGGGTGTATCTTCAATAGCAATAAAAAGAATTCTTTGATAATTGACCTACATAACGTGAGTTTGAATAACGGAAAGGTTTTTTATGGGTTCAAGACACAAATTTGTGATGAGTGCCAACCCAGGGGGGAAGTTAAACTAACTTAAGACTAGACTGAAATGATATTGAGTAGAGGGCAACGAAAGCAAAATAAATAGACAAGGTAAAGGCGATAGGTAATAATTAACACATTCTGAGAAATAGCAAAGAAATAAGCACCAAAAAGTCAAGTGTTATTTAGACAATATGTGGAAGAGAGATTATGATCTACGCTTAGTCTAGACAGTTGGAGTGGTGAGAAAAATTCTCAACTTGTCTCCAGCTACTTTTCAGTTGCTTATTGTTAACAAACAACCATAATGAGATATTAACACGAGCTCATTGACAATAGCTAGACTGAAAGGAGGGAGATCAGTAGGTATCAATGAACTAACCTCGGAGATTGTTAAGGATGACCGTCCAACTTTAGCAGTTAGATTGACTGTGATATCAATTCCTCAAACACTACCGATAGAGTCACAGTGAACTGTCTTCAGAATTATCAGCCTCATGTAGTGTTAATCAGGTTTGTTCATTTTCCCTATTTTTTTAGCTTTTCTATAGACATCTATTCACTTATTAATTTTGGGTACACAGGTAATATAGTTTTGTCTAGTGAATACGCGAATAAAATGTAGTCTTCTGGTTGCCTTGATCAACAACCCAAGTATGTTTAGGGTATTTTTACTTTCTTTAACTGCAAATTGTTATTTCAAAACTAGTCAGTGTCAAACCTTATATTAATGATAAGTAGTGAAGTAGTTGAGTATGTTGATTACTTCACTTATCTCGAAAGTCCAATCAGCATCGATGGGTTTAACAAACTGAGAATGATGACAGTTAAAAACACAGGATACTTTCAGGTTACTACTGTCTGATCATAGATGTCTTTAAAGCATTGCTTGCACATCCAAAGACCATCAGATGAGCAATGCTGAAGTTAGGTAAAAGAACTAGGTAAAGATAGAAAATCGGATGACGAGGTAGTAAATCTTCGTAAATTGAGGTGGTCTACCACTACATGCGATGTTTTTTTATGTAGGAGTAGGTTAGAAGTTACAGACAGATAAACCAAAACGTGGCATCAGATTGAGCGAGCTGTGTTAGTAGGTGAAATATCTGGTTGAGATACGCGCGATTATTTCAGCTAATGATTAGAAAATTTGGGTGACAAGACTCAAAATCGGTCCTAACAGATCAGATGCGTTTGAGTTTTTAAATTATCTTGTACTGTTTACATAATCTCACGAATTCACTATCTTCAATCATATTGTCTGTGTTTAGCTTTTTCGACTACTATCGATGCTATTACTATCCCCACTATCAAGACATTTGTTTTCTATAATTTTATCTCGCTAGGCTGATCAAGCATGGCAACTTGAACTGGAGCACATATCTGATAGGCTTTACCTTGCTTATGATTGACTGACTGAATTATTACGCTTAAAATCTTAAAATTAAGCTTAAATGCATAAAACTTTCCAGTAACTTAATGAAGAAACTAAATTGGATTTTATTAATGAACTATGGGTAATACTAGAAATTGCTTGGCGCATATATATTGGCGCTCTCTTGTACCAATATTTATGTGTTCAAATAATAAATAAATAAATTTACAAAGAATTTAGCAAACAGCCTAGACATTAGTAAAATGGACATTATGGAAACTAAATAATAGTGGGATTTTATATCATAAACAACGCACGAATATCTACCGGCTTAAGGTACTACATTTTCTGTTGACATAGTGAAACAAAAATAGCAATATGAAGATTAAGGCGAATTTAAACATGGTGTTCAGAAGTGGTATAAAAAACGGCAAAGAAAATATGGGTAGGAAAGAGGAAGTGAAACAGGGAAGTAAAAAGTGTAGTGACACAACAGTTTAAGAATTAGGAGACAGAATAAATATATGTTTCCAAATCGAGTCGCGTGCCATGCCACCTAAGGTCTTCAACCATTAACCGTAATCATCAGGTAGATCCTAGTCAGGGAGTAGTTTGGCTAATCAGCTTATTGATGGAAGCTGTTTTCGACTAACCGCCTTTGGACAAATTTCAGTCTAATCCTACGGAGGCTAGTGCTGCACGTCATGGTAGTAAGTATATTGGCGTATGTAACACAGTTTTAATCATCTTACTCAATGAAGCTTCACTATACTATCAACAAACTCTTCATTTTTGCCTAGATCGCCATGCGTGACCCTATGATTACTAATTTCATGTTTCACCATTCGCAACTAATGCTTTGAAGACAATTATGTTTGAATACATGAGGTTCATGAATATCGTTTACTTACAAAATGTTTTTTAGGGCTTAGGAGAATCACGACCAGATAATTAAAGTACTATATTGAACATCATGAAGCAGAACGAACTGGAGGGTTCATTCTGATTAGAATGGACATACAAGTTTAGTACGAACTTCTGGATACACTTACACATAGTGAGTTGCAGATAAAAATCGAGTTGTGTATGTGAATAACCTATGTACAATAAAATCCAGGGTGGCTAATAGGAGAATGGGCTATTTTAGTGGTGCAAAATTCATTATACTGTGTGATGTGAAAGTAGATAGTTGTGACCTTTGGTCTATGAAATGTGGCATTCTAGCCGCCATACAACAATGGATTGAGATGCTAAACATGGCTATAAACTGATGCGCCAATGTACAGTTGCGAAATACTATCAGTCACTACGATGTTGGTCGAAAATCATAGAAAAAGATAATTTTTAAAAGAACAGCTGCCTAAATATAAACAAATAGTTTCAGAACAGTTAGACTCCGAGTGTATGGAAGACGCCAAAGACAGTCTGGTTTGAGCTTTTAGAAAATCAAAATTAACAAATACAAAAAGGATTCACCAAAAAAATCGTGCAGGAAACGAATGTGTAATCATATTGAGATGTTAAAATGTGTAGTCACCCCCAGATACTGGTATGACCGAGGGTGGGGAGAGTCCGTTCTCCCTCTCGATACGCTCTCACATGGCCACGCGTATATGGCCACTGCCAATGAAGTCCTACTCACTACCTTCTCGCAGCAGGGGTGTTGTTTACGAGATTGAAAGAACGTAAAGCGAATGTCCGGCACTTTAACCGGTTTTGTGGATATGGACGGCCCACCCAGGAAAGTTGGAAAATCCTGATTCCAAACTAATGGTGCACATGGACTCCAGGATCCTGAGGGAACAACTGGCGTATGAACCTAGTGTTGGTCATTGGAAACCATGGAACTGCATCTCCTAAAGTTGCTCCACTGTTTTGTGGATTAGACCTTCAGGTCAAAGACTCGGGGTGTGGCCCCCTAAGAAGACCACCTGCTTCGGTCTTGGCACACGGGTAGTATCACAGCCCCCACACAAATCAACGATAACTGCTACTGACCTCATTGTTATTGTATGGTGCATATGTATTTAGTGCCCCCTTGTACCAATGTTTATTTGTTAAAATAAACAATGTGAAGTTTCCAGTGCGAGCATGTATTATTTGATATGCCATATGTTGAGATTGTAGCAAAAGAAACGCATTCGTTTATGTGAATCCGACATGTTGATCATATATGAGTATAGGTTGCGGTCGGAAACGAAGTTAGTCAGTCTGATCGATAATCACAAATCAAACGTTTTAGAGCATGTATCGAATGAGAACAGATAAACAAATGTTTGTTATGAAAATCAATTGGTTATCTAAGGTTTAGCCAAACATAAGAACTTGTAAAAAAAGACCTACGCTGTTGCCACAAAACATGAGATGAAGAGTAGGTAGTAGTTTGGATTTATATTTAATTATTAATCAACAGTTGCTACGGTGCAATTAATCTTACTTAGTTTCTTTTAATTAGATTGTGTATCTATTCAGATATTTAGGCTTCATTTGTCAGTCATTCATTATACAAGCCAAAACCTATTTTGTCTTGAGGCGAAGTTACTCGAGGTTCCAAGCCACTGAGCACGTTACAGTGGGAGTTACAATCAGGTGGCCACTAAAATGGTTTAGTTCGACAGTAAATTATTTCATGGACTTAAGTCTTGATTTACTTGCTATTAGCTTTCCTTTAGTTAATCTGAGGTCAACGAAAAATGCATACTGAGATAAGTGGTTGGATATATGTAATACATGTACTAGGCATCTCAGTTGACATTCACCTCACCAACATGTCGCATCTTTACCTGATATCCAACGTTGAGTTGCTTTAATGTTACATCAGTTGCCCCACCGTACGCGAGTAATCCTTTAAAGATACCTATGATCAAATATTTAAAGCCTACTCATATACCCTACTTTAAGTGCGAGTAATATGACGGACTGTTAAGCCTATACCATAGGAGACGCAAGTTGATAAAAACCACCTGAGTTGTTTGAACCCGTCTGCCGACTTCGTTAGTTGTGAACCTACTAAGGGTGATGGAATTTTAAAAATAAGAAAAAATGGACAACACTCAATTAATTCACTGTTCATGATAATTTTAGGCGTTGATATATTTAAATCCTGGAAGAAAATCCACTAGTGTGAAATTAACCCTTTAAATACTGTAGGTAGCAACCTAGACGAAAAACATTTAGATCAGAGAATACATTGAGCATTACTGTAGACTATCTAAACAGAACGGAACATCCTAATCAAATAACAAATACCTAGATACTATAAGCAGAAATGGATGGTAGCTAGCAATGGGATCCAGGACGTGCGTTTCGACCTGCCTGGAACTCGTATGAGCGTCCCAAAGTGAACATCAGTCCTAGGATTCAGGTACATCCAGCTGACGAGTCCCAAACAACACGAAACGTGTGTCCTGGATTTCACTGCTAGCCACTATCCATCTTTGTTCATAATGCTTGTGAATTAAGGCCATATCGAAGCATTCTGCACAGGATACACATATGACAGTAAGAGACCGATTAATTGCAATCTTAAACGTCGATCGGAAGACTCAAACAACCAATACAAAATGAATTAAATGTCTTAATGCTTTTCGCTGAATAAAAGTCGCATAACGCGGACTTGGTAAGAGTATGGCATCAGTCAATAACTAATTATTAATCAGTAACACTTATAAGATTACTTTGTGCTGACCAACTTAAATCATGGGTTAAGCATAACCATAAGACGTTTTCTGACACATAAAATCAAATAATATAAAAGTAAATCACATCATATTAAACCATCTCAAATGCGATGAGTTAAGATTACAGTGATCTTAGCTAGACCATCATTGCAAGACTGAAAGCATAGGACAGCTGTTACGTCTTAGCATGACTCTTCAGCAAACATTTAGCTACATTAGATTAATGAACTAAATTTAATAACTACATCTGCACTTACGTCAGACTGCCCAATCCGCGTGGTACCACGAATACGAGAGTACATCTACAGTAATGAAATAATAGGAAAGATGAAGACTTAGAACGAGAAAATAATGGATACACAATAATGAAAGCCAACTCTTATTGGACATAGATGCTGAAGTCAAAACTACGAAAATAGTTGGTAGAAAATGCTTTCGAAAGCTAAATGGTCACAAATGGCTTTTTAACTTGATATGAATATTCAAAAGCCCAGTACATAACATTTATAGTAATGATAAGGACTGGTCTTAAGCTAATATAGACCACTCACAAAAGTCTAGCTAAAAATAAAACCGTCAACCACCAATTTATTACTAGGCATGTACAAAGCATATTGTGGTAAAAATCAAAATCCCAGTTGTATCCGTGTATTATACATAATCCAAATTACTAGATATGTTGACAGTTGAATTTTCAGTTCGTGGAGAAAATATTGTTATCAGTATAATATAGTGAAGTATCATGAGAAAAATATTACAGAAATGTTTGTTTGTTTTGTTGTGTCCACTACCTAAAGCACTTGACAATCTTTTTTTGTATATTTTAAAAATGAACTACTGAGTGGAAAATAAATAGTATTCTCGAAAGACAACTTAGGAAAGGCGAGAAAAACCTCGTGAACTGGTGTTTAGCTTTGAAACATTATGAGCTTTTACAGGAATATATGAAGCAATTACAGAGTTATCACAGCTAAGTAGGTAAACTGAACTACCCCAAATACGGACTCGGTTTTGACTGTGAAAGTGACATCTTCATCTATGTAAACGCAAATATTGGTATAAATTGGCACCAAAATAAATACGCTCCACAAAATAAGGAAATGGGATTGCGAAGAGATAGAGGATGGTAAACATAATCAAAACAAAAAAATAAGTGAAGCAGTTAAGAATAATACAACCAGAAAAAACCCTTCTGACTAGACAAGTTTCTTACATTTACGAATGTGAAAGAAAATTACTATAGGACTGCCACTGGCTTCTATTCTAAGTCAAATCTGACATCTGAAGTTATTGAGTTCCATTATTTCTCGGTCACCAACCAGAGGTTTGTGATGCATATTTATTTATTCTAACATATAAACATTGGTACAAGGGGGCACTAAATACATATGCACCATACAATAACAATGAGGTCAGTAGCAGTTATCGTTGATTTGTGTGGGGGCTGTGATACTACCCGTGTGCCAAGACCGAAGCAGGTGGTCTTCTTAGGGGGCCACACCCCGAGTCTTTGACCTGAAGGTCTAATCCACAAAACAGTGGAGCAACTTTAGGAGATGCAGTTCCATGGTTTCCAATGACCAACACTAGGTTCATACGCCAGTTGTTCCCTCAGGATCCTGGAGTCCATGTGCACCATTAGTTTGGAATCAGGATTTTCCAACTTTCCTGGGTGGGCCGTCCATATCCACAAAACCGGTTAAAGTGCCGGACATTCGCTTTACGTTCTTTCAATCTCGTAAACAACACCCCTGCTGCGAGAAGGTAGTGAGTAGGACTTCATTGGCAGTGGCCATATACGCGTGGCCATGTGAGAGCGTATCGAGAGGGAGAACGGACTCTCCCCACCCTCGACCGTAGCAGGGAATTTAGGTGCTAGTCCTAAACAACTTTCATAACCCAACCGCGTCTTCGTTCTTCCCTATTAGTCTCGGCATCACCAAATATCTAATGTGGGGTCCTCTGAGCCAATACACATCAAGTGTTCCAGTCATGAAAGTCGATGTTTTAAGTTGGTGACAACTGAATTGTCGTCAGTGTCCGACCTTCAGCACTGCTAATATGATGCTACTGAATGTCCGCAATCTTTCTGGAGTTGATAGTCGAGCAGATTTCTTTCGCATCCTTAACTAAGAGACCAGGTTCAAAAGCATAGACTGAAAGTGCTCTCACTGACGACTTGTCGACTTAACACCGAGTAATCGCCGTCAACTTCAATTTCCAGATTGCGACATATTACAACGAAAAATTGACGCGAATATCAAGAACATCGGGAACTTAAGAGTTTCAAGATTTATGTCTTTAACAAATTAAACTGACATTCACATCCTACTCGACTTTTGAGACAATGTGAAAATACAACTTTGCCTACATCAGAATAAAAATGATCTCGGAATTCCGCATTTCAAATGGCTGTATATTTCAACAAAGGACTTACTAAGAGACTGAAATAAGTTATGACAAATGTAGACCATTCACTTAGTCTATCAACGTTCAAATGCTGTTACCTACCTAACAACAAATAACTAACCTGATCATGGAAAAACCGCTGCTGTGTGATCTTCGTTGACTGTGAATAATCACTGGATGAACCATCATCGTAGAATGGAGTATCAATATCAGGCAGTCTAGAGAGACCTTTACTGGTGCCAGCATTTCTAGAATGAGTGCTCAGGTTTTGATGACTGAGAAGCGACTTCTTGAAACCGGTCTGATCGAGTGGACTTTGATTGAGATTTTCGTGATCAAAAAAAAGTTCTTGGCATGGCATGTCATCGTCGTAAACATCTCTACAATCAGACTCCGAACTGGATTGGGATCCACATGGCGTTAAAGATCCTACAACACCATTTCGATCATATACTGGGTCTTCTTCAATTTTATTGACGTGCAATAATTTATATGAACCTTTAGAATCTGCAAAGAATAATAGATGAAAACTGATATTCTGCAACATACTGGTCAGGTGTGAGTGCTCATTTAAGTAAGAGAGCTTTTCTGAAGATTTGTTTTCAAGGTTTATTTCATTTAAAGATACTGTTTTATGCGATGAATCTGAGGGTAAAGGTCTCAATATGAAGTGGACACGATTAGGTTTATTATCGTCCAGCTTAAAAGAGGACTCCTGTAAAACTGCTCGGACAGTAGTGTTGTTTTGAGAAGGACTGATACGCGTCACATGGATTTTATGAGGTGAGTTAGTAGTAAAGGACTTTGTATCTGACGTCGGGACTATACGAATAGTTGTAGGGCGTGAAGACTCATTATTCGTGTGGATCACGTTTGGAGAACAGTTGTTCGAAGATTGCACACAAGATGCATAACCACTAGATTCGTCAGAATTGGCTGTATCATCTAAGAATGAGGAGACCAAGGAAGTAGATTCTCTTATTTCAATCTCATCGCCGACAAAGAAATCATCTACGACAGCTACGAAATAAGCACACTGCAAAACTTACTTTCCGTTTTCAGAATGTCACAGAGAGGAGCATCCAACTTAATTTTAATTTCTTCAGGAATATTTTCTAATATCAAATCATCATGAGTGACTTGCTGATCATCTAGAGTTTCAAAGATGTCAGTCATCCAAGATTGGGTGGACTGGACAGAGTCCTACATCATCAACTTTAGAAACGGGTTAACTTACAAATTCATTTGTACTGAAGTCCGTGAAAAAATCACCTAAAATCAGCTCCCCGGCCATGGTTTAGACAATACTTGAATATGCTTCTGAGTTCTGAAGTAATCGAATGAAGCAATAAAACAATCATTCCAAATCTTTGAGTTTAGCTTTCCATCCACAATAAATTGAAATTTCATAAACTTTCGAGCATAAACTATTAAAATGTGGATAAAAGTATCGTTAGATTATTCCTACGTTAATGATGTCTTACTAAATCGATAGTACTAGGTGAAACATTGGAGCTTCTCACTCCGATGAAGAAGTGATGACTCTCGCTCTTTATGTCTGACACAAGACGAAAAGAAAACCACAAGCACCGTTGGCCTTTGGTGGCCAAGGATCTGCCTTTACTTTTGCTTTTCTACGTAAATGAGTTACCACTATTGCTTAAGTCGTCGACATTATTGTTAGAGGACGATTTCAAAATCTGAAGAACAATAAGGGGTGAGCCGGTCTTTTTGACCTCCAGGCTGGTTTAGACTTATTAGTTAGACGGGCTGGAGGTTGAGGCTTACAAGTTAATTCTAGGAAGAGTGTGCTCATGCACATTGGATACGCTAATAGTCACGACTTGCAACGCATCTGCCGCCTAAGATTACCGTGCGCTATGGTCACTTCGCAGAGCATTCAAATGCTTCGATTTTTATACCCCACCTATGTAAGGTCACACTTCGGGTATTGTATCCAAGCAACTAGCTCATTTAAGAATAAGGAGACTAACGCGTTTGGGTCTGTTCAGTGTGTGGGAACGAAGTTAGTGAGGGGTCATTCTAAACTCCTTTACGGCGAGAGCTTAAAATGCCTAAACCCTTTCCCCTTGTCGTATCGTAGGACGCGAGGTGACCTTATGCTGGCATTTCATAACTTTAACTACGATTTGGGTGTCAGTATATTTTGTCTTTTCGCTCCCTTCAGCATTAATAATTCCCGTGGGCGTAGCAATAATGTTAACAAACTTTAAGTGGGGCTCCGCTTTTCTCATCGAGTGGTCAGTGGCTGGAACGCCTTGTCCGAACAAGTGGTATCAGCCCCATCAGTGATTATTTTCAAGGAGATGATGGACTGTGGTGTTTGAATGGACTAATGATACCTTTGTACTGGTTGAATGCTTGATTTCGAATTCTAAATACAATACATTCGTTGGTGCCTGTGTCTTCTTAATTCAATTGCGTTAATCCTGGAATTCCTGAGTCATACGACAATTAGAATACTATATTGGCGTCGCGATGGAGCCTGTAATGGAAAAGTTAGATATTCATTCAACTCCTGAAGCTTTTGAGGATTATTTCGAAAGGTTCGAAATCTGGAGCATGACCAAAGAAGATGATGAGGATGTTAATATTGTGGCACACTTCCTCACATTCATTGGGAGAGAAGCGTACAGCTTATTAAAAACTTTAGCATATCCAGAAAAACCTATCTCACTCCCTTATGCAACTCTTAAAGAGCTATTATTAAGTCATGTAAAATGCACCAGTTTTGAATGCCGTGAAAGGGCGAAGTTTCATAAGATGATTCGTCAAAATGACCAAAAGGCTCGGGAATTCATCCTTGAATTACAGAAACACGCTGCCAAGTGTAATTTTGGTGGTCAACTTCATGTGCAATTGAGAGATCGATTAATTGCAGGAATTAACATACCGAGTTTGGAAAGAGAGCTGTTAAGAATGCCAAACTGTTCCTTTCAAGATGCTAGGACTGCGTGTATTAACTACGAAGCAGTGAATGAACTTGATATCCAGTCGATGAAGATTTCTGATACTTTGCTTAGTCGTCATGATGAACTACAATCTCAGGGTCAATCAAATTTGCGTTCATTTAACAGTGATTCCTACTCTCGTGTGAATATGAAAGGTGTTTCAACGACGAATTACAAAGCAAATCACAAAGGTGAGATGAAGTTTGGTAAATGTTTATCATGTGGAAAGTTTCATGCTCGCAATCCATGTGTATTTCGTAATGCTGGATGTTTTAAATGTGGTAAGGTAGGACACATTCAGTCAGTATGTAAAGCTATTGTCCATTTTGCTTCAAGCTGTACTAAATCTTGTAGTTTAAATTTAAATAATTCGGATGTTTCTAATGATCATTTATCTTTATCAACGATTTCAAAAGACAGTGCAGAGTCATATGACAGTTCAGAGTTAGATGAAATCCAGAATTCTTGTGAGACAACAGTTCCTAATCAACCGATTTATCAGAATTCTCATGCTATTGTACCAGGTATGACTTTCCCTAATGATTCACATATTTCTAATGAAATTACTTGCAATATTGAGGAAAATATGTTAAATGAACCTAATCATGATCGGAAACCTGATGTGGTTTGGATAGATGCTGGTTTTTCCAACGATCCTACGCTCTGCACTGACAGTCCTAATGAATTTCATGAGAATATTTCAGAAGAATCAAATCCTGATGTCATATCATATATTACCTCTCCTCATAATGCATTCGATCCTTGTGAAAAACCTGCTCAATGCGAAGCACGAGTACTAAGTGTTCTCGAGTTTGATTACATTTTGGATGATTTCATATCAACTGCTGTTTACCCTTATCACAAAAACAGTTCTAATGTTTACTCTAAACAATGTGAGAAATATGTTTTAAATGAAGCCACATTATTCATAACTTGGGGATATAAAGATCCTACATTATTTCGTGGGGGAGGATAGTGTTGAAAAATCTATGGTTCGGATTCTAGATATTAATGATTTCATTACAAAACCGACATGCTGGTTGTATACAATTCCAGGTGAGTCTGTTCCGATTTCGTTTGTTAATTCCAATACTAATGAGCACTTTCTAGATACTACAAAGTTTTTATCTTACACAATGTCGGACAGACTCAGGATGAACTTAACAAGAAGACGTGCAACCGATTACAAACACTTATACTTCTATTTAAGCTGTGGCGGATGTGGTGTTTGAATGGACTAATGATACCTTTGTACTGGTTGAATGCTTGATTTCGAATTCTAAATACAATACATTCGTTGGTGCCTGTGTCTTCTTAATTCAATTGCGTTAATCCTGGAATTCCTAATTCATACGACAATTAGAATACTATATGGACCTTCACTGGAAGGATTAACACTGGTCCACCAAACTGCTATCCTTATTACTGAAGACTGAAGACTAATTTGATCGTCTGACGCTTGTTATTGAAATATACATGTCACCAATCCTTGTATATAGTCATGGACTTAAATCGCGTTGTTAAATAACGGAATTAAATAACTGAAATTCGACAATGGATTTTTGAATACGTATGTCTCGTGCAATCGTTGACCCGGAGGCGAAGAATGACGAAATGATGCTCAATGAAGTAGGTGAGCGAGCAAGCTCAACTTAATCGAGAGTTAGTCCATATTTATAGTCAGACCAAAAATAAGTTGTAAACATGTGACGAATAAGATAAGAAATGCACTCACATACACTTATATAAAAACGATCAAGGTTGGTAAACCAATAAGTGATAGGATGAAATGTGGCTTGGGAAGAATGAATAGATTGATCTGTCCAGATGCCAGAATAACCTATATGGGCTTGACATGGTGTCAGCCCCTACAAGGTCAGCTCTTACTCCTGACCAACAGGCTGAGATCCTAACTGTCGTTGCACATAACCCGTGTCCAAACTATTGTTACTCGTAATTGTAATAAGTCCTACACACGTCGGGACAGAGAAACTAAAACCCTTCGAATGTGCGTCTATTTATGGCACTCCCAATGAGATGAGTTCAACCGTACAATATACAGAGGGTGAAACTCTAGGACAATAAAATTCGGACATTATAAATGAACGGATTCGTCCGAAAGTCAAAACCAGAAAGACAAATAAAAGCTACCACTGGTATCAAGAAAGAAGTGATAAGACGATAGAAAGCCTTGGACACGGTTTGCAAAGAAGTCACATTCGTCCCTGGTTTAATTATTTCAAATCTAGAGGAGTCAAGAGAAAATTAGCTTATTAAAAGATATTCACACGATCTGGAGTTGGTAGAATCTGCCATCAGAAATGCACTCCGTGAAGAGGTTTTAGAAGTGCATATTACCAAAGTATTAGGACGCAGTAAGTGGGTTCGAGGAAACAGTGAACCGAAAAGAATCTTAGAGTAAGTACTCTGATGTTATGAGGAAAATTACGCTTTACAAAGTAACGCATACAAAACAAATGATTCACATATCGGTATCCGACCAGAATGGCCACTTAATCAAGTGTAAGAATGTTCTTACTAAGATAAAAACTTGAAGGAAAAACGGACTCATGGTTTTTGGGTAATCAGGCAGAAAAGTTATTGGTTCTGTGACCTGTATGCGTAGAACCAGTTATTCTCAAAACGTAATAAACGTGTGCTACACAAATTTTCGTAGCGTCCGAGATAACCTTGATGATGAATGGGTGAAATCCCGATATAGCTGTTGTCATAGGAACGTAGCTCATTGTAGATGTAGACTGTTCTCCAGCTATTTGAGGATACATCTGTACTAAAAGTGAGATAGTTATGGATTGCGATCGGGGAGGGGCTTGGTATTATATGTTAGAGATCACTTTCATGTACAATCGAGCACGCCTAAGACGCACGATAGTGGTACGTGTGAGACACCTCATAGTAAAATTAAATCTAGACGTGAGTTAGTGACTATCAGAGAAATATACCGTAGCCCACGTAGTATTGCTGACGATGTTTCCTAAATTTATGTCTGTCCTTCGTGTGAGGCTGATTGTTGTCTCACAGTTGGAGATTTCAACGCGCTACATATCAACTAGATAGAGCGTACATGTTCAGGTAGATATTCAGACGGCAGCCTACTGACGACTGCTATTCAACACGCACTTGTACTATGTATTGAAAAATCAACACATCGTGACTTGGGACATGGACCATCAAGGCAGAATCTTGTCCCTTCCCCCCCGCTGTGGTAATGTCACTGGCATTCATTGCCTCCCCTCACTAGTGAGCAGTGATCACGTTGTACTGTACGTTGTCTTTTTGACACAATATGCTGTAAGCATTTGCTTCACTCCGTCCCAGTATTTGGTGAGCTAACATGCGGCAAGGAGGTTAATACAGGAGTTCTTTCTGAACCACGTCATAGGTCAGTGCAGAAAATGATTTTAAACAGTTTTGTAGTCAGGATGTTTAATGTCCTGAAAAAATAATAAGACAGAGTATACTTTTTCACTTCCAGAAAATCGATGAAAAGACATACTCACCAACAAAAATGGTGATGCCAATGCCCTGTTCTGTAGAGGATAGTCTAGTACTGTAATTTCTCAAAAACCTCTGGGTGATCAGAGCATTATTAGTCTTATTCGTTAGCATTCCACATTTGATAACATTGTGTGGGAAGAAGTTTCTATTGTTATTATTATTCACAAACAGCTTGTAGGTGCATACGTCTTGTGAAGAAACCTGAAATGGTTTCTTCAGAAATGCAATACAAAGGTTTCAATAATGTTAGCATAACATTTGCCATATTAGAAAAACAGGTTCTGTGTAATTGCGAAGAATAGTGAACTGACTGTGAATATGGAAAGCGAGAAATTGACGGAATAAAAATGAAGGAAACATGAAATACGTAAATACTTCAATAGGCATTTTTATCAACACAGAACAAGAATAAACGATTATTTATGTATCGCCAAATGAATAACAAAAATGATTATAAATAAATAAACAAGAAAATAACTTATTATTACAGTAAGATTCGACGGTAGAATAAGTGTTTGTAGAATAATAGTTAGGAGTGATGCTGTGAAAGTCACAATTAGTTGTAAAGGGTAATCAGAAATCAATATGCATGAGTCATATATACATGTTAAAGATAAGATGAATTTGAGAAGTTAATTTATTTAAATATTGTCTCACAAACTTTGGATACTTAAGAATGATATTTATTTGGAAGAAAAAGATTGGGAGATAAGAGAATTGAATAACTAGTGACAGGGTACAACAGTGATAATAAAAATGTAATAAATATCGACCTCTGAAGTAAACCATAAATTTTTAAACCTTTTAGTGTACTCGGGTGAATACATGTAAATTTATGTAATGGGATTCAGAGTAAAAATTGATATTAGTATAAACTTGTGTGCAATAAAAGTTTAGAATAATGCCATGAGTGTCACAATTAACTGCAAAAAATAATCAAATATCAATATGTATGAATTATCTAAACGTGTTTAAGATAAGATGAACATGAGAAGTTAATTTGTCGAAGTGCGAAAAAATATAATTTGTCTTTAGTTAGAGACTTTGGTTGTTTAGGAATAAAATATGTTTAGAGGAACAGAAGGGACAAAAAGAATACCTAATGTGTCGACGGACCAATCATGATAATAACAATAATAGTAATAATCATAAACGTGATCATAAGCAGACTTCAGATACTAAGATTAATAGAAAGAGAACGAAATAAAATGAACAACAAAGGTTTCAAAGATTCTACTTTGCTCTTCAGTCATTTAGATGAATGACCGACCTCATTTGCATAAATCAATGTTAAACACATTGATATTCAATAGGTGACACAATGCAATTTCGGAAAGAAAATCATCAAGGAAGCTTCTGAACCGGGTTATAGTTTCACAGCGACGGAGGTTCACTGGCAGTCTGTTTCACATAGCTGAGTAGCGAATAATGAAAAAATTCTGGTGTAGTTTTGTGTAGGTTCTCGGAACCTCTGGAATGCTGGATGATATCATAAAGTACGGAGCGTATGAAATGCTGTTTATAAGCCGGTAGATAAAGACAAGGTTTAATTTGATACGTCTGATCCAGAGAGGTTCTGACTTGAGCTATTGACATTTCTGGTGATAATCATTGTCGTCGGAATACACCAAAACAGCTTTAGTGAATATTCTTTGAACACTCTCAAATTCAATCAGGCCATTGTACCTACAGTTACTGTAGACTAAAATACCATATTCAAGAATGGGCGAGATGCATTTTCTGTAAAATAAGCTCGATTCGATATTATTGATGTTTATCATTATGAATACAATGAGCTTTCTAGCTTTGGGTACTTGAGATGCAGTGTGCTCGGAAAAGTTCAAACTGTTGCTATTTCTCAAACCCAAGTCACGAACAGTGTTGAGAGGCTTCAGTATATGCTTGTGTAGTACCAGATTTAGGTTAAGGCAGCGGCCAATGTGAATAAATATACTATTGTCTACATTCAGTGGCTGATTCCACGACACAGTTCATTCGTATCAATAGTTCATTTCTTCTTGGATTACCACTGAAATATAGCTTTCCTTGATGAGAGAAGAGAATGGATAAACCATTTAAGGTCATCGGAAAAGACGAAATGCTACAGGAAAATTAAACAAACTTTACCGATTAGAAACTGTTTTATTGAACATTAATAATTTCATTGTATTTTTGGATGTATTTGTTTCACCGAACTTCTGAAATTGTTTGTTTGTATCTTTGCCTTCTCTTTGTCTTTGGTTTGGTATTCAGGAGTTTTTGAAGGTCTGTTTTGCAGTTGTTACACTTATCATTAGAACGATATTCGAGTCGATTATTTTTAATTTGCAAATAAGCTTTTTTATCTGAATAGGAGTTTGGTTCTATTGTTATTTCGGATTCGCAAGTTACAAATGTATCGACATACCGTGCTTCAATAATGAAAGAGAGCGAGAAGTTGGACGCAACAGGAAATGTTTACCGTATTGAAATAGTGGGCTCACGTCATTGATGAAGAGGAGAAAAACTAATAGGCCAATGGCACTTCGTGGTATAACTTCACTGGTTACATTCACAGGCTTAGAGTAGCAAGATCCAAAGCGGACGATTTGACTACGTTCTGCCTATAAGTGATGTAGTACATATCGTTATTTTCTTGGAAAACCTACAGACACAGGCCCTCTCACACCCTATTCTAGCCACGATGACGTATCATGGCAGTTGATGGATTGACACGCGTTACACATATCCTAACCGTCTCCGCGTCTAACCTCATAGTTGCTTACTCAAATGCCCTATGATAAACAGGCAATGCCTCAACCCACACTAATCGACTACTAGTAACTCAAGGGTACCCTGTATGGTACCGCATATTGGTCTACGCACTCACCTAACTTTTAAGTGAAAGTATTACTACAGTCCTGTTAAAAATTCCATGATCCCCCCTTATCCCCATCAAAGCAAATAAGCCTGTATTTGATGTATATAACGGTTTTATTTTTCAAATTAAAGACATCAGTCAGTCAGCAACAACGTAGAACTTCGTACGTACGCACACCAGTTCGAGTTGCCACACCACATTAGCACAGAGATGCAGTTTGTCCATTCAAATCCCGTAGTGGTAGAGGTAGTAAGAGTATAAGCAGTTGTCTGAAACATTAGAGTTTGAAGATGTTATTCAAGGCGTATAATACAGTGAAATAAATTTGGAAAGAGAAAAAAGGGACATGACAAATTCAGGAGATTAGAATTTGGGAGAACACAAAAGGTAGATGCACCTGCATCATTGCAAACAAATTTGATCCATGTCATTCAGGGTCTCTAACCATCGGTTGCTATCGTCTCGCGGAGTCCAACCAGGTAGTCTACACCTACCAACATAGCTCAGTCCAATTGTCAGTGACTTCATGGATTTGTGCCATATTGTGGTCCGGCCACCCTTAGCTTTCTTCCAACCTACTCCTGCACCATAAAACATCGCACTTCGGGGCAGTCGGTGGTTGGGCATACGTAACACGTGTCCCAGCCATCTCAACTGATGAAGTTTCACTACTCCATCAATGGATTTGCCATCCTTACCTAGTACCCGTTTCCTAACGACTGCGTTACGTACTCGATGTTCCCAGGATATGCGAGTAATGCTTCGAAGACACCTATGATCAAATACTAGTGACCTACGAATATCTTATACTCTTACCGGCTATGTTTCACAGCCATAAAGTAGGACGGAACGAACTACTGCACGGTAAACCCATCCTCTGATTGGTAGACGGATATCTCACCTACTCCATAAATGACGCAATTCGGAAAAAGCCAGTCGAGCCTTCTGTATCCGTGCTGAGATTTCGTCACACACTAGAACACGAGGGCTGATGAAACTCCCTAGATAGGTGACGTGATCGACACGCCCAACTACTTCACTCCCTATCATTAGTTCAGGTGTCGACGCAACCCAATCCTGAAGCAACATTTTGCATTTCGAGAGGGAGAATCACATCCCGAACATGCTTGCATTTTTGCTTAGAGTGGTCAGAAGACTCTGCATTTTGTCAGCGTCTTCACCAAATAGAGCTATGACATCAGCATATTCTAGGTCAAAATGTGAACCTTCCGGTAGAAGTTCAACTCCTGAAAATTTAGATGAGGAAAGTGTCATCTCTAAAAGCACGTCAACGACAAAGTTAAACGAGAATGGAGAGAGTGGGCAGCCCTGACGAACATCACTTGAGGTAATCAATTCTGATGACAGTTAGCCATAAGCTCTCACTCGACCAGTTGTGTTCGAGTAGAGAGCCTGTATAAGGTTAATGTACTTCTTTGGCACTCCTTTCAGTGACAAACATTGCCATAGAACCTCACGATCAACAGAGTCAAATGCTGCCTTAAGGTCGAGAAGTACTACGATTGTGGGACGTCTGAATATGTGCCTATGTTCTAGGACCTGACGTAGTGTGAGTATCTGGTCTGCACAGCCACACCCAGCTCTTCGCGAGCTTTAGTTAGGCGTCGAAGTATCACTAGTGCCAATATTTTAGACACTATATTAGTCAAACTGGTTCCTCTGTGATTGTCACAAGAGGACTTTTGTCCTTTCTTATAGACTGGCACAATCACTGATTGTGACCAGTCAGATGGGATTACATCTAGTTCCCAAATTCTACCTGAGACCTCAGCCAATCTTACTGCTAGTACTGGACCACCATCCTTAAAAATCTCAGGAGTCAGCCTGTTAAGGCCTGATGTCCTCCCATGCTTCAGATTTTTTATAGCTTTTTCAACTTCGTAAAGAATTGGATGTTGAAAAAACTATAGGAAAAGTAAGATATCAGTTAAAAATTGGAGTAAAATGGTAATATACAGCAGATGCACATGGCAAGACTTGTCTCCTTCGATTACCTGAAATATCGAATACGGTTATTAGCTTAAATGGCTCATTTAGCAAGACTAATGTGTGTTTTGAAAGAGAATGTGGACTTACTGCGCGAGAAAGTTATACTGGTACTATGGACGTTATAGAACTCGAGTTCCCCAGGGCGCACGAAGCACTCAAACTGGACGACAGTTGTCCAAAAATAATTCGAATCTGGAGGTGGAAATTTGCAGGCACTCTTCATAGCAAGGGTGAAGATAGCAGGTGACTGCTGACATCATGCAGTAAAAGAAACACAAATTCGCAACAGGTGAACCTTGGTTTATAAAAAAAATGAGCATAATAACAGTTAATTACCCTTTTACTCAATGATTATGGCCCTCCAGCTTCCTTTTATGGCCAAAACAGCAAACATACACCACACGCTCGTAGCGGATTTCCGTCTTTTCAATGTTAAGCTTGCTTTCACGCACGACGTACTGAACACAACACATTTGTTACTGCTATGGGATATATTTTTAATAACGAACCCTCTACAATAGATTGGCAGCATCTCTGACTTCGTCTATAATTGTCAGGTGCTTGGGTCTTTTTCAAAACATTACTGATATACCTACTGCTGCGAACTCACTATTAGTTTGACTCGTTATTGGGATAGAGTTGTCCATAATACTGAGGAAAAGAAAACCCGGAGATCTTTTTCTTTCATTGACATCATAAATGACAGTTAAGAACGAGCATACGGATAGTTAGAATCCTAGGCGGCAGCAACACTTATTTTGGCTAAGAAATCTTTGATTTTCAACATCTACAATATAATACTCAAAGGAAAACGGACTAACATTTTATAACATAAAACAAGTGACGAAATACACTGACTTGAGTAGACTCAGCAAGACCTCGAAAACGAAGCTGATTCAATGAAAATTTGCCACAACGCCTATAGCGTTGCATTAACCGCTGAATTTCAACACAAAAGAAATAGCGTAAAAAAAACGAGGAAAGCCGACTGCAATTGTTCACAAGGATTGCGGATGTAATAATTCCTGTTTCATTCTGATTGGTCGCTAAGCCGACTTCCAGGATTACGAAATCAAGTTGTGTCTAATTGCTTCCAGCTCTTCGCCTCTGTTTTCTGATTTTTCTAAGTTCGCATGTTTTGATTAAAGATGTTACTAGTTAAGTTGTTTTTTAAAGCTGAGCGCGTAATTCCTGAGGAGATTCACACTCAACATGTAAAACCGGTAAAAGATCAAAAAATGGTGAACGCAAGAACAATTAGTCGATATGTTATGGCTCGGTCGTGCAGGCGCAGTTATTCTGAATAACCTCTTGCTTTTTGTGTCAAATATGTTACTCTCCTCCCAGCTCAAACGTTTTCACCAGAAGTGCTAGACGTTACACTTCTGATTGTCACGATATGACGAGTCAGTTTAGAGCATGATGCGTCTCTCAAGCAAATTCTTACAGATTAGGTAGTCACATCATGATAACTCTACCATTTTGGGTTTAGGTTTATTATTATGGTAACAAACATAAATGTACTGATACTGAATCAAACTATAATTCTACTCTAGCTCCCCCCCATCTAGTTAGCACTGACCGAAATTGCTCAGGTGATTTTAGTTTTTCATAAAATAAACTTACCAATAAATCGATGCTTATTACCAAACAGCTAATATCCAATACTTCAGGCCATGGAGACGGCTGAAATTTATATACTCCGTCGGCTATTTAAAAAGACCACACTTATGCACCCGAGAATGTCAGAAGCCGTGTCTTCTTGATTGTGCCGTTTGTACTACTTATGTTGGCAGACCTAAGTAGTATGTTACACCACTCGGAAGTAGACCGCCTGTCAGGAGAAGATTGAGGAGATCGAAATGAAGAGAACAGGAATGTAAACCGAGTTAATATAATAAAGAGAGAAATGGGAGAATCATGAAGAATGTAAAGGACGACTGATGAGAATGTGCAACTAATGTATTTAGTGTATGGTTTTCATATTTTACGAAAGCATTCTGTAATTTTGCAGCAACAAATAAACTAGATACCCCCACCTGTTCGGTTTTTCCCACACAAACGATCGATCTACTCATTTTGAGGCTTACTTCTCTACACTTTAATTCTGTGGTCTCTAGTATCACAACAATTCGATCTCACACACGGTAATATGATAGTTGTTAGTCTCTGTCAAGTCATTTCTCTTAAACAAATGCTCCCATTTATTCTCAAGAAATATTAACCCCAATTAAACATCAAGTTCAATAGAATAAGTCAAGTCAAGTAGTCATGCTATATATATTGTACAATATTAAGGACTATAAATCACTCCATTATATTAAGATGTAAGTTCAAAGAAATTGGTTAGTTTAAACAGGACTGTCATAAAGATACTAGATATTCGATTGCTGTTACACCAACTATTAGGATTTTTTCTTCTATTCATCCTGTCAAGTTACATTTTTCTCATGACCTAGTAGTTTAATGTCATATTGTAAGAAAACATTTTGTTGTTCATTTATTGGTGATTGAACAGAGGATTATGTATTTATCTGCACAAACGAATTTGGGTACATAGAAAGACGAGACATTTTCAAACTTTCAACACCTGTTTTCGTTTGGAGATGAGAGAAGTTCGAACTGAGGTATGTATGAGATTTTCGTTTCAGCTTAAAAAGCGGATTTGTATTTCGCCTCTTTTCCAAGTACAATATATACCTTATTACACTTGTCATTGCTAAGAACACAGGTTATGTTGAAATACCAAGGAAATAATACTAATTCTTGTAAGTAATGCAAGCAGTTTTAATGAGTTCTTTAAATCAGATAGAGGATACCATATTAGATATGAATATCTACTGAATCTTGTTATTTGCAGATTATCTTAGTTACTTTACACGTGAAATCGTATTTACACACATAACGGCAGTTAACTTGTGTATGTACATTGAAAGTTCTCACAATAAGCCATGAAACTAGCGTCACAAACATTTGATTTCTACCCCTAAATCTAACGGATTTTATTCTTGGGCCATAGTCTTTGATAAGCGGGAATACTATAGTATTCCCGCTTTTAGTGTAGTAGCTTAATCATTACTTCTTATCTATTTGACTGTAGATCACACGACATTTAAATTTTCACAAACGAATATCTGTGTTCACTGTGTTGAAAAATTATGACCTTCGCTTGACTTTCGTTAGACAGAAATGGTGGGCAGAATATTCCCTGGAATCTAAGACAAATAATTGTTTAATAAATGTGAGACACTTTGAGTGTCTTTTCTTGATCCTATGAACAATCTGGCAAATGACAATAAAATACCGAGTGCGATTAAGGAGATGGGTCATAAAACAGTATTCCCCTCCATTGCTTAACCTAGGGCAACTAGAAACCTTCGTTTAAAATATCAGTTGGTGAGATACATGATGATAAGGGATTATCACAAGCTTTTTCTCACATCTATTTATCCTCACTCCCTAGTATTACTCCTCAGGTTTATTTCACTAGTATAAAGTGAACCATAGTGTGTCGGGTTCTAGAAGTTTGGAACATTATGACACAGTTGTTTGATCATTATTTGTTTTTATGTACTTCACAGGTCATTATTATGATCCTGAAAAAAGGCTGGATAAAGTTGGTTACCCGCTCCTGATGATTGTTTTTCTTTTCAAAGTTTGTTTTAAGGGACAAACGATATGGTTGCTGTGAGGTGATATCACGATGGCTTTTGAGTAATGTGTTATAAAATATCTTGAATACTGAACACTGAGGTTCAAATTTTGGAGACAAATTCATAGATAAGTATTACCAACTAAAATGGATGACAGCAACAGAATAAGCACCTAGTCGGTCATTTAGGTACATACTCTAATCCTGTTATATTCTTGAGAGTGCAATTTTACAGCTCCATAGATACCAGTGTACACTAACAACATTCGTTATCGGTATATTACAGTTTATTAAGATCATGTTACCGTTAATCTGTCTGTAAACTTTATTTAGAATTCTTTAGGGAATAGAAGTATCTAAAGGTCTTCAAATCTTTCGACATTGGCGAGGCAATCTACATGTGGCATAGTTTGCTAAACAGATATCCGTGAAGTAAAGAGATAATGAAATTTTGTCAAAGCTCGTCAAACATTAAAAGATTTTCAAGCGGCATAAAATAAACTTATAAGGTGTGTAATCTTCCCTCGAGGTGATATTTTATCTGTTTAGACAAATGCGAACGTGTAGCCCATGATATACTTGGGCAATAAACACAAAGGTTGAAAGCTCTTATTGGCTTTAGCGTTGTGATACGATTGTTTCTTTTGTGATCAATCTTCCTACACAAGTTTCTATTTGTTCACTTTGGGGTGAACATAATTTGTAAATCTTTTAATCTTTAGTTTGCCAATCGAAAAGCAATCAGCATGTAATAACTTGTTGGTCTAAATATTAGGTAACGGCTAAAATCAGTTACTAAACCTTATGTGTCTAGCTTTCGTTTAAAAACAACAACAATTTTTTTCTGTTTACTGGTCGTAGAATTTGTTTGCTCTATGAACCATCTCATAGTTTAAGATAAAGGATGAAATGGTGAACATATTTATCCAAATATGTTACAAAGCCGCGATCTCAGAATGTTACTGAATAAACTATTCTTTGAGTTTTTACGCATTCCGTTTGCAAAATTTGTAAGGACCTTTGAAATTTCATGAGGCAAGGAAGCCAAGGGTCTTTCTAGCACAAGGCCTAGAAATCACCACTGTTGTACTAGTCAAACCAACATATTATTCATTCGAGTCAATCTGCTTACGGCATTTATAAAGGTGTGCTGTCTTGTAATATCCCTAAAAATAAAAACAAAAACGACATCCGCTTTCAGCAAATCATTTAGTGCTACCACGGAGTTTTGCAGGACATTTCTTTGGAAATTAAAAACGTCCCTTATCTGATAAAACTACGAAACGACTGAGGAATATAGGCAAATCATAATTCAATAATTTTAACGTTTTGCATTTGAGAACACTTCTCCATAATTCTTTTATACGACTTGTGAAAATATAAAAAAAATTTTCTGTATGATGTTAATCCATGCCTTCAAAAAGCGCTAAATTTTATAATCTTTTTCATTACTTTGGTTTAAAAATAACTCTTTTACTTTGTTTCATGTATTTTCCCTTAGAGTTGATAGTGTTCTTGTTTCTTTGATGTTTTGTGATTATTTGATGTATTGACTGCAGTGATACAAAAAATGTAGTTTCTGCTTACTGATATCAAGTGTTAAGGTTCATCTCTTTTATGATACATTTTCCATCTATACTGAACATTCTGATTGCTGACATCAAATAATAAACTACGGATTAACTATATCAAACCTGCATTGTTTTAAATAGCCCGCTGACCATAAGGATAAATAGCATTTAAATTTTAGTTCGTGCCTAATGTTGTTGAGGATCGTGATTTGGTAAAGAACTAATTGACAAACTGAAATTCTTTTAAACAGAATATATTTTATAACGTCAATTCACATCATCCGATATAGTTAAGTTTAACACCCATAACGAATTTATTGTGTTTCTCATGCTATGTGCACGTTTGCCTGAGGACCTATGTTAATATCACTGAATCCGATTGAGAGCTCATAATATATTGTGTTCATCATTTATTAGTCACTTGAGTTTTTTAATTATCATGGACGGGTTATTGATATTGTTGTGTTATTTCATGAACTCTACTTAGAGTGTCTTTACTAAGGCGATCAGCGTAAACTTTATTTGTTATGTCTAAAAGTTCAATCCAACTTGCTACTAGTTCGTTTACAAAATCTAAAGTCATATTACTTTTTATGCAACCACAGGAAGAATTAGAACAGGCTATCAAAGAAAGTGAAACAAGACTGATGATACTAGACTTTTTTGCGGATTGGTGTGGGCCTTGCAAAAGAGTCGCTCCAGAACTGGACAAAATTTGTGAAGAATGGGAAGATGTTTTATTCATAAAATTAAATGTAGATGAGTTGGAGGTAGGTGTTGTGAATTTCGGAATCGTTCTGAAGTTTGATTAAATATTCTTTTCATAATCAATTTCTGAATAAAAGTATTAGAAAAATTGCTTTAAGCTATTGAGAGTCGCTATCTTATAAATTGTGCCTATTTCTGAGTATACAGAATGTCATCAATCCAGATACAAAATGACTAATTTAAGCACGCTTATGTTATTCACAGATTAAGCAGATTAGACTTCAAACTTATCCTGTCGTCTACGTTTATGGTTAAATATGACTCTTCTAGCCTGATAAATGGCGTAGGCGTTAAAACTTATTCTTCTCAAACAATACCGACAGCAATATTTAGATGGACAATCAAAGGTTAGTGGCTAAACCATCCAGATATGGGATACAAAGTCTCTATAGTTTTCCTTTTTGATGCAAATAATCTCCGTTGTCTCAATTCGTCTTGTTAAAGATTATTTTAGTGACAAATCTGATCAACTGATTTTTGCACCTAATTTTTACCAGCAAATTATAGTTTGGAATTGGTTCTAGGGACTTTTGTTTGTTTATCCTTCCAACGAAATCGAATATGTATTTATAGTTACTATTTCAATATATGTGTAGTTGGTTAACATTTGTGCCGTTCTTCTGACACTTATGTAAGTAGTTGCAATGTTTATATCTTAGCGACAGCACATCCACCAATGTTTGGATTTTATTCAGATAAAAAGTCATAGATGTGATAAAAAGCATACAGTTGACTTTAGTACTAATCAATAGCTTAATAACATTGTAGTATCCAAACAAAAGATTAAGCGTTAAATTACCATGTTAAGCTTGTTACAGTCAACTTACAACGTTATTAAACTTGGTCGATTAGTTACACGTGGTTTGAATTTTTAGTGACGTTTCAGAAAGTAATTCTTATTAGTGCGGACATGGTTTATAACATTTTGATATCTCGATGGATGGTATGTATATATGCTTTGTGATATTATGTTAACTAGTAAATACATTCCTCTTTGTCAAAAGTATGCATCTAGCATATCGTATGGTCATTTTCCTCTAAATGTCTTTTTTTATCCTGCAGTGATGATTATGATACATTCTATACTGTGAACTAAAGCTGTGGGGCACAGTCAAATGAAATAGGATTCCCTTTATTAGAATCTGAGTTTTATTCATAAAAGTTGATCTTTCATTATTGTTACTAGCAAGACAATAAAAGCTCATAAAAGAATGTTTCTACCTAAGTTAATACTTTGGAAACAGGAGATCAGTAGAACTGGAAAGATATTTACAAACAGAAAGGAAAATAGTCGTAAAGAGGGCCCTCGTTGACTAAGATAGATTACGTATTGTGTATTTCCTGTTAATCCTCATTACTGTTAGTTTATAAGTTTAAAAAGAAGAAATAACTATTGAGACATCAGATTAATCCACTAAATAGGTAATTGCAGTCCATTATTGCAATACGGAAATATGGATTGTTTAGCATTGCTCTAACGGTGCATCAGATAATAATATTTCCAGACAAAGAATGGTCTCGCTAAAGAGTGCGCGGTACTATTTTTCTATGAAAACAGTTTTCAATGACCTTCTGGCTGTTCAATTACTTTGATTTCCGCCTTTATTATCATACTTTCTTTTCCTAAACGGTCTAATAATTTAGGTAATTTCGCAAATTTTGGCAAACCTACAAAGGCTTAATACGTAGTCAATCACGTTGTGTTGAGTCAACCCTCAATTTGCCATAGTGCTCTTTCTATGAGGCACTGGAAATAAAACAGACCACTGGTACCGAAAGTTACATGAAATATAGGTAGGGCCACAATTTATTTAAACATTATTTTCACATACAAAAGTAATAGAAATCACGGGCTCTACTGACGACGAGTCAAAGTAGGTTCTGCTATAGATTAAAAATAATAATTTCTAACAGTATATGAAGACAGAAAAATTACTCCGTTAACAGACTGATACATCAATTATTGGGCTGGTCAGATGGACTCCTATGATTCATATCCTTGAGAAACATAATATTTTCAGTATTTATTGTTATTGACAATTAAAGTTTTTCCTAGGCATCATCCTCACTTGTACTTTTATTTTTAGTCTGCAGCCGAAACGTATGCTATAGCTGCAATGCCTACATTTATTGCATTCAAAGGCGGCGAAAAAGTGGACGAAGTTGTTGGTGCGAATTTAGACAAACTGAGAGAGATGATTGAAAAGTATAAGTAAATAAACCACGGGGGCTAATGAAAAAATCATTTCACCGAACATTTTTCTGTATTACGATTAGTCATATATTGCACTTAGTTACTATTATATGTAAAAGATATTTATGAATTGAGCGACATTTAACATTTCATTAATTAAAATTGATGATAAATTTCTGTTAACACATATATGAGAAGCGATACTTTAGTTTTCATTAAATATGTTCACTAAACAAATATTATATTTCACTACAGCTGATTTGGTTATTTTGTTACTTGTTAAGCTGTTTTCGTCTGTTCTTGTGGAGTAACTTGACTGACAACATCGTATTATTTTTATTATCAGAAAGGAATGTATAAACGCTACACAATATACAGTCACTCATCTTTAAAATATCAACTAGAAACGGTAATTCACCAGATTATATGAAGTGTGTCAACAAAAGGAATACCATTAAGGTAAATAACTAGTTTTGATGTTGGCTACTAAAGACAAACGGCAGAAAAAGCTGATTCCAGTGATTCTTGTCGATTGCCTTTCAAACCATCGAGTGAATCTAACACTGATCATTAAAAGAGTATCACACATTTAAGGAAATTTGTTATAGAACAGATTAGCTCAATGACTGTGTAATTTATTCTTACAGTATTGTGTAGTTTATTGTAAACTACCTATCATGCATCATCATTGAACAATCAACTGTATGGAACGCATCACTGTACACCAAATTTCTTGATTATGAAAAGGCGTTTGATAGTGCGGATAGGAGAACCTCGTGAAAACATCTTCGACACTATGATGTACGTGAGAAAATCGTCAACATCATACGGAATTCATATGACAGACTACACTGCAAATTCGTGCATGGGGAATAGCTGACAGACGTATTCCAAGTAAGGACTGAAGTCAGACAAGGCTGTCTACTCTCTCCTTTCCTCTTTCTTCTGGTGGTCAACTGGATTATGAAGACCTCAACATCTGACGGGAAGCACGGAATGATAGACGGTTTGGACTTCGCAGATGATCTGGCCCTTCTATCCCATACACTTTAACAAACAGTGTAGCAGAAGTCTCTGCATCCGTAGGCCTCAACATACAAAAGGGAAAAATCAAGATCCTCAAATACAACACGGAGAACACCAACCAAGTCACATTTGATGGAGACACTCTGGAAGAGGTGGAAACTTTCACGTACCTGAACAGCAGCATCGTCGATGAACAAGGAGGATCCGATGCAGGCGTAAAGCAATTATTGGTAAATTAAGAACAACATTCCTACATTTGAAGAACATATGGAACTCAAAACAACTTTCAACCAACATCAAAGTCGCGATCTTGAATACGAATGTCCAGACAGTCCAACTATATGGAGCTGAAACATTGAGAACTACTACAACCACTATAAAAAAGGTAAAAGTATTTATAAACAACTGTCTACTCAAGATACTCAATGTCTGCTGGTCAGATACCATCAGCAACAACCTACTGCAGAATAAAAAAACCCACCTTCCATCTGAAGAGGAAATTAGGGAAAAACTCTGGAAGAAGGTAGGGCGTACATGGTGTAAGTCGTCAAACTGAATCACGAGGAAGGCGCTAGCTTGGAACCCTGAATGGAAACATAGAAGAGGAAGTCCATAGGAATACACTGTATCGAGGATTGGAAACAGACAGGAAAAGGATGAATAGCAACCGGAATCAACGTGAAAGGATTGATCAGGACAGAGTTGGATGGAGAATGATGGTGGGCGACCTGTGCTATTTCACTAACAGAGGTGAGTAAGTAGGTGACTTAACCCAAGTCATTTGTTTGAAAGGGTACAATAAATCTGCATTGAATTTTGATTTTAGTACTTAGAGTAGTTTGCTTAAAATCAGTTTCCTCGTTATCTGAATTATAAACATAAATTATCAGATCATGTTTTCGTATTTATTGATGGTAATACTGGAGTCGGAAATACCGGAAAATAAGAATTATTTTCTATCAATAACGATAATTCATTGACTAACGTGTAAAATAGATTAATATATATGATCATTGAATTTCATGATTTCCTGATACAGTCGTTGTAAAGTGTTTTTTTATCACTGAAAGCTTAATTTTCCCATACCATGTACTTGACTGATTTGGTTGATATTTGTTTTACAAGTCAGGTCCCCATTTGACTCCTGGGTTAGTGATCAGCTCTTTAAATATCTATTTTAATTTCACGTACTTGTTTATTTAGTAAACTCCATAACTATCTCCTAAATGTGATATTTTATCAATGATAAAATATTGTTAGTTAAAATCAACTACTTCTTTTACTAAAATAAATTGTCCATTGCAATAATGTAGTGATAATAGAGGATAGTTTTACCAAATATGTCCCTATTATTCGTATTTTCATTATCAAGTTGTATATTAGATAATTTTAATGTGATGTAACAAATCCACAGTGAAAACTTTAATTGTTCTGTATCCTTAATGCTTATATTTTGTAGGACTGAAATAATGATAATTTATAGTTCAATGAATTGTACTTATGAGTTAGTTAGATATATACATTTTGTTTGATCTAATTCTTTGTAAATCAAATAGAGAAATCCCTAATAATACATATCAGTATGAAAACATAGGTGTATTGGAATCACTGTTCACATTTGATGGGACTTCAAGTGAGTATTGCTGAAGTGTGGGGGCCTAAGTAAGAGTCGTAAGTCGGCAAGTGAAACAGTGAACCATAATTGACCAAGGTGATTAAAATATGTGATACATATTTCGAAGTACTGTCTACCAGAAACGTAATGCTGACTGGGGTAGAAGTAGATTGGAATAAATCTAGAGATGGCTAATCAACGACATGAAATCAGTCCATGAATTAATTGACCATTGGACTGACCCCATATCAACAGGTATAGACTTCCAGCTTACGATTCGTCCGACAACTGTGACTAATCGTTGGAGTAATTAAGTGATGCGCTCCAAAATCCTGTAAAGTGGTACAGTCGGATCCATTTCTTATCTTCCTCTGATAGAATGGCTTGGTTTTATTTTACAATCCTTATTCTTAGAACTCATTGCTTTCTACAAAAGTAGATTTCCTATGTTTTGCTTTTCATGACATGTTGATAAACCTAATCTTTTGCTCTTCACTTTGCTAATTTTTTCTTTTACTGTGTTTATATTAGTCGGGGTAAGTCAAACTGATATGTATTCCTCTCAGGCCATACGCTATCTAAGACAGACTAAAAGTTCGATTTAGTCAAAATGCTTATCACAGGCTAATGGATGTTAATGGAAAATACGCTTGTTCAACGAAGATATGTACTTAAAATAATAAAAGAAACCCATGACATCACTGGAAAGGAATTCAGACAGTATCATTTACTGAAGTCTTAAAATGGTATTTATAGTTAATTTACAAGTAGTCTGTTGAACGATAGGAGGCTCATTATATCATATCATATGTCATAGAAAGTTGCTTAATAATCTAGAATTGAAGAGATAATAAAACGAAATTAAAATTGAGAATGATAATTATCCCCTTGACGAGTATGAGAAGGGTGAATAATAAATTAAAAACATAAAGCTGATAATAAGGAATAACTAAAATTAATATTTTAAAAAACTAACCCGATAAAATAAAACCAAATTACCATTTATATAAAATTAAGCGTTGGAGTCATAAAAGAATGATGGCTTGGACCTGTTTCTTTGCACATAGAGTTCAGGTTTGAAAAAATGGATCGCCAGTGAATAAGTTATTCGTTTGTACTCCTTTCCAACCAAACCGTTTTACTATGTAAATAATTTTAAAGGATTTATCAGAGAAGGCTATGTGACCAGAGTTTCTAAGATGCTTTAATATTGAATATTTGACTGATTTATATTCACCTTTTGGAAGCCATGCGTGATAATTTTCGGAGGTGCGTTTGGCAAATTCTCGCTTTTTGTAGTCTACGTAACCTGCTTCACAAGAGCAGGTGGACGTATAAATACACATTGATGCGGTTCAGTGAGAGAGTTTGTCTATGATACATCTACAAACGATGGAACAGCTGAAAAAGACGGTGCGATGATTAGGGTTATAAAAGGTTTCCTTCAAGGATTCTTCAAATCTTTTTCAGCAGTATTTCCCTTTAACTAAAGGATTAGCAACAGAGTCTTCTTAGGGACTGTATGGGTTCTTGTAGACCGTAATTTAGGTTTCATATCGCACTCAATAAACCTGCATAGATGGCTGTTTTTGAGGAATGTCTATCAAGGTTGTGTAGTTCCTTGTCTGTCGTATCTCCCTACTATATTCACATAGCTTTCGATGATAAAAACTAAATTAAGCTCTTTTTCTGCTTAAAGGCTTCCAGCTATGGAAATACGTGTATTTCCCATTTCAAGTTGGTGTTAGGTTTATAGACCTTTACAATGTACCATGTTGTCTTCTAGTGAATAGGATATCGAGGAAACGAAATTTTGAGTTTGATTCCGACTCCAATGTAAATTTGATGGATTGACGGCAGTCAATGAACTTATCCAGGATGAAGTCGAGGTCGCTGTTTTCACAATAAAAAATGAAAGTTTCATCCATATGCCTCCTGTATAAGTGGAAGTTTTTAGTGTTCGGTCGAAGTACTGTGTCCTCACGATTGTTCATGAAACAATTTTCAAGAACAGGGCCAAACAGTAAACCGATAGCGACGTCATTAATTTGTCTGTTAAACTCATTATTAGATCGAAACTGAACTCCGACGGTGCATCTTAGGAATACTTCCTTTAGATAATGCTTTTGAGTACTAATATCGAGGTTGTTGTCTTCACTATAATCATAGGAGGTTTATATTCTCTGTTAGTGGAAATGGATGTCACATCTAAAGATGCTATTATTATTGCAGTTACACTGCCATATATATTTCTCTAAATAGCTTGAAATCGTGATGCTTATACGCAACGACTTTAAAACTTCACTTTTTCCTCGGTTCATTCAGATGTTTACTATACAAGGAGTACTTACAAATAAATCGAGGATTATGGGAACTGTCATTTATTTTTTGAATAAGCGACTGACACTAAGCTATGAAATGTCAGATATTCAGTTTCCTACTCACTGGGTTAGTATAAAGTGATCATTATTTTTGTTATTAAATATAAGGTAGTTTACAAAAGGGCAAACTTATAAATATAAAAATTTCATGATTATTAGAAAATGTTTTTAGTTGTACTGATATTTTGAGTAACATCTAACCTGGTACTTCAGTAATTACTTCAGACCGTACACTTGGAATATAATGCTGAAAAGTATTTACGTATCTTGCTAAACTGGGTGAAATTTGATTAGATATTCGTTTTTGGTGATAATATATGTAAAATAAAATAACCTACAGAAAGACATCATCAAAATAGAGCCTAGGACAGATGTACGTCTACCCAAGTTGTCATACCTGATTAGCACGACGAGGTGAAATCGACGGGAGCGATCGAAATAATTTGGTAACAATGGCAACAGTTGTATAAACCTTGAGAAATGATTTAGAAAGACTTTGAAAAGGTATGGATGAAGGGATAATGGAATTCTAGCTAGATGGAAAGATAGAGGGCGATTATATCTGGGTCACTTCAAGCTGTTCTGAGTTACGTCACTCACTCCCCAACCACTGATTGATTTTCTTATTCTGCATCTAACATAAAAATAATCTATGAATTTCGTAACCACAGAAACCATTTTATTGGTAGGAGTAATCACTTTGGAAATTTCTGTTGCATAAAAACGATGAAAATTTCTTTTTTATTGTGAAAATCATCGGGAACAGTTTCTAATAGTATCTGTTACAGATTAGTAACAATTCAGATTTCAAAGGGGTTAATATGGTGAATTACTTTTCATCCTGATAAATGTTTTCATGTTATATGACTGGACATGATCCCCAGAAAGAACTTATCGTAGTCATGCTATTTGCTATTCCTTGTTTGCCATACACATGGACAATCTTTTTTGGGGGGGCTGGGATGCTTCCTGATAGTTATTTGTTGTCAGGTATAACCCTAGGCACTCTGATACTTCTACCTCATTTCGTCTAGATTCGTCGTTTTACTTTGGGTCAGGTAAAAAGTAAACATATATAACGTATTTAAGGAGGAGGAAAATGTCAATAGAACTGAAAACATAGAATAGTATTTTAGTGTAGAATGATTTTGAAATAAACTATTAAGAAAGTTAGACAGCTTAATTCGCTTGATGGAAGCATAGTGAACGGACGAGTCAGTCTATCAAAATTAAACAATTAAAACAAGTAGAATCCATTACAAAAGTAGGAGGGAAATTTAATAGAATTGTATGTTTAGAAAACTAATAAATCTTATAAAAATAGTGAAAGTATATTTGAAACTGTATGAGGAGATCCATTAAAATTGAAATACCGGTGTCATTGGCGATGGAAGTGATTTATCTTCCATTAAAAGATTGTATAAAACTAATTAGATCAACAATAATTTTGAGTATAAAATGAATAAGGATTGAAAACTAAATTATTGTTAAGCAGATTTCAAATAAAGTCTATTTGTTAAACGGGAGTTGATTATCCTCTACTTCTTAGCATTTGACTTCTCTTGCAGTTACTTCGACAGGTATAAAAATTTAAAATTTTCGTAGAACATTCGGAAAATGAAAAAAATGTGTCTAACGACTGATTGTTTTTGTATGTTCTGTGACGGATTTCAAACCACTGAGATTAAATTGAAGGCCTCAATAAGTACCTGAAGTATATTCTAAAAATCACAGATATCAAAGTATTCTAGTGCCCTTATGTTCTTGTTATTTTGAATTATTTTAAAACATTAACATTCGTATGTAAAGGACTAAATCATAGATGTGATCATATTTTTCATAGAGCTGTAAATCATTTGAAAATACATAAGAAAACGATCATTGGTCTTTTCTGTTTTTTCATCTTATATGCATTAGTACAAAAGTGTGAATTGATGTAGACTAAAACAAAATGTCTATAATTATTAACTGATTTAGGATTAAACCATACTGTATACAAAGGAGATGATTTCATTTCTGAATAAATCTTCAGTATAACATTCAGTTTTGTAACATCATATTTAATAAGTAATATTTTTGTTAGTAACTGAAGATTCATTTAAAAGAATCGATTTAATTGTATTAGTTTAAATTGTAACGTAATAAGTTATTCAATTTTCGATAACAAAGGTTAAATGCTTTAATGCCATTCCTGAACGATAAATCCACATCACTTCAATCCGATGCAAATTAAATGATCATTTAATTTTCAAGCTGCTCTAGACTTTTACTCATATAAAAAGGTTTCGTATATTATAAAAATTCTTATTATATTTATTCTACTGATGTAGTAAGCATAATACTTTATTAATAAATGAATATCTTTAATTATCCCTATAATTAGAAAAAAAACACAATTATATTAATGGTATTTTCATTTCTATACATGAAAACACCACCTATTGCACGAGATCTTTCTTTTCATTGACTCCCTACACGTTTATCACTAATCTATATTTATTAAATTTATCAGTTCTACAACAAACAATATAATTTTTTTTTTTTCAAAATTCTACATTTCATATAATTAGATAGTTGAAATACTATATATTTAGGAAACAAAAGTGAAATGTTTCCTCCATAGTTAAATAAACTGTATTCTAACAAAAAGAGAAAAACAGATAAAAGGTACAGGATTAGAGAAAGAAGAAAAACTTAGCAAAGTAAATACCAAAAAAAGAGAACAGTCTATTGATTTATATTGTACTAGAAACACCTAGAGTTTTAATAATAAAAAAAAACGAGAAGAGTAGCGTCATTCATATTATTCAATATAAAATATAAATGTACATAGTAATAAGTAATATCATTTCATTTGAATCAACAGAATTTTATAAAATCATATGAACAATTTAATTGTTATTGTTTTATATTCTGATATAATATTCAGTAGGCTAATATAATCAGTTTATATTATGTTTAATGGATTGAAGTTATGGAAGTTTACCATTCAACTGTGAAGTTGAGAACACTGTCACCAAGTGTTAATTATATATATATATATATATATATATATATATATTCGTTTGGTTATGAAGTATTTAGAGGCTGGATTTGAATTTCATCAACTACGAAGTATTGACAACTAAGGAATGATTGATAACTGCTTAGTAATTGTACAGGGACCTTAGGATAAACTAATCTTCATAGATCTTTCAATAAAGTGCTAAATGTGTGTTCATTTCTAGGAAAATTCCCGAAGTTCTAATGAGAAGCTATGACCGATGGAGTTCAATTATGTCGAAATGAGTTGGTGATGGCGGCATAATGTCACGAAATGATTGGGTTTAGAAATGTAAATCATTGGGTAAAAGTCCAATGATCAGAAGGTTAAGCGATCCCCGAGAGGACTGGGTGGGGGCTTTGGATTAAATGTAACTAATGACTTCTGTTTTACATTGCCTAGTTTCATATTCTGTGAAAGCAGCTGTTCAGTGCTCCTTGGTTCGCAATTATTCTCCGGTTTAGATCAACTATCGACAGAATTCAAGTTAAACATCAATTATTTTTATATACGGTACTGTACTAAACAATGAAAATCAACAAAATTCTTCAACAATTTATACGATCTGTAATTTAACTTCTGGACAATCGTAAATAACAAACAAAATGTGTTTAATCCAGTCAAACTGCAAGCTAAGCAGGAGCATAAAGGCCCATACTGTTCCCAACTACATTCCATATATTCTATACTAACTTGTGTCAAAATGGCTATGTCGCGGCAGACCGCATTGGGTGCACATATGCTAACCAAGACTGATTAAATTTCAGTCAAAATATTAACAACGGGATATTTCATTCCATTTCCAATTGAATTAGAATAATATTAATTCTTTACTTTATATCTCAAAACATTTTGTAAAATATTAAATGGGAATTTGATCTCTGAAGATAATATGAAGTAACTCTAATATTTGAAACTACAGAAGAGTCCAGAATCCAAATCCTTTCAAAAGAAATTATAAAAGGATAAAAAGTATGATAGGAGCAGATGGAAGGTGGTTGTGCAGTGTCATGGAATGACTAAAGTTAGACATTAAAAGTGTCAAATGATGGCTCTGTATTCCAGACGTTAAGCCTTCGCTCTCAAGACTATTGACCCTGAGTTCGCTTACTGCCCTCGAGGTCATGAGTGCGCGCTGTTGAGGACTCTCATTCTAGGAATAGACTGCCGTCCTGTACCTCCTGGCTTCAAATGGTTGTTTAACTTAGACGGATTCATGATTTAAATGTAATTTAACAACCATCAAAACCTCGTCCTGAGAAAAGTAAAAGAATGTTTGGTTTTCAACCACTCTAACTGATAACAGTTAGGAATACATCGTTTTTAGTCCGGCTGATGTTATATTCTGATATAAATACATGACAGTTTTTAAAGTGTTATTTGAAAAAAGAACACTACAAAATTACAATCTTTATTTAAGTCGTCTATAGTTTTGAAATATTTAGATAATTAAAAGTGTCTCCATTACTACTTATTGATGTAAATTGATTGAAAAAATCAACACACAATGAAATTTGTTGAATGTGATTTAGATAAGAAGTTTATATATTTGTATTTATGAAAATTATTTATGAGCAGAATGAAATTTAGATAACTTGTCTTAAGTGCTAATTTCTTTCAAAACGTCTCTAAAATGAATGAACTGAGCAATCCAATGAGTAGAATGTTGTCAAACAAAGTATGATTGGACACAATAGAAAAAATGATGTTGCATTAATTTTTTTTCAGCTATGATTGGATTAATTCACTTGGTATTGTTTTACTTGAATCATCCCATTAATATTTAGGACTGCAATTGATCAGTCTCTTATTGGCATATGTACATACTGTGCGTATTGCCTCGTTATTGCCTGAATTCCTGTGACTGGATTATTTATTGATCATATTGAATATAATTATTATCACGATTTTATGCCTAATGTTTAAGAGGTAACGCTTAAGTGAATTATTACCACTCGTGTAACCTCTGAGATATAGATTTACCAGAATATGTTCAGCTACACTGTGTTAATGTTTAATATTCTATGTTAGCCCAACTGTTCATTTATTTACACATAAATTACTATACATATTTAGAATGATTCATTCAAATTTCTGAATGAAATCAATGTCCAAGTTACCTGTTTAAATTACAGAACATTACGAACGTTATACATTCAATTATTAGTTGTTAAGATTTTATGCGAAAATCTAATTAAATAACATAGACTAGGAGATATATGGTCCCCAAATGCTCTGGTACGGCCGAGAGTGGGGAGAGTCCACTCTCCCTCTCGAAATGCCCTCACATGGCCACGCGTATATAGCCTCTGCCAGAAAAGTCCCACTGACTGCCTTCTCGTGGCGTGAGTGTTGTTTACAAAATTGAGAGGACGAAAAGCGAATATCCGGCACTTTAACCGGGTTGTTGGACATGGAGAGTCCACCTAGAGAAGTTGGAAAATCCTCATTCCAAACCAATGGTGCACATGGACTCCAGGATCTTGAGGGAACAACTGGCGTATGAACCTACCGTTGGTCACCGGCTTCCATAGAACTGCATCTCCTTACGATGCTCCACTGCCTTGTGGATCAGACCTTTAGGTCGAAGGCTCCGGGTGTGGTCCCGTAAGAAGACCACCTGCTTTGGTTTTGGCACGCAGGCAGTATCACAGCCCTCGCACATGTCAAATGAGATCTGTGTGGCGTATATGTATTTGGTGCCTCCTTGTACCAATATCTATGTGTTAAAATAAAATAAAAAAAGGAAATATATGACAATAGAAATGAATGTATACAGACAATTAATAGGAATAATATTGAATCTTTATAGTTAATCAAGATCCTGAAAGAAGCACAGATAAGATATAAATAGTTTTAATATGAAAAAGAATACATTCATACATTAATGGAGTATTTGAAATGTAACTCATTCATTATTCATTAATAATAAGAATATAAAAGAAGTTGGAAAATAGACGAAAAGAATAATTTTGATTATATTTTTTAGTATAAATATTAAGAATAAATGAAGAGATAATTAAAATGTTAAATGAAGACAATTCAAGGAACAAATAGAAATTTCGGAAGGTGAATGTCTTGACAAAGAAATAAATCAGTATATAAAGAAATTTGGAAAAAAATACAGATTAACATAATGGATAACAGATGGTTTGTTTAATAAGAATAGTAAATTGTGGTGTTTGAATGAACTAATGATTCCTTTGTACTTGTTGAATGCTTGATTTCGAATTCCAAACACAGTACATTCGTTCGGGCTTATCGAGTACTTCTTGATCCGACTACGTTATTTCTGGGATTCTTAGTTCGTACTATAATTCAAATACTCCTAATTATCATATAAATATTGATGATTACAAAAAACAGTATAAGAATATACAATGATATTTCTTTCCAAATCTATCATACCGTAATCATTATGTTGAATATTATACTCAAAATTTACTAGAGCTGGTGACTACAATTACTTGAATAAATGACAATTGCTTGCCTATGAAATCTGAATAAAATTCTTAAGTAAATGAATGAATTTAGTCGTTTAATAATAATTTGCTTTAAGATTACCATTATTCATATACACCAGTGGGGACAATCGAATGTATTTACCATAAATTACAGGACTTGTTAATAAAATCTAACAATCATAAAGTAAATGCTTAATTTGCAAAATGTTCATCGATTGTCTCAAAATGACTCATACTTCATTATTCTTGCATTTTCGTACAAATTACATCCTATTTCCATTCTTTACTGTTCGATTCACTTGTCTCTCTGCTGTCAGACCTTCTGTTCGAAACTAACATCATATGCTAATTATGTCAATATAAGTAGCAGACACCATACGAGTATGTTCAATTACTAACAGATAATTTAGGTCTGTGGGTATTTGTTGTAGAAGTGTAACAATTGGTTATTTGTTTGGAGAAGATTCAAGCTTTAAAAATTAAGCTGTGAAGCAAGTCTAAATATTGATTGTATGTTGATTTTTGTGAAAAATCCTATCTTAGTATTCACTTGGTATTGTTTGGCTTGTATCTTCCCATTGAGGTTTGAGACTGCAATTGATCAGTCTGTTATTGGCATATGTACATAATGTGTGTATGCTTCGATATTACCTTAATTCACAAGCTATTTGTAAGTAATGATAGATAGTGGCTAGCAGTGGAATCCAGTACGCGCGTTTCGTCCCATTTGGGACTCATCAGCTGGATGTACCTGCATCTCAGAGTTGATGTTCACTCTGGGACTCGAACCCAGTACCATTCGCTTCAAACGCCATCGCATTATCCACTTAGCTACTGAGTCCTATCTTAGTTTTTGATATTATCTTGAAATTAATTTGTCAAGCATTCTACATTATCTAGCTTCAGTCAAAAACACAGTTTAATTATTCATATTACTTACTATAAGGTGATGATATAAGGTAAATTCATTAAAAATAATACAGTACATAATAAGTTAAGATTAATTTATTAATAAAGAGAAAAACGTACAGTCAGGTGAGTTAAGAAAGAGGAAATAAATCATACATTTACGGTTATTCCGTAATAAGAACAGAATGGGGAATATAAAGTCTCCTTATTATCTCACAGTCTTAATATTTAACTATGTATTCAAAGTATATCTCAGCATATATACATGAAATATTAAATTAAATAAATAAGTGAAAACCTAATTTACGATGGACCATTTAATGAAAATAGATAGAATTAATTTATGTACAGAATAAGTACATAAATAACGTTAGATGAGAAAATAAAATGAATTTTGCCGAGACTATAATTTATGGACGAACAAATCAGGTATAAGTTAATAGGTCTTCTAACCTTAACCATCAACTGTAAATTAAAATTTATAACCCTTATTTGGTCCTAGTTACTAGGTGAACACTCTCAAGGTCAGTCTAGCGCTACTCAAAGGTCGTCCATAAATTACAGTCTCATCTGAATTTTCAATTCACTTTCTCTATACTTGTTACACTTGTTGAAAAATAAGAAAAGTTGAACAAATATTGCATTATGCAAATGTCTACTTTACTTTGTTCCATAAGGTAGAACAGAACTGTTTTCAGTAACATATACCGTTTCAGGAATTAATTATATGATTTATCCGGTACGATGCTAATTTCTAAATATTTGGAAATATATCAGGTTGGTAATTCACTAATATCTTCAAATCTTCTAAAGCGATTGGCTTAACCGATTCTACATATTTAGCTATTTCTTTGAATACAGATAAATTCTGGCAAACTTTCCTGTGAATACAATATTTTCTTTAAAAGACTTGATGACGTTTATGCAATGAGATTTATTTTAGATATAGATTTTGATTAATTAAATTTATTAAGTAGTTCCGTTGTTAAACGTAAAATTAAAGGGAACTATTTTTAAAAGGTTGAATATAAATTAATTTTGTCATTTTGTCTTGATTATCTAAAATATTCAGGTTGTAAGTTTCGATAAACATAGCAAGCAATGTTGAGTTAAATCCAGGAGCCATCGAGACATACGATTAATCTAAATAATATATCAATATTTGATAGTTGTAAAACATAGTTTAAAAAAATACTTATTTTAGGCCTTATTTTTGAAAACACTTAATCTATTGTAGTCCGTAGAACGTAGATAGCATGTTTACTATATAGGAGGTCATGATGATGATAATAATGACAAAAAATTATTACAAGTTTTTATGTAGTTTGTTGGGAGATATCAAAGGTTTGATTCATGGAGTCGAAAGAGAAAGAAAGAATTTATTCTTCATCGTCAAGGAGCAGACCAATATTCTCCAATGACACATAAAAAACGACAAACCACTTGAGCTTTGACAAGTGCTGATTATATTCATCTGTAGAAACTTGAAATCAGAACTAAACTTTCAAAGGTCACCAATAGTTCGTAGGAAAACTCTTTCCGGGAATATCGAATTTAAAGGAGATACCGCTTGGGGATTCGTGAATAAATGAATTTCGAAATCTCCGAGAAAAACGTTCTACTCAATAAGGCTTTGCGTTGTTTTCTCTACACTACTGAAGTTAAATTGTTGGATTATTTTTACGTATTACCTCATAAGGATTTTTTATGAAATGTTCTCTTCAGTTAGATTATTGGTGTTGTTTGCCTTAATCTCATAGTTAGTCTGTTTGTTACTGCATTTATTCTTGATGAATTTATCATGGATTTTGTATTGTAAGAGTACTAAAACCTTTGCAATTATTTTTGGTTTTAGTAGATTTTTATGAATATTCGACATGGTATATTCGTAATAAATTTTTTAAATTTTTTTTTCAAATTTACTCTGCTGTTCTGTTCTTTAAAGATGGCGAACTTTCATATTATTGGATTTTAAAAGCTTATGATCAAAAGTTCCTGAAAAATAAATGATAAACTGATCTATTGTTGTTGATAATGAAGGAATTTTTCTCTCAGCTTAACTGGAGCAGTGTATAAAAATGTTTATTATTTTGTAATATGTAACTAGGTCTGTATTGTTTCTTTTGAATTGCCACTCAGTTTGAAGTTTTGTTGATGCAACTATGATTAATAGACGACATTTGAGCGACGTCAGTGTAACCTTGAAAAGATTCACCTATCAACTAGTGTTCAAAGAGTGTGGAAAATCAGAATCAGGGTTTAGAGTTAATAGTAAAAGGTAAGAATTAGAGTTAGGGTTTCTATAATGAACTGATATTAGCTATTCCGAAATTCTATTTAGCCATATGAATGAATGAATTTCGCACCAAAATCCACGACTCACTATCTTAAATCTGATTGGTTCATCCATAAATTATAATCTTACTAGTTTATTTGATAAAAATATTTTTGGTTTCAGAAATAATGTTCACATTCCTGTTGGTCTGTTAATAGTCTAGGTACTATAATTAGAGAAACCTTTGTTGAACTTTCCTAATCATGATATGTTAGGATTATGGAGATAACAGTTAACGAGAAATTGCAATATTACATTCAAAGCGATTCAATTTCTTATAAAAATGAATCAAGAACAATATTTAGACTAATTTCAAATGAAATGAATATATAAAATATATTGTTGAAGAGCTATGAGACTAAAATAATGATCAAAATAATTACTTTGTTTATTTTAATATTCTACTAAAAAAAGTGGATCGGCAGAGCAAGGGCTGCATTCCTACGATTGAAGAACATATGGAACTAAAAAACAACTGCCAGCCAACATCAAAGTCACAATCTTCAATATGAACGTCAAGACAGTTTGTTCCACTGTACGGAGATGAAACTTGCAGAACTACTACAACTATCATCAACAAGGTACAAGTATTTATAAATAGTTGTCTACGCAAATACTCAACATCCATTGGCCGGATACCATCAGTAACAGCCAATTGTGGGAGATAACAAACTAGCTTCCAGTTGAAGAGGAAGTTAGGAAAAGACGATGGAAATGGATAGGACATACATTACACAAATCATCAAACTGCATCACGAGGCAAGCCCTAATTTGGAATCATGAAGGGAAACGGAAAATAGGAAGGCCAAATAACACATTACGTCGTGGAATAGAATCAAATATGAAAAGGATGAATAACAACTAGAAAGAGCTAGAAAGGATTGCCTAGAACAGGGTTGAATGGAGAATGCTGTTGAGCGGCCTATACTCTTTCACAAGGAGTAACTGGCATAAATAAGTAAGCACTAAAAAAAGTGAATCAATTAACCTATGAGTTTTGATTTAACATTATATAAACAAATAATAACTTCAAAGAATACCCGAAACAACATTGAATTTACCAATTTATCATAAATAATTTAGTTGATATTTAAATAGTTAATATATAACTTATTTCATGACTATGAATATTAAAACAAATTATACCTGATATATATTGATATTTGTATTATAATAAACAAGATAATAAAACAAATTGATATTTAAAGTATCATTAAATAGTGTTTATATTTATTCCATATATAAGTTGACATTTTTATCCAATCATTAAGTTGACTATATATACACTATATATACACATTATTAGAATAAAGTCTAACATTAAAGAATATATATTTTATGTATAGATGTTTAATAATTAGGAACTAGACATTTTCTGTAAGTTACAGAATATTGGTACCAAAGTTATTATTTATTTTTGTTTATGTTAAGAATTTTCTCTTTCACATAACTAAAAGTAGATTGTTTTACTTTATGATTTGTTCCATGGTACAATGAGACCTACTGTAGCCTTGGTAGAAAAAAGCCTGTCTATATTACTTTACCATTAAGAGATGATTCAATTGAAACAAAGGCTTAAATCAATCATCAACAAAACGTATTGCGTAGCAAAGGTCATTATCAAAGAAATAACAAGGTGCATGCTTCATCCAAAGCCTAAAAGACATGAAAACGATTGTGCCACATCCCACTGTGTTTACCAATTTAAATGTGTGTGTGTGTGGTCACATACACATAGGGAGGAGCAATCGTGATTACAAAATTAGGGTGTGTGAACAAGTACAAAAATAGTTGCAAGAACAAATAGAATTAAATGACCAAATAAGAGTAGAGGATAAACATGCATCATCCTCTATTGCTAAACATGTAATCGAAATAGTCCATAACATTGATCTTAACTCGGCTTTTGTGGTGTTATATAAAAGAGTAAAAGGGCGTATACTAAAACAGCTTGTTCTCACCTTAAAAATACCCTGGTAATATTGGCTTATTATTCAGTGATTAGGTTTCAAATTATGTTCACATTATTATTATTATTATTATTATTATTATTATTATCCTTGTCTCCTCTTGCCCCATTTCCAGTCTAGTTGACCTTTTATTTTTATACATAAATGCTCTTAACGAGTATATGTGTGATCAGATTATTCGAAATGTATTGCGCTAATATATCACATAGTTCTGATAATCTTCGTCTTCTTACTACATTATCAAAATTTTCTTTGAAGGTTATTTTCATCACGAACAGTTTTAATTTGAAGTAATAAATAGTTAATGGTCGCGCAACTTCGTGGACTGGTTGAGGTTAGACATTAACACCACTGGATGCCGGCTCAGTGGTTCAATAAGTTAGGCGTTGGCACGCAAGACTGAGGGCCCCGGGCTCGAATAGCGCGAGAGGGATCGTGGGTGCGCACTGCTGAAGAGTCCCTCAATAGGACGAGAAGGCCGTCCAGTGCTTCGGGGTTTTCAGTGATGGTTTAACATCAATCGGTTCATGATCTCAATAAAAAAAAATTACTTTTGTAACTGGAGAACATTGTTTCGATTGGTTCCTACTAGTTTTCTTGGTAGTTTATCATCTTTTTACACATAAATTTTTAATATTTGTGATCATGAGTCAATTGAAGCCAGACCACCATGGAAAACTCTGAAGCACTGGACGGTCATTTCGTCCTATTGTGAGACTCCTCAGGGGTGCGCAACCACGATCCTGCCTCGCGAAATTCGAACCCAGGACCTATCGGTTTTATGAAAGCGTATTATTTTGTGAACCCCTAAATACTTTCTGTGAATTAACATTCATTCGTAAATTCTTCTCTACATTGTATATAGACCAGTTGTCCTCACTCAAGTCTTCGGCCATCAACGTAATTACAGTTCAATAGTTTTATGATCCAAAATAACATATTACAACAGAACACTGATAAGTCTACCAAAAAGGACTATTAAAATAAAATGATTTAATTGTAAAAGTTCTTTGGTGATTACATTATCACTATTTTAGACTACAATAGAATATAAACACTATGAAACAGAATGATACAGACATGAGTTTATTGATAAGAATGAAAATGTTTTGTTTTATAACTATGTCTTGAAATAAACTGAGTTACTAAGGTCACTGCTAGTTGATATGTTTACTAACCACTTTTGAGTAGTACAGAAATTTCCTACAAAACAAAACATTTATGTTTTTACTGTTTATCAATGAATTTTATAAATATGAATAGTTTGTTGATCTCATCAACCAAAGGTTAGTCGGGTGAATGCACCTATAGTATACAAAATTGGATGACATTATAATTTATTTTTATGAATTATTCAATTCAGTGGTTTAGGTTGAAGAAAGTTTGTGTTATGAAATGAATCAAACGCAAGAAGTGTATGTCAAGTATGATAACACAGTTATCCTTTATCTAAACCCTTCGTTTTAATTAGATAACAACGAAGAGTTATTTCTCAAGTCAGTAAATCTTTTCAGAGAGATAACTCGAAGAAACCTAAGTGGATGTCAAATTATAAAATAAATAATATCAAAGAAAGTTTTACTAATGTTCATAGAAGCTATTCATATGGGTTTGATTTTTCTGGTTATTGACATTTTAAGGACTACAGTTGACCAGTTTCAATAATCATGTGTGTATCTTGAGTGGACTGTCTCCGTTTTGTCTTTAATAAAATCTTACTTGCGACTCGCCAAATGATATATTAGGCTAAACCCTTGATATCTACATGGAAGCTCGAATTCGATCTCTAATCCTTTAAATATCATTAGACTTTCCATCAAATCATTGAGTCCAGAAAGCAGTCTTTGATATACAAAAAACGTACGTTATTACATATAACGTCATACCACTTTTACAATCCAAAGTCTGTTTAAAGTCAGTAGCTTGATGGATAATAGGTTAGCGTTTGAAGCAATCTTAATCTGAAAATTTACCTAATGATATTCAAAATGAATGAAACGTTCAACTTACATTCTACTGTCAGTCACAATTCATATAAACTAGTTTTAATTAATGTATAACATAAGCTATTCTTGGATTAAGTCCAATCTATACACTGGTATTTAGCAAAATATATTGTTATTTTTGTTATTATCCTGTTTGTTCAACACTAAAATATCCTAATCACTAAAAAAATGTTTATGAGGTGACGGTAATCTAAAATTTCAGTTAAATAACATTATGGTACTTATAAAAGATAAACAGTAGTTGTCTGAAACTAAAAATCAAGCTAATCTATAAAATAATATTCAACATACATGAAAAATGTATATTAATTCATTTTTGTCAAAAATATAAAGCATAAATCATAATGAAGCAATCTGGACACACTAATACAATAGATTTTAAGTAAATATAGTCGAAAACAATTGTACACTGTACAATAGTCTAATCATTTTCAAATGATAAGTTTATTATTTATAGTCTGAATATAAGGTGATTAATATGAAATAAATCAATTAATGTAACCCTAGTCACAAGATAGGGTCTACTATATAATATGAACAATATATATTTATGCGCAACATGTCACAAGTGAAATGATTCACATTCGAACTGATATGAATGACTTAAATATTCAAGACTAAATGAATAATGATGAAGATAGAATTATTAGCTTTAAATTACTTAGGACTGATTATAGGAAAAAAATGTTGACATTTTTAAATTTGACAGATAATTCATATTTAAACATTAAAAACACGAAGTTCGGCCAAGGGATCTGTTTTTAACGAATTTATTATCAAGCTGTACAATCGTATATATATATGCTCACTAGTGACTGACTTTAAGAGATACTCCTGGAGTTCTAGTGAGAAGCCGTTACCAGTGGAGTTCAACCACGTCTGTTGTGAGATATCAACTCACTGAAGACAATGGTATACGGTGGCGCAACTTCGTGGATTGGCTGAAGTTAGACATTAACACCGTTGGATGTCGGCTCAGTGGTCTAGTTGGTTGAGCACCTGGCGCGAGACTGATAGGTCCTGGGTTCGGATCTCGCGGGGGGTGGGACCGTGGATGCGCACTGCGGAGGAGTCCCATGCAAGGACGAAACGGCTGTCCTCATGAATTAAACTATTAAAATGGTTTTGTTACAATAATTTTAGCTTATTAAAGGTAATAGAGGTGCGAAATGTATGAAGTGATGGCATGAGCAATTATGAATAAAGTACTCAGAATATGAGATATCAGCAAAGTGAGAAATGCAGCAATAATAATACTTCAACATCTAATCGACTGTAATCATTCTACTGATTTACAGTTTGATTTCAAGATTGTTTATATGATTCGTTCAAATCTATCTAGATTTCTTCGTATCCAGCTCCCGAAAATAGCCGGAGCTCCTACCATCTATCAGCTCACGCCAGAACTATGCATAAAAAAGAACTACATCCTATTGTTATCGTTAATTTGGCCTTTATTTATTATTATTTCTGCATTTCTTCCTTTACTTATGTATTATATTCTCATTATTTTATTCATAATAGATTCCTTGGCTGAACATCATGTTTTCATCCTTTAAATTTCACTTTCAGAAATTTTGACTTGCATAGTTTATGTCTAATCGATACTCATTTATTTTCAGTTTAGGGGTTGTGGAGATTGTTAAGTTTTTGATTGAGATCATGAACCGATTGATGCTAATGTATTATTCCTATTTAAATATTTGTATAAATTTTAACGAAAGTTCATTTATAGGTCAAACATGCCAAAAATGTTTACATTGTATTAAATTAATATTGTCTCATATTTTATCAGATTCTTTGAGCTTTAGTTTGTAGTCAAAGTTAAACAAATATGAATATGGGATATTATAAATTATACAAACAATTGTAAAATACATATTTTAATTGGTACATTAATCAGATAGGGGTTTTGTGGATATTATAGTAAGTTAGTAGATGAATTCATGAGTCAGTTAAAGCTAGACCACCATGGAAAACCTGGAAGCACTGGACGTTTTGTTTAGTCCTAGTACGGGATTCCTCAGCAGTGCGCACCCACTGACAATAGTGGATGTGTCGCTTAATTTCATGGATTCGTTGAAGTTAGACATTGACATCGTTGTATGCCAACTCAGTGGTCTAGAGGTTAGACGTTCGCTCGCGAGACCGATAAGTCCTGGGTTCGAATCTCGCGGAGGGCGGGATCGTGGATGTGAACTGCTGAGGAGTCCCATACTGGAACGAAACAGCCGTCCAGGGTGTCCAGGTTTTCCATGGTGGTTTAGCTTCAATTAAATTATGAATTCAACTATTTATTTAGTACATTAATAATTAAAATGATCAATCTCATAAATTATATTAATGTGTAATGCTATTTATTCACAGTTTAACTATTTTTCAAATGAATTAACCTGGATAGCATGAGATTAAGATAATGATATATTCAATATGTCCTGGATGAGAGTTGAAAATGTTCATAGGACAATATTTAAAAATAATGATTACCACATATAATAGACAATTGAAAATATATTGCATAATATTGTATTTCTGAAGCTGTGCAACTGTAATCATGCTCACTAATAAAAGTAATATATTTATCAAGGAAATTTGTGAGAGATTGAGTAAAACATTATTATCCCTATATAATGCCTTAGTTAACTTCCAAAAAATACCTGTAAAATGTTGTAACAAGATGATGATAAGCAAAGAAATAAGAAAGCAGTATGTAATATCTGAGGTTTAAAATACTAAGGAGGCCTGCTTGAATATCTGGGATACCGATTCCTGCCATCTAGATATTTCAACAAGTTATCTGTTTCCTTGTTTGTTTTAACAGATCATTATGTCAATTAATTGAATAACATATTCAGGTGTGTTTGTGAAAAGGGTACAACCTTTCGCTGTACAAGTTACAAAAATGTACAATCGAAGACATCGTGATGGTTGGCAATATGTATTGAAAAGAATGAATATTATTGAGATGTCGACTTATGAAATGCTAATATCTGAATGGTGATCACTCAGTGTTTATCGTCAATATCAATCAAGAAAGAAAAAACGGAAACTCGCTGAAATACTTCGTGCTGAGAACCCTATATTGTACCAAGAAATACAATATTGAATAAAGCTAATAAATAAATAAATGTTTGCCATAATCCAATAAGTGAGATGACTAATTCAGCAAATGTATAGTCTAGAAATGAATCAATCCCAATTAAGAAATTGACGTTTAATCTTTTATTTAATAAACTCAAAAATAAATGACTGTTAAGTTATATCACGTGAAATCATCAGTTGAAATACCTTGGAAGGTTCAAAACGATAAAGAAGGGTTGTATTTTGATACCACAGAGTAGTAATGATAGCAATGAATGCATCATATTCTTAACTCTTTCTATGTATATTGCATATAACGGGGATGTCAATAATAACCTCAATTCTTAGCTCTAGACACGGTAATAACAAAATTTATGAACGCACTAATCAGATATGAGGTAGTACCTCTTGGACTTTTAATTACATTTCATTCATTCATATTCATATGGTTATAAAATAGTTTGCATTATAGCTAATATCGGATTTCAATAAAAAATCGTAACCTTAACCAAGAACAATGTAGGAACTACTAATAATCCAACTGGGTCCTTATAAAGGTTTGAGATAGACAACCTACACACATACAGACGGATTTAGATATTATTGTTTTTTTTTCAACTTACAGGTAGAGTAACCTGTGTAAAATGTTGATGGCTTTGTTGATGACATGAAATATGTCTTTTCTAGTGCAATATTTTTGTTCAATTATCTACAAACCATAAATTAACAGAAGTTGTTTTCCGATCGATTAAGAACTGGCTAAGAATTTATCTCTATTGCTTTCGGCTCTTTCTTATACTATATACTTATCGACTAATCGACTTAAATATTATTAAGAGATATGATTCAACACTATTGACTAGTGGAAAATAACAAAGCTTTAACATCTAGAAGTCGATACTTTTAATTTTCGATGACAGTAAGAGTTCTTTGACTAAAGTTGAAAGTAGGAACACCTGGATTTTTACTCATTGGTTTAAATCTATATTACCTCAAAGAGTAGAAATCCCTCATATTTATCGTATGTAAAACTGTAGGCGTACATTCCTATAGAGTATCTAATAAGAACAAAACAGCTATCTCATGCTTTCTAATTTTCAATAATTTTCTAGATAAAATCAGCCACTGATAGAAACTATCTTCAAATCATTAAGATTATGAATCATTTTTTTAAAATTCGATACTACTTACCACTGTTAATCAGTAGTGACAGTATTTTTAGCTGTTTTATATCGCAGTAGTGTATCAGTATATTCCCTTATCAATCCAATTGTTTATCTAACGCGACGAGTTTATTCATTATCCTGTACAACCGGTTATATTCTTTTCTTAATTTACTTATCAAATTTTCATTTAGTTTCATTGATTTAACTGCTGTTAGTCAAAGATTTTCTTTATTATCAATGGTTATCCACTAATTGCACAGTTGGATGTTGTTTTTTCTCTTTAAACTATGTTTTTCTAACATTTCCGTTTATTGACATGGAAAACTAGTTTCATGAAAAGCATAGTTTTCTTCAATGTTTATCATTAACAATTTTTTCTCAGCAATTTCTATATTATTATTATTATTATTATTATTATTGGGCAAAGATGGACAGTGGCTAGCCGTGGAACCCAGGATGCATGTATCGCCCTATTTGAGACTCGTCAGCTGGATGTATCTGCATCCCAGAGTTGATTTTCACCCCGGGAATCGAACCCAGTACTGTTTGCTTCAAACGCCATCGTGTTATCCACCTAGCTACTCAATCCTGATAAATAGCGGCTTGCAGTGAAATCCAGGACGCGTGTTTCTTCCTATGGCGAACGGCACTGGGTTCGAGCCCAAAGGTGAAAATCAATTGTGAGATGCACGTACGCCCAGCTGACGAGTCTTAAATAAGACGAAACTCTATTTCTGGATTCCACTGCTAGCCACTATTTGTATTTGCTTACAAAGCCTGTGAACCAAGGCAATATCGAGGTAGTCCGCATAGGATGCACATATGCCAATTAGAGACTGATCAATTGCATTCCTAAATAACAATGGGAAAATACAAGTAAAACAACACCAAGTGAATTTAGTGATTAGTTGTTTCAAAGATATTGAAATGAAAGATCGTTATATCAATATATATATATGATGTTTAGTGAAATGATTTCAACAGTTTATAAATAATAATAGCACACTAAAGGTCTATTTTGTAGATGATGTTTATGAAAAGTGTATATTTGAAATCTTAATTTTTACTGTTACATGTCATCTTGCTATAATAACTTCTTGAAAAAAAGATATACATTGAATAGAGAAGGTTAGACATGGATATATGAAAATTCAACCTAAAAATTAGTTTCGGTATTATACTTGTCTAATGTCTGAAAACTTCTGAATGACAAATGATGAAAGTAAATATAAGACATTTCCACAACCACACGTAATTAAACTACACATATAATCAATAATCTATGTATCTATTCACACTGTATTACCCAGTGGCATATATGTATATGTATACATAGATGAACAGTCTGTTTTCACATTGCATAATTACCAAATATTACAAATCGAAAATAACACAAAATGTTATGTCTAGGTTAAACTTCATAAGTTAGTGAAAAGTAATTTGATTATAACATTCAATTGTATTTAGTGGTAGTTATAAACCGAATAAACGATCATAGAAACATGGTTTATACTCATACTTACTTAAGGGAATGAATATTCTGAATAACAAAACTTAAAATGTACAGTTTCGAATGTTTTGAATTTCGACATTCTGGTTATTCAACTAAAAGAAACTAAATACAACTATTGAGTGTTTAAAAATCTTAGTTTTGATATATTTATATTCATTAAAGATTTTGGGAATCTCTACTAAATAAAACACTATTGGCAGTTTGTTTATGCAAGAAAATATATCAAATTAGGTGTTTTTATTTATGATCTCTCTTCAACGAACTCTTTCTATTTTAAATCTGATTCAATACGTGGACAAATCAAAATTTGAGAAATAAGAATTCCACTGAACACTTATGCAGTCTCGGTGCAGTAGTATCATTTGATCATATATATATATATATATATATATATATATATATATATATATATATATATCAGCTTTTGTTAATAACTAAACTAGAGAATATATGTTCCAACATTGTGCTGAATTGTTTCTTAAAGATTGGCTTTCTGGAACTAGCTAATAAATGTTAGAATAATTGATAGAACATTGATCATATTGATCAATACAAACAAGGAAATCTGAAATAGTTATGGATTATGTAGTGAAATAACCTTTTTATAATATTATTCACTTTGTGACACCATTGCAAACTGAGATTAAATGGGTAATCAAAGTAATGTAAGGAGGGTTTTTAAAAAAAAGAGAACGGTATTTTCGAATTGTAGTTGATTATAACTAAACTATAAAAGGTTATATTCAATAATTTTTTATTCTTTTATAGTTTAAATTACATGATTTTCAGTGACCTATAAATTAATAGTTAAAATATCAAAATTTTAAACACTCAGTTACAAGCTTGAATCTTATTCATACAATCAAGTAATGTTACTGATCCTCATGTAAGATTCATGGTTTACCAAAGAAAAAAACTATAATTTTAAAAAAATAACGAAGGAACGAATTGAGCGAAGAAATTTCTTTTCAATTAGTTTTTCATCATGGCTCTACACTATTATATATGTATGATTTACAATAATGATATAATATTCATCGAGTGGATCCGTTACGTAACAATTGCATAATGACATTTCACTTATAAATTAACATTGAGTAATTGGAAGAAAGAGAATTAATAATAATCAAAGTAATTAATTCACCCGGTAGTGTTTTACTTGAATCTTCCTATTGATGTTTAGGACTGAAATAGATCAGTCCCTTATTGACATATGTGCGTTTCGTCCTATTTGAGGCTCATCAGCTGGATGAACCTGCATATCAGAGTTGATGTTCACTCTGAGACTCGAATCCAGTACCGTTTGCTTCACCTCATTGCACAAGCAAGTGGCTATCAGAACTCAGTAGCTAAGTGAATAAAACGATGACGTTTGAAGCGAACAGTACTGGGTTTGAGCGCCATAGTGAACATTAACTGTGGGATGCAGGTACATCCAACTGACGAGTCCCAAATAGGACGAAACGAGCATCCTGCATTCCACTGCTAGCCACTATCCATCTTTGCTTATAATCAAAGTAATTATTGGAAAACCAAGAAGTTGCTACGTTGCATAATAATTGAAATGTCATTATGTAGTTAATACATAACATATCCACTCGATGAGTATTATTTCATTATTGTAAATCTATATATATATATATATATATATATATATATATATATATATATATATATATATATACATGTATATATATATATATAATAGTGTAGAGCCATGATGAATAACTAATTGAAAGAAATTTCTTCATTCAATTCATTCCTTCTTTATTTACCAAATGTCAAAATGGGTATTTTCACTATATAATTAAAAAGAGATTGTTTTGATATTTCTTGGATTTCATATCATTTGTATGTTTATATTTTTAGAAATTTTATACAAATCCATTAACCTTCAAAGACTATTATCATATTGAAGAATGTATCATAGTATTTATTTAATACTAATCATTCATTTAATGATATTTATGTTATGTGAAGGAATTATTCTTACAGAGAATAATCGTGAACATTTAATAGATTGTTTACAATTATGTCAATATGCATTTATGACATGTGAATATAAATGTTTTAAAATGAATTTTTGTAAAACTATTTGTGATAAAACGTATTATGAATGTGAAAAATCATGTTACATTGAAGTATTTAATACTACTGAAACATTTTGATTTTTGATTCTTGATTTTTGATATAAACTTTAAATGTGATTTTGTTATTCATTTGAGAGACAAAGAAAGCGGGAATAAATTGTTATTAGATAGAACATATTATATAATGATCGACTTTTTTAGTTGTTTGTTAGAAAGACGGGGTGGTGGGAGTGGTGGTGGTGGTGTTAGTAAGTATATTTCATTTGGTATACTAGTAACAGAATTTATAAGTTAAAAGGGCGAGACTCTAATTTAAGGACGAGCCAATCAGAATCGTTTGGGCAATTTCAAGGTCACCGAGCCAAGTTCAACACGTGGCGCTAACATACGATCGGTTTACAGCGGATTTTAGAGAGGGGGTGATTATTGAGAGGCTACAACAGATGAGACTATCAAGAAGTTCTTGTACGTGCGACTGCGGTTATCAAGTGACTACAGCAAAGTGTGCAGACCACCGTGGTGAGATTATGTTTCGTTGTTCATCATGTTGGAGGAAAAAGTCTGCTCAAACGGGGACTTTCTTCGCTCGATCGCGACTGACATTAAGGCAGATCATGATAATAGTGGCAAATTGGGTAATAAAGACACCAGTAACACTGGCTGTGGCGTTTGCAGATGGTACTGAAACTTCAGCAGTCCAGTGGTATGAGTACTGCCGTGACATATGTGCAAGTAAAATGACACGTCTACGCCAATCATTCGGAGGAGTAGGATGCATTGTGGAGATAGATGGAACGGTAGTAAGAAAGCGAAAATACAATAGGGGACGTAGTATCAAGGAAGAATGGGTAAGTAGCATTTCCGTAAATATACTTGACAGGTGTTTGGAATTTATGACCGATCAACGCAAAAGGGACATTTTCAGAGGGTCAGAAACCTGCAAGCAAACACAATAATATTAATTATACAGGAATACGTGCAGCCGGGCACAACAGTATATACGAATGATTGGCGAGCTTATAGGTGCCTACATATACTTGGATATGTGTATCATGTAGTAGTGCACAAGCGCCATTTCGTCGACCCAACAACCGGCGTCCATACTAATAATATTGAAGCTATGTGGTCCAGACTGAAGGAATTTTTAAGACCATACCACGGCTCTAGAGGACGACTGTTATGGAGCCATATGGACGAGTTTCTATACTGTATACATTATGATTTCAGGAGTTCCGAACCTTTATCAAACCTTAACAAGTTTTCAAATCATGTAAAAGAAGACTATCCACTGTAATTCATTACTTTCTTATATTTTTACTTTATACTGACTGTCTTCTGATTAGCTAATAATTGTCAAGGTCATTCAAGATTCTTTCAAGCTTCGTCCCTAAATTAGAGTCTCACCGTTAAAAGTTTTGAAAATACTAAAGGTTCCAATCTTTTTTTATAAAAAAAGAAGTATTCTACCGTTGGTTTCGTGACCGTAAGTAATTTTACAGACCAACTGACTAATGAAGGTTTGTAAACTTGAAGATAGACGTATCTGTGGGAACTAATATAGTTAATAAAATGCAGTTTTAAATTTTCTGGAAGGATATATACCTAAAAGTATGAATTACAGTGAAACTTAGAGATGATCAGCTAGAAAAATCCTATAAAATGTTGATAAATATATAGGTTGTTATACGAAAATACTGACGTAACTAATAAAGTATTTAAGAATTTAGTAAATTTTGAAAAGTGAGGAATTAGAGAATGTATAGTTTGAAAAGGATATCAAAGGTAGTGTTGATTTAAGTGATATTAATTTCTTCTACAGAGATGGATCCCCTAAAAGTGATTTCTGAAACACACTTGCAAATTTTGTAGACTTTTTAGAAGTTTGATAATTCATCATAATTTAATATTCCACTAGACTGATTTATGAATAAAATATTCGATGGATATGACCAACGATTCATGTTTAGTTAGATAAAATTGGAGCCTTTATTTTTGAAAGCTCCCAGAAAATACGTTTCCGATGCTTGTAGTTTATATTGTTAAATCATAATATGTCGAAACATTTCAATTTCAAACCATTAAGGTTGGTTTAGATCAAATACGAAGACTTTCCTCATAAAATTGTTATCTGTAGTCTTGCTTTTAAATGATTACATAACTGAATTTATAGAAATGAGAGACCCAGAAACTTGATGAAAGCCGATCATGAAATTAGTGAGGTTGAAATTTTTGAAGCAATGAATAAACATCAGATTTGCTATGCCTGTTGTGGAGATTATCGTCAAACGTTTCCGATTTGACTTTTATATACAGTTGGAATGTAAGGTGAACCTCTTTTTAGTTACAATCATTTTTAAAAAATCTATAATCCGAAAAACATCACTTAGTTCACATAGTTAAAATTATTGCGTTTTAAGTAAGAGTTATGGTTTTTTATTACAATAATGTCGGTTTATAGAAGTTGCAAATAACATAATAAAGCTATTGAATAAGATACAAACATTTCATAGTTTCTATGCAAACTTCTTATTTGGATAGTTACTCATTTTATGCTCGATTTTGTTTATTTATCCATTGAATATTGTCAAATGATGATCATTTTCACTGTGATCATTCTTACTAATGAAAATGCGTAATGGAAAATCGATTATTAGGAGATGGTTGTCTGATATTTAAACAATAGTATGTTCAACAGCATGCTGGAAGGATTTTACAGCCATTCAGTGAATTTGACTGAATCATACGTTTAATTGTGTTCAAAATAATCAAGATTGGATGAAGGGACAATTCGTACAAAATAATAGTGTAGCGGGTGATGTCAACGGAGAGGAGCGATGGGACGTGCGGCTCAGGTTTCTGGAGAGCGTCCCAGGTGCCGGGTGGATATCGGATGTTGCTGCACCGGCAGGTTTATGGAGCTATAGATGTCAGCGCACCACAAACTCGACATTTTGACGGAGAGCGTGGCACAGACTTCAGAAAAGAGGAAAGTGGCACGGCGAGCAGAACCACCGCAGGAACGACTGCCTTAAAAAGTGGACGAGTGTGATGTGAGCTACTTATATCCACATAAGTAGTATATAACAATAGTCAGGAACAGAATGTATTTAAGTGGAAGAAAGAGTAGGAAAGAACGGAAACGATAAATAATTGGTATGAAAATGCAGGCACAATGAAATTTGAGACGATTGACTGGTATTTGTAAAAGGAACAGTCAAGTTTGAGACAAATGATTGATGTTTTGCTAATTGAGTATTTACTGTATGATTCTCAGATTTTACTAAGAGATTCTGTAATTTTGCGTTCAAATTCATTCGACTGCCTCACTTGTGTTTTCTTCCACTACGTTAGTAAAATGTACTGTCGTGGTAACTAAGACCTGTAGCAATTATTTAGCTTTCTTCTGACTACACATCGAGTTGTCTCATTTCTTTTAGTACCTACTATATGAGGACAAAACTACGTATCTTATTCTTTTAGATTTAATAATAATTGGTAAAATGTTCAAATACTTCTTGCTTCAATTTCCTAAACTAATAAGTATACGCAACATTTACCATTACTTTTAGTTCCAAGTGTTCCAATGTTAAATTTCGAGGATATATTTATTGAAGACACCAAATGATAACTCAATTAAGGTTGCAATTATTATTTATAAGTGCAGTTACAAGTCCTTCGGGAGTACAGTCAGAAGTACGATAATAAGAGAGATATAAATGAAACAACAGCATAAACTCGTTTAAAGGTGAAAAAAATGACAGATGACTTTGGTGAAGAAAACATAACTTATTTTTAATGAAAAGCAAATATTAAGTTATCAGAAAACATTGTCAAATGAATAACTGAAAAAAACTGATTTCTACACAACTCACAAAATGAATGAAGAAAATGAAATCGAATGTACACAATCAATTATAAATGTGCCCTTGAATTATTAACTCTAATTTTAGTAAAGTATTATCACGCTATGTATTTTGCAACTTTAACTAGTTATTGCAGTTATCTAATTACTTACTGCTGTTACTCCTCGTGAAAAAGTATAGGCCGCTCAACAGCATTCTCCATTCAACCCTGTTCTAGGCAATCCTTTCTAGCTCTTTCTAGTTGTTATTCATCCTTTTCATATTTGATTCTATTCCACGACGTAATGTGTTATTTGGCCTTCCTATTTTCCGTTTCCCTTCATGATTCCAAATTAGGGCTTGCCTCGTGATGCAGTTTGATGATTTGTGTAATGTATGTCCTATCCATTTCCATCGTCTTTTCCTAACTTCCTCTTCAACTGGAAGCTAGTTTGTTATCTCCCACAATTGGCTGTTACTGATGGTATCCGGCCAATGGATGTTGAGTATTTGCGTAGACAACTATTTATAAATACTTGTACCTTGTTGATGATAGTTGTAGTAGTTCTGCAAGTTTCATCTCCGTACAGTGGAACAAACTGTCTTGACGTTCATATTGAAGATTGTGACTTTGATGTTGGCTGGCAGTTGTTTTTTAGTTCCATATGTTCTTCAATCGTAGGAATGCGGCCCTTGCTTTGTCAATTCTCACCTTTAAGTCTGCATCTGAACCTCCTTGTCCATCGATGATGCTTCCCAGGTATGTGAAGGATTCCACATCTTCCAGAGTCTCGCCATCAAGTGTGGTTGGATTTCTGTTCTCCGTGTTGTATTTGAGGACCTTGGTTCTAGCCTTCTGTATGTCGAGGCCTACTGGTGCAGAGACTGCTGCTACACTGGCTGTCTTTATGTGCATTCGTTCGTGTGTGCGATAGGAGGGCTAGGTCATTTGGGAAATCAAAATCGTCTAATTGGTTCTGAGCTATCCATTTTATTCCGTGTTTTCCCTCAGATGTCGAGGGCTTTGTAATACAGTTGGTCACCAGAAGAGGAAGGGAGAGAGTAGGCAGTTTTGTCTGACTCCGATCCTTACTTGAAATGCATCTAATGGTCTTGTAAAATATTTTTCACTTATTTAATGAAAAATTCCACCACAGTTGAACTTCAACTGAAGGGTTGCTAAAAACCAGGTAGAAACAGTCAAGGATCTGATGCACCAAATGTATCAAGACTTGGAATTCCTGGGTTTGACAGTAATTTAGTACTGATTACTTAATGCTAGAAATGTTATCTGGTAGAATTAAACAATCATTCAATTCCATTGTGTTTTCATTATTGTTTTGAATACTATCAGTCAACAAGCCATTCCGTTGGTTATTTTAATTGTGTTGATGAAATATTAAGACAAACGAAAGACTCTCCGATACAACACAGCATGCACCAATCCAATCAAAATTGACGGAGAAGATTTGGAAGATGTAAGAACCTTTACATATCTGGTCAGCATCATTGATGAACATGGTGGACTTGATGCAGATGTGAAAGCGCGGATCAGAAAAACAAGAGCAGTATATTTACAACTGAGGGACACCTGGAACTCAAAACAATTGTCAACCAACACCAAGGTCAGGATTTTCAATACAAATGTCAAGACCTGGAGAACTACGAAAGTCATCATGCAGAAAATACAGGTGTTTATTAACAGTTGTCTACGCAAAATACTTCAGATCCGTTGGCCGGACACTATTAGCAACAACCTACTGTGGGAGAGAACAAACCAGATCCCAGCGGAGGAAGAAATCAGGAAGAGGCGCTGGAAGTGGACAGGACACACATTGAGGAAAGCACCGAACTGCGTCACAAGACAAGCCCTCACATGGAATCCTCAAGGCCAAAGGAAAGGAGGAAGACCAAAGAACACATTACGCGGGGAAATGGAGATAGACATGAGAAAAATGAACAAGAATTGGATGGAACTAGAAAAGAATGACCAGGACAGAGTGGATTGGAGAATGCTGGTAGGCGGCCTATGCTCCATTAGGAGTAACAGGCGTAAGTAGGTAAGTAATATTTTATAATCCTGGATTATTTATTGTATTAAGTTGTTGCGCAAGAGAATATATTATAGTGAAACTGTAATAACAGATAGCTTATGGATAATGAAATATCATATTAACATGAATTTATCATTACTTAAACATAATTACTTTGTAAATGTTCTACAACACTCTGTAAAGACATTCTATTCATCGTTCTGTTATAAAAATATGAATAATGAAGTATATAATACTTTAATTCGAAAATATCACGATTACGTAATTGTCATCAAACTCGGTCACATCAATAATTAAGTTCAAACGTATTAAAAATTTATGTTACTAAAATGACAATATATATAAATTTATCATATTGTAATAAACGAAAACTTGAGTAGGGTGAAACCACTTGTTGTACAAATTGAATCACACAGTGGATTTGTAAAATAGGAAAATAATATATTGAATACACTATTTACACCTCTTCTTTGAATTGTCTCCTACATACACCATCTTCCTTTGTTTCCTGTTGCTGTTTAGACTGCTTTTGCTTTTCTTTTACTTTTCCTCATGTTCTTCACCTGTCAATAACAATCCTTTTTCGAAGTCTTGATACATACTACTTATACCTATTTCATACGCATAGTACCTTTTATTATCTTCGATTTTACTCTTTTTAATATATCTATTTGTTTGACTATCATACACCATAATACCATACATAAAATTCATTTCAGAAATTAGCATAAGGATTTGAAAAATATTCGAAATTAGCACAGCTCACAAACAAGTGCAACCAGTTTATTATATTTTATGCAAACCGAAAGATGTAAAAATAAAAAGGAGAATTACAATATCATTAACAAAATGAGTAATAGTAATCACTAAAAGAACAAGATAGGGACGTCCTTTACTTGAACTTTATGGAAAGTGTATTCAATGTGAAATGACACGATATATCATTATTAATATCATTGCATATGGGTAAAAGTGAATACCATTTTGACAGGAAATCCAAGGAATATCAGATAGATTACAGTAGGACAAGATACAGGCCAATCTGTAATCGATCAGTAAATTGACACAGATTAGTTTATATGAACTAGGCCCATCAATTACATAGCTATCAATAGCTTAACAAAACAACAAAAATTTAAAGACTCATAATAAAAACAGAGCCTTAAAGTAAACAACCACAAAGTTCTTCACAACAAACTCTACTTCGTTTTTAAATAAATATTTTCTATAAAGTGAAATGATTTCTCACTTGTGGTGCATAATTAAACTTACAATAAGACCACAGCTATTGGTTGATATGAAAACAGAGCACATATGTGGATTGCTATTAAATGTCAATCATTTATTCAACCAAATTTGTAAGTTAAATAATTTTTCGAAATGTGAGTTTAGTTGATATGTCAACTTTATGTATTATTTTTTTTTAATGTAATTTCATAACAGTGTTTTCTTATTTACAATCCAGTATGTTGGTATAAAACTAATATTTGCATGTATTTAATCATTTAATCAAAGTCAAGTTTTCTTTAAGTTCTTTTCTTATCTTTTGATTACTGCTATAACTTGTGACCGCCGATTAGAGAGCAGTGACTTATCGATCGGATCAATGACGCGTAAAACACGTGCGAGCAGTCTAGAGTCTTGATTAGTCCTGCTTTCCGCCTAGCCCAGCCAGTTATATCCAGAACGCTAATCTCAGCATCTGCGATATGAATCATTATATTTCAAACATACTGAGTTGATATACCAATCAAACAGACCACAACGTACCAATAAAATATGAAACAACATTTGTACAAGGATTAGCCAGACGTGGCTGTGAATGAGGGAGGTAGTAATTAATATACTGGCCATAACTCAAGAATGGTAAAACGTATAATAATAGTTTATCGGTCAAAATAAAGCTTATAATAAGAGGAATATGAATAGGCATAGTTTAGTTACTCAATAATTATACAATAGAAATATACGTTTAGTATTGGTCCACAAAAGGATCCCAAAGTTACCATTCATTATTCTTGTCGGGACATAACAGTTACATTCGCTTTAATTTATAAACATTATTTTAATTTTCGTGGTCTACATCACGGACTGAATTTAATTAGACACCACCGACAACCAGGATGTTCTGGATCGTCATTTTGTCCTAGGATGAGATTTTTTGGTATCAATCATTCACGAATTCGAAGGAGATTGAATCCAGGACTCTCAGTTTAGTATCGAGCGTTTAAACTTTAAACCATTGAGTTGAAGTCCAATAGTTAACATGTCCAGCTGAAGATAATTCTCGATATTGCGTAACTGTTTACGATTGTTTCAGGGGGATAGTTGTCTCTCACCTACGATTGTTAAACTCCAACTGTAGTGGTTTCTCACTTGAACTCTTGGAATCGTATGTGGAAGTTAATCACCAATGTGCACAAGATCATTATTAATACTATTTTGCTCAAAATTTACTAGTTATTATTGTTCAGCTACTACATATTGATAATAATTAAAAGTTTTCTACACATACTATCTTTCAATACAATAAAGTAAAAAAAGTGCTGTTAAGTAATTATTTTATTGATTGTGTTCACATTTTCCACTGTTTTTATGTAAACGTATGTGTGTGCATTTCATCACATGTCCGTAACTTATTTTTGTCTGATTATGAATATCGATTCTCTCTTGGTTAAATTGAGTTGGCTCAGACGCTTTCGTCGATCCGTTTCGTTTCGCTTTCTTTTCACTTTCTTCACTTCGTTTCTTTGGTTGTCTGTCTGGATCAACAATTGTATGAAATACATGTATGCGAAATCCATTCTTGTATTTGACTTGTTTAATTCTGGTATTCATCAACGCGATGATTATATACGAGGATTGGTGATATATAAATTTCGATAACAAGCAGCAAACGATCTATCTAGAGTCAGATATTCCAGGGCCATTAAAATATATCTCAGTACGAATTTAAATAAAACTAAAACCAGAATATCATTGTAGATATATCATATTCGAGAGTTCGTGTTTCTCCTAAAATGAAACTTTCCTATATAAAAACCTACATTAATGTTAAAAATGTTGTTTATAACACTGTCTTTAAAACAGAATTGAATTAAACCTAATGTTAAATGGCTTAAAATAACAAATATAATATATCAGAAGGCGTTTGTGGAGATTTTAGAAATTTCACAGATTGAAACCATGAGTCAATTGAATCTAGACCACCATGGAAAACTTCTAAGCACCGGACGGTCGTTTCGTTCTAGTATGGGACTCCTCAGCAGTGCACATCCACGAACCCACCCCATGCGAGATTCGAACCCAACCAACTAGACCACTGAGCCGGCATCCAATGGTGGTAATGTCTAACTTCAACCAATCCACGAAGTTGCGCCACCGTATACCATTGTCTTCAGTGAGTTGATATCTCACAACAGACCTCGTTGAACTCCATAGGTAACGGCTTCTCACTCGAACTCTAGTGGTCTAGTTGGTCAAGCGCTTGGCGCGAGACTGACAGGTCCTGGGTTCGACTCTCGCGGGGTGCGGGATAATGGGTGCGCACTGTTGAGGAGTCCCATACTAGGACGAAACGGCCGTCTGGTGCTTTCAGGTTTTTCATGGTGGTCTAGCTTCAATTGACTCGTGATTTCAATCTGTGAAATATAATATATCTTAAAAGTAATATACCATATATACAGCATGAATAACAAAACCAACTATTAAAATATTTCACAGAAAACCATTGCATTTTACATCTGAATCATAAAATAATCATATTATTTCATATTATTATCATATTATGATAGGTGGCTTCTTTTTTAATTGACCGAATAAATGAAATAATTTAACTATGGATGCTATTTTCTAGAGAATTAGTGTACACATATACTTATTATACGTACTTGTTTGACAACTGTTCAATATCATTTTCATATGGTCCTAATTGTAATTTTGTATTAGATTTATTAAACGTTACTATATTTCTTAGTCATTAACAAATTACAGTAAATCAACGAACTTAGATCAAAAACTTGTTATTGTCATTCTGAGCGATTTTAATATCTGAATAATCTCTTTGTCTCAATGGCTGCATTAATGGAGTAATTGTTAGTGGATATAAAATATTGAATACTATTACTTAAGTCATTTGTATACACTTACTACTTATTACATTTTAGCCACATTCGATTTTTCTGTACATTAACGTAAACATTAAATAAGTTATCGTTTATCTCACTAAATAAATCAGTAATTTTGGGACATAATTATTAACTTAACCTTCTTTTTAAATAATTTGGTGAGTAAAACGTAACTGGTTACAATGACTGCCAGGGTTTTACATTTTTACGTAATTGTTACCTGTCACTTAAAAAAATAATCGACAAAGTAGATACTAGTATAAATAAGTTTCTACCACAATGAAATGAATTATACTTAATCATTGGCTTGATTAAACAAGGCCAGCAAGATAATTTTCTTTATATAGAATTTTACAGCTCAAAATTTCATTCATCCAAATGAACAATATACAATCAAAATACATACGTATTCACGTGTTGTGCAAGTGTATTCCGAAAATTGTTTGTCGCAAGATATTAAAAAATGGAATAACATGATGCTGCTGACCAAGAATCTGCCTTATCTATCGCATATCATAAATACTTAATAATGAATTGAAAATAAATACAACTTTATTTAAGAAGATGATTTAGATAAGCTCTCTCTTTAGAATTACAAGATGATTCAAATTTTGTAAAATATAAACTGTCAGTAAGGGGGTTGTTGAAATCGTGTACCGATCAATTTTAGACCACTGTTGGAAATCCGGAAGCATTAGAAAAAAGTCTAATCCTTGTGTCAGGCTCCTCCTTAGGGCGCGTCCACGATCCCGCACGCGGGACTCGAACCCAATATCTCCGGTCTCGCACGCGAACGCTTAACTTCTTGATCACTTAGCTGACATCCGACGGTGTTAGTGTCTAGTTTCAACTAATCCGTAACCATCTTCCTTTTTCTTTGTTGGTAACTGCCTTACACCCAACACGGTGACTAGCATCGAGAAGTAATTTTCAGAGTTCTAGTGAGAAGCTGTGGTCGATAGAGTTCAACTGTGTTTGGATTTTTATTCTTGACTTAGTTTATCTGACGTCTCGGGTTCCGTATATAATTCAGAAGTAGGAATGTGTTTAAAAAATAAGATGAAATTGATACTTATAAAAGCCCAATCAAAAACCAGTCAATTAATAGTACCTTTAATGGTTTTTAATTTGAATACTTTAATCATTGGAATACAACTACCTAACAGGTGCTTAAAACTAAGTATACTACCATAGAATACAAATTTGACGGTTTACTATCTGATTTTTGATTATTTTACGTTCTTTGAGTCACCTTGTTTGATTTCAAAACTTTCAATATTATTTTGGAGAAAATCAACCTCGATAATAAGATTTTTGTTTATTTCGTGAGCGTTCTGTTCTGATGTCCTTGTTGTCCACAGATTATCTTATATTATTATCTTCACATGTCCTTAGGTTTCTGTCGATTATTTTGTCTGATTGATTCCTCAACATGAAACGGGTTGGTTTTTCACACATCTTTGTCCCTGTTGATTGGAATCTCACGTTTCCAGAAATTCTTTAAGACTTGTAATTTCCTGTATCCAGAATTTTGACATTTTCCCAATCATATATTTGTTCGTAGTTTTCTGTAGGCAGTGATATAAATGATATTACGTCAAATCTTTTTACTGATAGTCTGTGTTCATGTATAATTTGGTAAGAAGAAGGGTATCCACCTTTACTATCGTAGAACGCAATTCTGGAAGATTCACCTAGCTGAGTTACAAATTATTCTATTAATTATCAATTCCACAGTGAAAACCAACCTCTATTGTTTAAGCAGAATTAGTGATACCGTTAAAATCAGTAAAACAAAACAACAGTATACCTGTAAATTATTGAATATTATAAGAATAACATTTGCATATTTCTCCGAATTCGCTTATTAAAAAATAGGTAGTTGGCAAATAGTGCCATATGATGCTCACCTCATAAAATTAATGAAAGATAACAAAGTATAACTGATTAATGGTAGACCAAAACGCATTAAATTCAGTACATAATTTCAGTAACAATCTTTTCTCTACAAGTCGTGTATGTATACATAAATTATAAATACAATGGAACGTTTTTTGGAAGAATTCAATTTCTAGATCGTTGATTGTCTAATACCCACTAATGTTAAACATTTCTTTTAAATATATAAATGAAACTGATAACAGGATTTAATTTAGGCTTTAAGTTGTATAATGTTCTCAAATTAATTTGGTGTTTCTGTGGTAAATGATTATGTACCAGAAATTGAGATGTAACTCAGGCGGATTTACTGTAAGGTACACCATGGTTGACCTGCCGTAATAATAACCTAAGAGCATGATCTAATAACTAAATATTATTTAAATCTATATCATTTAGATTTGATTGCTGTTTGGGTTTTAGCTATTCTAGCTCAGTCAATAAAGTGAGGAAATTTTATTATGTGCTTGTAGTAAATTATCATAGTTCTTCGGCCATCAATGTTTTAGGCATTATAATTGCAACATAATACGTTAATTTCATAGCTGACAGATTTAAAATAGCTCCATAAATGTTTTTAACTAACATTACAATTAAATTCTGTAATAATTAACTTTAATAACCATAGAGTATCACTTCCGGAAATGAAGGGAAAAATAGACAAATAACAGTGACCATCATTAGTTTAATGAGATTCCTTATTTTAGACATTAATGTCATTCTGAGCTATTTTAACATCTGGATAATCTCTTCCTCTCTCTCTCTCTCTCTCTCTATATATATATATATATATATATATATATATATATATATATATATATATATATATTTGAGCTCTGTTGCAACATGTTTGCGGTAAAAGTGAGTACATAATTGATAATATGCTAAAATTTCTGAATAATCCCCTTTTGACTGTAGTGAGCGAATCCATAGTTAAGTGAATTATCTGAGCTGAAAATTCTTCTCAAACTAAGGATAAATGATTATTCTATCTTATTGTGAATTATATTGTATATATGACTTGAAGTTATAATAAATAACCTTTCAATCAATTCGGATTTGTACAAACGTATTATATATACTGAAACTTCAGTACAAATATCTTTAAGTATGACAACATTTAGAATTTTCATAATAACGTATTAGTTTCTATATATATGTATAGGTATCTCATCATCCAGCCACTGATTTTTGTTGTTGGGGTTTTTTCCCCCAAATATAAACTAACCCGACAACCAAACATAAAACGATGGATTTTGTATGAACGTTTTATAAAGAGTACACATGTAGTATAAATTATCCACACTCACACACACACTAATTTAGAAGTAGACTAACCATTACTTGTATTTTATATTATAAAGTGAAAAATATATTGATCAGTTTTATGAATTACTTTGTACTACCATTTTATCATTTACAAACTTTTGTAATATTTAAAGGTTTCATGCACCTAAATTACGTTTGTTAAAACAACAAACCAATCCCTTTTTTAAATTAAAATGAATAAGAAAGTAGAGATGAAACTTAGATTTAATAAAAGGTGCAAATGATTTTATTGTTTAATAATCTCTCTTTTGATATATAAATAGATTAAAAGTACATTCATAGAAAATTATTTATCAAAGGTACTTATTTTTTTATTATTTTTTAATAACTAAGCACTTTAATATTGGTTTCTAGAAACTTATTCTCATGATTATTTTACTATGTATCATTTCTATCAAAATTCGTATTACAATGTTGTTTAACTCAATGGATCATACGATAATAAAATGTAGTTTTATATTAAAAAGTGTAAATATATCAAATTGCCTTATCAGGATTACTTGATTATTATTATTATCATTATTAGTGGCTTTATTCAATATTTTATTTTTCTGGTATAACATAGAATTTTCAATATAAACTATTTTAAATAAGTTCCTGTTTTTATCAGAAGGGGTTTTCTGGAGAATTTAGAAATTTCAATAGTTGAAATCACGAGTCAATAAAAGATAGACCATTATGGAAAACCTGAAAGCACTGGACGGCCGTTTTGTCCTAGTATGGGACTCCTCAGCAGTGGATACCGGCTCAGTAGTCTAATGATTAAGCGCTTCCAGGTTTTCCATGATGGTCTAGCTTCATTTGACTCATGATTTCAACTATTGAAATTTCTTAAATCTCCAACATGTCCCTTCTAATAATAATCATCTGCTCACTAGTGGCTGACTTCAAGAGGCATTTCCTGAAGTTCTCATGAGAAGCCCTTACCAGTGGAGTTCAACCAGGCCTCTTGTGGAAGATCAGCTCACTGAAAACAATGGTGTTGCGCAATTTCGTGGATTGTTTGAAGTTAGACATTAACACCGTTGGATGCCGGCCAGCTCAGTGGTCTAATGGCTAAGCGTTCACGCGTGAGACTGATAGGTCGTGGGTTTGGACCTCACGGGGGTGGGATCGTGGATGTGCACCGCTGAGTAGTTCCATACTAGGACGAAACGGCCGTCCATTGCTTCCAAGTTTCTGTTTGTCATTTCTTTATCGACTCTAAAGATAAATATTGAGTGGTCACCAGTTTAGAAATCGACATCTGATGAATATATATTGTTTTTGATGAATATTGCTAGCAATCATTATGTCTTTAATTGTTCTCTTTCCTAACTTGTACGGCAAAATGTCATAAATGTTTCAAAAACGCTCCCGTATTGGTTATACGTTTAATAGGAATAATGATGTGTTAAAATAAACAACAAAACAAATAACTTGTTGAAATACCCAAATGACAGGAACTGATAGCTCAAATATTCAAGCAGGTCGCCTAACGTTTAAACTAGTTTTTGCTATAATCTATATGAAATAAATGATAATAAAACTGCTATACCCAACAAATCTGCAAACCACATGAAATAATGATTATTTCAATGAATTTTAACTTAAAATTAGTAGACTTCAACTTGGTGTTAAATGGTGGTATCTATATTTAATTTTACCACTGTCAGTTTATTAAATCGTTTTTGATGATAAGTGTCAAATCCATATCATGTCTATACTTTTGACATATACTTTGATACCTTTTATTTGGTATAAGTACATACTGGTTAAGTAAAAACCAATACTTCATAACTGTTAAACTTGTAGTGTCGGTCATTATGTTAAGCCCATATACCTTATTCTGGCTTTCGGACAGCCCATTCTATTCATTCTACTTGAGTCACATTATGACCTTGTTATTTATTCGCTTATCAATCTTGACTGTTTTTATATGAGCGCGTAGGTGTGCGTACATTTCTTATCCCATTACTCATCACATATCTGTAACTTACTTTTGTGTAACTATAACTATTAATTAACGCTTGACTAAAGGGGAGTTGGCTTACCCTCCATCTCCAATTCTCGTCGTTTCTCTTCTCTTTATTCCATTCACTTTATATACAAAATATATGTATTCACAAGTCCATTCTCTTTATTCGACTTATTTAATTCCGTTATTGACTAACACGAATTAAGTCGATGATTATTTATGAGAATAGGCGATAACAAACATTCATATGATCCAATTGGAGTCATATCTCGGTTCACTAAAGTTGAGAGCCAGTTCGACAACATCATCCGATCTAAACGACGATAAAAATTAACGGGCCCCACAAAAAAATTCCCAAATAATGGTTGTTTCTATTTACAATAATATTTGACATGTTTATAATCTTTCATATGTATTTGACCATATCTTATTGGTAAAATATTTTAATTCTTGGAAAAAAGAAAAAAATCTTTATGATTGGTTATCTTTAGCTGAATTATGTCCAGCTTTCAATTTACAAAATCGAATAAAAGTTTTTCTATTCTTTTTCTGACTATGATATAAACAAGTTTTATGATTCTTGTGGTATGAATAGTAAAACCTAAATAGGTGTATAGAGGAAAGAAGTTTCTTTTTCCTTATTTTTTTTTTGGTTTTTGATTGGTTAGAAGCATGAGACTGATTAACCTTAATGTTATCTCTAGTTAACCAGTTTTTTAATACTATTGAAATGATTTATTTTTTTTTGTTACTACAAAGTTGTCTCATATGATATAGTCACATAAGTTCTAATTGGAAATTATGTTTATGATGACAGCTTTTTAAAACAGGTAATATATGTCATGGACTAAGGTTGTTAGATACAAATCATTAAGTGACAATACACTGACCTATTAATTTGACTTATTGAAATGAAAATTAAGCTGATATCTTGGTCTTTCGTTAGAAATTTTCATGAATTCATTTTACTAATTGAACGGAAGATTAGTGGAAATCATTGGATAGTTACTGGCTCCTTTTGATTATTTTAATGTACAATATGTAGACAAATTCGTGGTATGTAATGTATAAGTTTACGATCATTTGAGTTAAGGTTACAAAATGTTCTGTTGGATACTTAAAATATGTCATGAATTTGTGTGTTGAGATATGAATCATACTTATTATTTGGAAGTTGAAAAGATCTAACTTGGTTGTCTAAATAAAAGTAAAATAGTTTGGTATTCGAACTTATGTTAGTGATATCTTTTGAAAAGTAAAATTATTTTGACCGTATAACGTATTATTACAAATAAGTTAACATGAAATATTATCCTAGTTTGATACGTATCTTTTTTAAATATTGAATTTAGGAATATTATGAAACTTTAGTAAACAGATTTCAATCCATTAAACTTGATAACTGGATATAGGGTTATGAATAATATTTGTCAGATAATTTGTGTTGAGAAAATTATACGAGCTATCAGCGTAAATTATAGTATTTTACAAAAAAATTATCAAACTTGAAGAAAATAGAAATTTTGTGTAGGTAGCGTTCATTGATATTCAGTCAAAAGAAGTCTAAGTTAGTGATCCTTTATTGATTTAGTTTTGATTGACAGATGTAACCGTTTTGATGCTGTATACATTATTTCTATTAAAAATACTGGTATCAGGTATTTTTAGATTCTCTCATTAAATGATATCCCACTAAAGACTTTAAGCTTCATCAGCTGATTAGTCTAAGACTGTACTACTGAACTTTTAAGCAACAACTATATGCTTCACTGTAGAATCTCACACAGGACGAAAGTAAGGTTCAAGGTATTCAGTCGATTATCTCTAACCATTTATATCAGAATTGGTATTCTTGTAACTTCAATATTAACTAAATAGAATCTGATATAAGTTAACTGATATCAGAAAGCTTCACGTTTGATTTAATACCGTACTTAGTGAGATTCTTTAAAATATAGATTTGGAAACATTTTATTTACAGGATCTACTTCATAATTAAGACTCTTATCGTGTAAACACAGTGATAATATATTACTACTAGTTAAACCTTGTAAAAAACAGCAATATTGGGAAGTATACTATAAAGACCTGCTTTTGCTATAGTAATTTTATTAAATATTTATGAATTACTGTTCTATTAAACGATTATTAGTAGCAGATTCCAATTACCCGAAATGGGTCACAAATAGCGTGTATGTTAATTATTTCAGAATATGTTTAATTGTTGATTTACTGAAAGTATCGATACCATTCATTTTATAGAGACTAAATTACAGACTTACATCTGACTAAAATAGGATTTTTAATATCCGAACTTAATTACTCACTGTAGGTAAATTGAATGATATAAAATATTTGTTCACTCGTACCTTGTCTTGTTATATGTGGTAAAAAAAACATTGGGCTCGACCACGAATGATAGTATATTAAATTCAGTCGGTGTTGTTTACTTTTTGTTGTTGTAACTTCCCATTGTTATTTAGGACTGCGATTGAGCAGTCTCTTGTTGACGTATGTGCATCCTGGGAGAAAAGATGGTTATTTATATATTTGTTAAAGAGAAAATTTATAAACTAGAAAACAGACATATTATTTCTATTAGAATGAAAAGACAATTACAATGGTAAATTAAAAGATAGACTCTCTTGATACACAAAAATTGAAGTCCTATTTAATTGCCTTCAGCTCATTCTTAGATATGAGTAGTAGTATGAATAGTCATTTATATGGATTGTCATTCAAAAAAAATTAATGCACATTTAAAATGAGTACCATAATGTAACTTTCATTTTGATAAAAAGGATGTTCATTTAACTGAGACCAAATAACATTTACTTGTTGTAAAACAAAAACAGGATGTTAATTTTATTTGATAATACAATTGATATAACAATGTGGTTAACATTAATAAATCTCATTATAAATTTGTAACTAGTGTTTCCTTATAAACCAAACTAGTAAAACGCCTTGCTTTTAGTACAAAATTCGACATCAGAATTAATAGTATGCTCTTTTGGGGTTCACAGATAATTCGATGAGAAGAAACGCAATCTGTCGGATACGCTATCAGTTATAACTAAGTAGAATAAATAAACGTTGGTTCTTAATTAGCTTATTTGTGGTGAAGGATACTAAAATATTTATTTCAAACTTTTAACTTTTTATCCACTTTCATTCTTGTATGTTGCATACTACTTTTAAAAATCCTGTCTGGTTTTAAATTTTAATTTACTTTGTGCGATAAAGTAACTACTATATGGTAATTCTTCTAAAAACTTATCTGTGTAATCGAAAGACAATCGCTTTAAGTTAATCTAGAAGATTCATTCGATGTTGAGGGTCCATCGCTAAAAAATCTGTCCTACATCTTTTTAAAAACAATCGATTTATTTGTATATGACTAACAGCATCTATATACCTTCCTTGAAGCACTTTTAGTAAAAGGTTTAGTGGTTTACTCTCCCTGGTTAGATTAAACTACAAGGAATATGTGTATTTATTAATAAACTTATTATACTGTTTATCACAACTGTGAAAATACTACAATCTTCACAAGTCACCATACTGATAACAATCATGTGCCTACTATTGACTAGCTAAGGGATGTAATTCCAGAAGTTTTGATGAGAAGCTGTGACCAGTGAAGTCCAATATGTGTCTGGTGTGAGACAGTTACGCACCACAGAAAATGAATGAGCGGTTGCACAAGATCATGGATTGATTGAAGTTAGACACCGTTGGATGTTGGCTCAGTGGTCTGAAGGTTAAGCGATCGCACACGAGACCGAAGATCCGGGTTCGAGTCTTGCCCTCGGAAACGCGTATGTACATGACGGGGTCCCATACTGGGACGAAACAGCCGCTTAATGCTTTCGGACTTTCAGTGGTGGTCTATCTTAGATTAACTCGTGATTCCAAATGTGCCAGTGTATTGTACCATCTAATATATTACAATGTATTTTGTATTTATTATTTCTATTAAACTGTTTAAAAACAATAACTTTATTTCAATCAAACCAAAAGAATATCACATAACAAAGCTTCTGAATAGACGATAACATCCTTAAATTCATAGGGAATTTTTACGTTTATAATACCATCAAACTACGAAGGTGCTTAAGTATTCAGTTTTCGTATTTTAGCTGCATGTTTTAGAGTGCTAAGAAATACAGAATTCTGTCGCATCAGGGAAAATACTAGTATGACATTAATTTATACTCAATGATTAATCAATAAAAATATCTTAACATGACAGTTACTAAGTCATGGTTTAAAAACCTCTTTTATTGTATCTAACTACGACAATGACCGATGCAGAGACACTGCTGACAAGTACTAATAAACCCGAAATTTAGGTTCACGTCTTATTCGTGACTATCTTTCACTATCTAACAGAATGACAATTAACAAATTGGAAATCACCCTGACATTTTCTGCAAATTCAATTAAATTCGGTAAAAAGCATAAGGAAAATAGTGTTGAGAGAATATTTTACGACAATTCAAATAAATATATATTCGTTATCATCTTTAAATTGTTTTATAATTGAAATGAAGGCAAGTTCATAATCAATTTTTATTTGTACAATTTACTTATAAAATGTTCTTCTTGGCTATGTTAATTCAAGTAAATTGATTTATTAATATATTAATATATATTAATGAAACTCTTTTATGTTCATAGATTATTCCTATGCTAATTATAATTATGCTTACTTCCGAATCAATTCTGAGTGATGTAATGCCACCAAGGGTAAATTGCATAAATGATTGTTGGAAAATTGGAGAAAATTGCAAACAGAAATGTCATCGGAATTCTCAAGAATTCAAATGTAAATCTAATTGTCAAACTGATATAAGAAAATGTCAACGTAGTTGTTAATTGTTTCTTGTTTATTCATAATAATAATGAATAACTTCAATATTCAATGAGTTCTATATTGTGTGTTCATCTTAATTCAATTAGTTTCTATAGTTTTTATTTAGCCTATTAAACTATACATTCATTTTACAATTATATTGATGTTACTTCATTATTCAGATTATTTGTAACCTCAAATCAAATGTTCTTAAGAATATAAAAGAAAAGCTTAATGTTGTTATTTAAATGTTTACTCCATATAATTTTCTTTAACAGAATTCATATCTTGAAATCTTAACTATTACCAATAATACAAATGGTAGTAAATGAGAAATTTCAATACAGTTGAAAATTGATAACAGTGTTTTGTTAAGTCCTATATATAATAATTATTTTGTTGTCATTTTAAAAATAAACGATGTAAAGTAATTGCATTGTCAGAATGAGGGTTTATGGAGTTTGTAATAGTGTAATGGATGAATTCATGAATCGATTTAAAGTAGATTACCATTGAAGACCTGGAATCAATGGACGTCCGTTTTGCTCTAGTTTGGGACACCTCAACAGTGCTCATCCACGATCTCTCACGCATGATTTGAACCCAGGACCTTCGGTCTCGCATGCGAATACTTAACCTCTCGACCACTTCAACCAATGCACAATATTGCCTCACACATGACACGGTTTTGACACCACTGATTATGTCTACTAATTATAACTCTAGGAAACACATCTTGAAGCCAGTCACTAGTGAGCACATGATAATTATTATGGATCGGTTAGTTAGACATTAATACCGTCTGATGTCGGCTCAGTTGTCAAGAGATTATATATATACAAATGAATAAATGGTCGCACAAATGGCGTTAAATTATTGGATATATTATCTCTAATGAGCAGTTATCATAATGTTTTAGCTGAGGTGCAATTAGGTATAAAAATCTCTTTCCAACATCAATATAGTGATCTACATATACTTAAATGTTTTAGCATTCGATTAACTAGATAACTTGATTTATTATTTTTTTAATTTTAATATACAATTAGCTTTATTCTATACTATATTTTTGGTACAGTATAGAATTCTTAGCACAAACTATTTCAACAAGTTTCCATTTCTTGTTTCTTCATCGATCCTGACGATAAATATTGAGTGATCGCCAATTAGATGTTGGCAGTTCAAGGATCGACATCTGAATAATGTGTATTCTTTTCGAAGTATATTGACAGTAACCACGATGTCTGTAGGTGTGCTTTATACTAACTGAATTCATTGTTTAATTAATTGACATAATGGTCTGTTGAAACAAACAAAAGACAGATAAGTTGTTGAATTATCTAGATGGCAGGAACAAGTAGCCCAGATATTCATGCTCGCAGACTTTATTCTCCCGTGCATTGCATACACACACCAAGATTTTTACTATAGAGCCTTTCGATTTTGCAATATCCGAAGTTTGATTGTCATAAATCATTGACATTCGCCAATGTAAGCAAACTCAACAGCGTAACACTTTTGTAAGAAATGATATAATTCATTAAAATAACATTGATTATTTGTGTTCAATTTATTTCAAACTGTCCCCATGTTACTTTCTTTTAAAGTTTCAAAGACAACAACAGTGATTCAGTTACTATAAATATATTGCTTTATATATTGTACATTAAAAAAGTTAATGTCACTACTTCATACATAGATAATAATTAGTTTATTCCAATCTAACTAATCGATACAGTATGAATTAGTGGAATAAGTAAAAATAAACGTATTTTGTATAATTTTTAATAAATTTATGACTGAAGAAAAAAAGCAGAAAATAATCAACTATAATACATAAAACTAATTATAGGTCAGTCAGTCAGCTACAACGTAAAACCAGGCACATATATGCATTGGTCTAAGTTGCCATACCTTATTATCACAACAATGATACTGATAGTGTGAATGTGGTTTTTGCTCCAAAGAATGTTTAATGTTCTCATGGCTCAATGAATGTCAGAATTCCGCAAATTAAGTTGAATATAACACATTAGCAAATAAGGAGATAAAAACAGGTAAACAGATTGTATCATTTTGTAAGGGTTAATTGTTTACCGTTACCGATATAAGGACAGAATTTTTTTGATTTCTGTTAAAATATGTAAATCATAAGTGAATACTTCGGTTTTGAATATAAACTAGGACTAGGAGTGAATTCAGTTACACACGTTTCTTGCAATTTATTACACATCGACAAGAATAACAGTATTTATGTTCGCTTTTGATATTTCATACTCATCATCACATTTTAGTTTTGATAGCTACTTCATCATATCAAATTGCTTTCCAGCCAACTACCGTTTGTAATGAAACAATCATTAAGTCTTACACATTTGAAATATGAAATGTTTATATTAATCCCTATAAAATCAACATGGATTTTAGGAATGTTTCTAGTTCACCAAAATCGGTTTTCATCAGAGTAGCGATGATAGACATTTTATATAAATACTATTGTATAACGAATGTAAATAGTATAGATTTAGTCTATCGAAATGTTATAAATATAATTGAAATGTGTTTAGAAAACTTGTCATTTGTACATTATAATCATTACTAGTATATCATATATTTTGATATTCAGATAGAAGTCTATCTGAAGTTTGTGCTGATTATGTCGTTCAGAAGAACGATGAAAGCTCCACGACCAAACCATCCAGCTCAGAGAACGAAATTCCATCAAAATCGTCCACCTGAGCTACAAATTTCTCCACCATCTCAATATCATATATTGTTAAGTAAATAACACTGTATTCTGCTTCTTGGAATTCATATTAAACCTTCCGAGTGAAATGTTAAAATCGTGAGATTTTCAAGTGTGAATACTTTCTGTAGTTAAAGGAAAAGTTCAACATACACCCAGTATTATTAAATGTTAAACAGAATAACTTTGGTGAATCGATAAGTATGTGTTTCCAAGGTATTGAAACAGAAATAAAAACATCAAACAATGGTTTAAACTATAATTCCATTAATGCTATTTCAGCTATTGACTATTTTTAAACAAATTTTTCACTAAACCACCAAAATTAATAAGGAATAAATGCAAGTGTAGTTTACTGTAGTAATTTCAATTCACCTATCAACTATAGTTTACTCTAAGAGCTCAACTCTTCAAATAATTCAATTTTCATAACTGCAAATATTCAGTTCACTATGCTGAATAAATATAATTTTGTTTTGAAGCATCAAATTAGTGGTTAATCAACTGCTCACTAGTGACTGACTTCAAGAGGCATTTCCTGAAGTTCTAATGAGAAGCCCTTACCAGTGGAGTTCAACAGGTCTGTTGTGAGATATCAGCTCACTGAAGACAATGGTATACGGTGGCGCAACTTCGTGGATTGGTTGAAGTTAAACCTCAACACCGTTGGATGCCGGCCAGCTCAGTGGTCTAGTGGTTAAGTGCTCGCGAGCGGAATCAGTAGGTCCTGGGTTCGAATCTTGCGGGGTGCTGGACCGTGGATGCACACTGCTGAGGAGTCCCATAATAGGACGAAACGGCCGTCCAGTGCTTCCAGGTTTTCCATGGTGGTCTAGCTTCAATTGACTCATGATTTCAACCAGTGAGATTTCTAAAATTTTCCACAAAACCCATTCTGATATTTGACTGGTCATAGAATATCAAGTAGGCAAAACAAAAACTTTAATAGTTGAAACAATGAGTCAATTGAAGCTAGACCACCATGGAAAACTTGGAAGCACTGGACGGCCGTTTCGTCCTAGTATGGGACTCCTCAGCATTCACGATCCCACCTCCCGAGAGATTCGAACCCAGGACCTGTCAGTCTCACGCGCGAGCGCTTAGCCATTATACCACTGAGCTGACCGCATCCGACGGTGTTAATGTCTAACTTCAACCAATTCACGAAATTACGCCACTGCATACCTTTGTATTCAGTGAGTTGATATCTCACAACAGACCTGGTTGAACTCCACTGGTAAGGGTTTCTCACTAGAACTTCAGTAAATGTCTCTTGAAGTCAGTCACTAGTGAGTAGATGATTATTATCAGAAGTGGTATTGTGGAGATTTTAGAAATTTCAATAGTTGAAATCATGAGTCAATTGAAGCTAGACCATAAAAACTAATTACATTTATACAATTTATTGACTTAGTCTAGATTCCTACTGAATGTTCTATCAATTTAAGACGGTAGCACATATAAATATTGTTGAAAAGTTCACTAATAGTATCAAAACAATTTATTCATAGATCATTCATTTATATTTTGTTTTCTGATTGGCCGTAGAAACCCAAGAATTTCTCATGGTCATTTTAAGAGTCATTCAAGTTCACCATTATTTTTAATGTTTACTAAATATCTGTACATATATAACTTATTGTCAAACTTAGTTTACTTAAAAAAAGGTCACAGTCAAGTTACAGACTGTCATGATGTTAACTGATTCAATTCATATTAGATCATCAGATAAATACACATGTTTTAGATGTTAATTTTATTTAAGGTGCATAGACACTTTTATTTCTATTTTAATATAAATAATTATACTTTACGAAAGAATATAAAACTTCACTTCATAAAGTACATTTACTATCTGACATGGAAAAAAATTTCACTGAAGAAAACTAAAAGGAAGAAGTTTTAGATAAATTTCCATAACATATACTTCAGTAATAAATATCTCTAAAGAAACTATCAAAGACAAAGAATCATAGGACAAAGAAAAACATATTTATTACCATAAACTAATATAAACATACCTACATACACAAATGTATACATTATAAAGAAAAAAAAGAGAGTTTATTCAAGTGTCATTACCCAATCGTGAATGAATTCCCTTTAGACAACATGTATTTTTCCAATTCACATTCCCAATCAGAAGAATGCGTTTTATTAGAAAATGACTATATGAATCAAGATTATTATGTAAATAATGGGACAAATGGTATTAATACAAAACTCAATGGAAACATTATTAATGTGAATGAATATTTTCAAAATGTTAGAAAGAAACGTAATAAAAGAAAAAAATATTTCAATGTGACCACTGATTATGTACCCATGAATTCTGATAGTAGTGAAACGGTGAATAATACAAGTAAGTAATATATACGATGAATAATTTCAACTATATATATATAATTACCTCTATTTTTTTATTATTTTTACTATACTTCATTCTAAGATTAATTTAATTAATTGAATAGTGCAAACATAACAATATTGTATGACGACTAGATACATACTTTTTACCATAATTGAGACGAAAGATTAGATAACAATCTTCAGGATGTGTACAATCTCAGGAAAATGAGATTACTTGCTAGACTTAACTGATATTTCTTAAAAGAGTTAATTTTTTTGCTTATTTCTATCTTTGTTAATAAACAAGATAAGTGAATGAAATCTTAATGCAGCAGACATATCACCTACTTGATTAGTTAATCAATGGCTAGAGGATATGAAACCAGATTTTTGTAAAGATATATAAATGTCTTAAAGTTTTGACAAATTTTCTGGTAGTTTAAAACACAAGAAGTAAAATTCATTTCTTATTCAGACTGTTGAAAAGAAAAATACGACTGTTAGTGATTTGAATTTAAATACTTGGCTAAATGTTTTAATTAAACGCGATGTCTAATTAATAATCATAACAAGAATTTCAAACAGCTTCATGTTATGTCTACTTACTGTTTACTCAAATGAATCATTCCAAAACGTCTTCATGGGATTGATCAATAAGTGTTATGACAGTAAATGAATACACTAATATCATTATATCCCATTATATTTATTCCACAATATTATAGAAACACTAATTGATACAGGTCCAAGTCCAACAAAGGAAAGTAAAAAGTGATCAACTATCGTATCCAATAAAAAAAAGAAACTAGAAATCAAAAAATCTTTACTTTACTGTAAAAGTAGTAAGACATATACAGGTAAACCAATGTACAAATATTTAATACATTTTATACTTCAGGTAAAAAACCTTATTCTTTCAATAAAATATATCATCAATAACTTTGCATTATCCATTTAAATTTAATTTCTAATATTCTCTAGTTCAAAACAACGAAATTACAATTACTTGTGAAGGAATTGAAGTACCTGAAATTATTAACACTGGTCTAATAGGAAAATATTTTCCATTCGGTTTCTGTTATGAATTTAAAAAACTTGTTCAATTGGCTATACCAATTGTAAGTCAAAACTGATTATCTTTTATATACTGTAGTAGTCGAGATCATAAGCCAACTGAAGCTAGACCACCATAGAAAACCTGGAAGCAATGGACGGCCGTTTCGTCCTATTATGGGACTCCTCAGCAGTGTGCGTCCGCTATCCCTTCTTGCAAGATTCGGCACAACCACCTATCGGTTTCCCGCGCGAACGTCATCTAGTGCTTCCAGGTTTCACATGGTGGTCTAGCTTCAATCGACTCATGATTTCAACCATTGAAATTACTATAATATCCACATAAACCCCTTCTGGTTTTAAATATTCGTTTTACCATTGGTAATATTAATTTTTATTAACATCTATCTAATACAATTTGTGTCGATTACTACAATTAGTGATTGTATACATCTTGGTCACATTTATGCGAAACAGCAAAAAAAGTCGTTTTCTAACGAATTTATTATCAAATTGAAAATAACCAAATTCATCTATGGTTTACAATTATAGTTCATCAATTCACATCTTAGTGCTTTATTAATTTAAAAAAGCATAACAACACAGCTGTTTACAGTTTTTGGTACTTCTGTATTGTTTTCGATTACGGTTTAACTGTAATACTGTAATATAGACTGATATTGAAATGAGTTTATTAATAAGATAGAAAATCTTTTTTACTGAATAATATAAATTGAAATAAACTGAGCTACGTATATAACTAGTTCATGATATCAACAATTAAAAGTGTCACGGGTATGTATGAAAGTATATTGGCAAATTCATGAGAAATAATTAAGGAGAAAGGGGAATATTTAGGGCGAAATTGTCTAAAATAAAAGCAATGATGAGTTAAGGCAAAGGTAAGTACAAAGAAGTAATATTGGTTTTTATATACAAAGATTAGACTTTATCTCATAATAAAAGCTTTCTCTGTTGGAGACAAATAAATCTTGACAGAATTAGATAGACTTCATAGAAACATACATATTGGTCATATAGATAAACAAAGTCATTGAGAAACAAACAGAGTTAAGAAATATTTATTTTCAACTATTTTTTTCTTTATGGTCCAAAATTATATTGTCTTACAATTGCAACGTGATATCAATCGAGTGATTTTGTCACATAATACCATTAGAATTTTACAGCCAATCATGAATGTTTAACTAAGTAATGAAAAGAAAAATCAAGACGGTTATAATAATCCAAGTAAATATTTGTAAACAGTTGACTGGTTCCACAAAAGCAGTTGAATTGATAAGCATATAAAAGTGTCGAATTCATGTAGCCTGTTTTTATTTATGGTCATATGATATTTGGATTACTGTTAAATATTATATTAATTTTGGCTTCGGTGAATTTCTTCTATGGTGTCATTCTTTACATGTGTGATAATATCTTACAAACAGCATCGTACTGTAATTTCAAGAATAGTCACTTCTTGAAAAGTCTTTAACATTAGCTTTATTTTCATTTGGTTCATGTGCTGATTGATGAATTCAGTTGAATATCCATTCTTGTCAAGCATATGAGGGATGTCGTCAAACCAAGTTAATTTAAATGGCGAATTGCTGCAAAAACAGGTCCATTGACCATTTGAAAATTTTCTATGCGCATACCTTTTTAAAAGCAGGACATCTACAAACGAGATTCTTTTGTTTTATTCTTAATCTACAGTAAATTTAATTGATGGATGAACGTTGTTAAATATATTAACCAGATTGACATTTCTATAATTTTTCTTCGACTCTATAAAAGCATCATACACGTAACACCAGTGAAGCTTTAACTGGTTGGGGTGGGTTCACGAAGTCTTAATAAGAGACACTGCAAGATACAAACGTTCTGATGTTGTCTCGTCTCAGAATTATAAGTGCTCACTTTTGGGAAGTATCAAATGAACAAAGAACCATTGTTCGATGGTTCTTGTTAATTCAAGAGGTATCGTCAGTACGTGCTAAAATATATCATTAAGCTGCGATAATCCTCTTCAACCGCTTCATCCTGTTATTCGGTATTCTTTCACTACACTAATAGTATAATGCTGAATCCTCAATAAATTTTATGGTATCTGTATTAAAAACTACTAGAAATAGAAAAATCTACTTGGAAGGTATATTTAATTAACAAACTTAAGACGCTCTTTTCAGTCAGACAAAAACTACGAACGGTTTACTTGTAATGTTAAACTCATAAATTTCAAAGCATTAATGGTCTATAAAAACATATACAAACGTTTGAACATTGACAGATTACTTGATTATGTTACTAATTAATCTAAATAAACGTTTAAGAGAGTTATAAGCTGAGATGATCGTGATTAGTACTGAAATCTAGTCCTATTTCGGACTCTTCGGCTGGATGTATCTGCATCTCAGAGTTGATGATCACTCTGAAAGTCGCTTCAAACGTCGTAGCGTTATCCACATATCTACTGAGTCCAGATAGCCATCATCTCGTATAATGAGGTGAAGATTAATTCACTTTGTATTAGGTGCTTGAATCTTTCCATAAATGTTTAGGAATGCAATTGATCAGCCTCTTTGGTGAGTGCAAAGAAATCAAAGAATTTGTTTAAACGTATGTTTTTTTATGCAATAAACTTTGAACATAAACAACCATGACCTTTAGGAATCACTAACTTTGTTTTAATACTAGTGACAAAAATGCATTCTAAAGTCTAAAAAGAACATTTGGCATAGTACTATTTGTTTGTCGTTTTACATTTTATCGCTGTATATGACATTAATTAATAAATAAAATTGTTCAAATGCTCACTACGACGGTTAATTTTGATGCTAAAATAGTATATACTTTCAAGCGTTCGCAAGTCATTTTATGACAATTACGTTAAGAAACGAAATGATTTTAGGAAATCCATTTGGTTATTTAGTAATATTTTATGCAAAAATTTTAATATCTGAATTTAATGAATAATTATAGTTGACCGTATTCCAGACTCCGAACATTTCGTTGAATCATCATATTACTAAAATTATTACTATGACAATAATCCAGTTATTTTTCTCATCCTACTATGTATTTTATTATTTCGATTTTACTATACTAATAGTATTGTTTATCTAATTTCTTATATATAATTTCGTAATACTACTAATGATATATTTTAAGAGTAATTAGGCTTAAATCAATATTCCCAAAATTCATGACTGACTCCCATGTATATACTAAACAATGAGTACTGAAATACCATATTCATCAAAGATATCTGATTTTGGATAAAATGTACAATTTACTATCAAAGCTTAATAGCAATGAAAGACATTTTATTCATTCAATCCTTTTCTGGTTCAAAACTAATTCATGAAGTTTTCTGATAAAACAGTTTACTTAAGATGATACAAAACTATATTATGCCAAGTAATATCGCATACTTGAAGAGCTGTTTATATAAACAATATCAATAGGTATATGTAACGTTTTGAAATTAACCATCACTTAATGTCAGTTTTGTTATCGTTTAAAAATTCAGTAATTCAAAACATAAATTAAACATTGACATTAAACGGTAAACTTAACGTGAATGAAGTAACTCTATAACATTAAAACAGTTAGTCTACTTGAAACTATTATTCGAACAATTTTTATCGATTTTACTAATTTAATGAGAAAACGAATTTTTGCGAACAATCAGATCACATAAATATTGATTAAATTCATTCAGTTCTTTCAACATCTTCCTCCATTAAGAAACCTTTTGTTGAGAACGATCATAAGATTAATATCCAATCACCTGATGTTATATTTTATGAATGGCTCCAGGGTCGTTCAGTAGGATTTATCAAAGCTTTACCTATCCACTCTTTTTATTCTCAAAAGCAGTTCGGTTTTACTTTAAACCTAATCCTAATAATATTAATTTGTTATTTAGTGTGTTATGACCCTCATATTTTTTTATGATCATTGTTTTCTTCTATCTTCCAAATTGGCCTAACTGACATTTTATTTTTCAGTCATAAATATTTTTACAATCGGATAATCTATCAGATTGTTCAAAATACATTTACATAATAAATCATATAGTTATAATAAACCTCACCTTTTTAATGGATTGTTTAAATCTAATTAACAAACAGTTTACATTCACCTAAAATAGAACAGAATGAAAAATGACATTCATTACTTAGTGGTTTTCTTTTGACATACTTTTCGAATGTTCTAGTAAGAAGAATCTAGAAAGAAACAAAGAGTTTAGAATATACATAACGTGATCTACAAAGTGAACATAAACTTATTTATCATTATAATGACAATAAAATTAGTTATATTTTTTGTACTGATTAAGGCATCATTATTAATGATTATAGTATTGATTTTATTTCTATTATTATCTTATTCAATAAAATAAATAATATAATTTATGGTAATTAGCAAACTTGCTTCACTTAAATATCATCCAGGATTAAGTATATTGACAATGAAAAGTTCAAAATGATTATTTATGCCAAAAAAAAACACAAATATAATTACTTTGTTTACCTTTATATTACATAAGCATAGGCAATACATAAACAAGTTTTCCATAACTAAACTTGTTATTAGACAAACATTTAAACGTTTATTGAAGAATATTAAGTACTTCGAGAACTTATGTTTAACAGACTCTTTATTGTAGGAATCTTAGTACAGGCCACGTGGCAAAGTTGTAATAAATCTAATGAGTTTTATTCTTTGATTTTATTCGTCCTACATAAAACTAGTTTTTATAAGTTTAATCTTGAATGATCATTGATAATATCATCCTTTCAATACCCTTGATCCTACACTCTAAATAAATTGAACGAATGGTCATCATGTTAACTTTCAATTACTCACAGTACTACGTCCAAACTACTCAAATATCTTATTAATTCAAGTGTTTATTTTGAATTATCTAATACTTTGATTATAATCATAATTTGTATGTAACGATGAACAGTGGTTGAACATTTTTACCTTATAATCAATTGACGAAATTTAATTCAATTCGGAATGATTTGCATGGTCCTGTTGTTGATGATATTTTGACTGGAATTCGATCATTATTCGTTGGTGAATGGGTGGATAATCTGACGGTGTTTGGAGCTAACGGTATGGGGTTCGTGTTCCGAAGTGAATATGAATTCTGGGATGTAGGTATATTCAGTTGTTGAGTTTCGAGTGGGATAAATGCGCATCCTGTAATTCACTATTAACCATATTCCATCTAATCTCAGTGAAATAGTGGGATACTCTTTGAAAAGATATTTTAAGTAGTTCAAACATTGATAATTGGAACTCTGGGTAAAAATAACCGATATTCAATCACTTACAAAAACTATCAGCTATTCAAAACCTACTTGCTTGATAAGTGTCTTCAGAAAATACAGAATATTCGAAAAACAGATAAACCAATTCATTTATCATTTTACTGCCGAGCGAATGTAAGATGTACAATATATAAATTTCCGCGCCATTTTAATGACGAGAAAGAGTTGAGATTTATGAAAGAAACAATTGAAATGACAATAGGAAGTGTGTGAGAAAAACAACAACAATAATAGAAACTGCAATATATCAACTACGACGTGTATAGTTTTCACGAAACACCTAATCACTTTAAAAGCTCTTTTATTTAATAAAATAAAAAGCTTAGTAACATGAATTAAGGTTATACAGTTCATCTAATAAAACGTATTACTCAAAATATTTTTCATTTTTTTGATAAAAATAATAATTTCGAAGATGAAGATTATCAGAACTATGTGATATATTAGTGCAATACATTTCGGACAATTTGATCACACATAACATACTTGTTAAGAACATTTATATATAAAAATAAAACGTCAACTAGACTAGAAATGGAGGGTAAGAGGAGACAAGTATAATAAATAAATAATCTGAAAATAATTTGAAATCTCATCACTCTGGATAATACGTTAATATTACCAGGGTAGGTTTAAGGTGAGTACAAACTGTTTTTGAATACACAAAGGGGGTTTGAATTTTCGTAGGACTAAGGCTTCAATAAACCTTAGTATACGTCCTGTTACACTTTTGTACAACACCACAAAAGCGAGTTAAGATCAATCTTTTGAAACAGGTCATGAGATTGATGCATTATACTAATATATCACATAGTTCTGATAATCTTTTTCTCTTCTTATCGCACTATCGAAATTTATCAAAGGGACTTGTTGCTTTAAATAATAATAATAATGTCTACTTTGAAACATAATGAAGAAAGTCAGTCGAACATTTAATGACTTCGCAAAAACTAATAAATGCCATTAAAACTGTACATTTGCTTGAAAACTAAAAAAAGGTTTTTATCCTTGACTGAATCTAAATTATTGATACAGAGTAAAACTTTTAAAAACCTACAAAGATGATATTATCAGAATGGGTTTTGTGGAGATTTTTAGAAATTTCACAGGTTGGATGCGCACTGCTGAGGAGTCACATATTAGGACGAAACAGCCGTCCGGTGCTCCCAGGTTTTCCATGGTGGTCTAGCAGTAATTGACTCATGATTTCAACCTGTGAAAGATAATATTAATCACGTATACACAAGTGTTAAATGTTAAATATATCTGTGAAAGACAATTAGTTGAATGGTGGGTATATGAACAGAAATAAACCAAGTTATTATATGATCATGCTTTAATTTTTCCGTTATTAGCCAGTTAAGTATGTGCTATTGAACTGCACTCATGATAACCACTACATATATAGAAATAAAGTCAATTCATTTTAGAACATCCTGTTAAGTAATAAAATGTCAACCATCACTTAAAAGCATTCATTTCAAAAGTTATCTATCGTTGTCATAAAAATCCCTATTATAATTATACTATTAAAATAATCACAATCATTTTTAGTCCAATAAAAATAATCTAATCACTTATAGTTTTGAATCAAAGTGATCATATTTTGGGAAAGATTTCAGAATTAACATTGGAAAATATTAAATACACTGAATATCATTGTAGATTATTAATTCCAAGGAAAAAACAAAATCTAAAACAGAGATTTTGAATTTCGTCTTTATCATCTATAGTATGTATTTGAATGATCTGAATGATTTCCGTTAACTGATTCATTGAACAAGATGCAAATAAGCATTAGAAGTTAGAAATGTAGGTTGCAGCTTGAAACTATATCAAATCATGATAATGCAGAACAGAGATACTTCATAAATTATTTGAAGTCGATTTAATTTTTTCTGTTTCAAGCTATAATTTGCGGTAATCACTTATTTTTGATTGAAATGTTTATATTTCTGGTTATATTCCTGGAAATAATTCTATTTGTTTAAAATTACTTTCTTAACTAATTATTGAAGACCATGACATCTTTGGTAGCCTTTTTATCTGGCCCTATGGGTCTTATATTCTGTGGTCAACTTGGAAAAACTGCACTTGCCACTGTCGGTTTAGCAAATTCTGTATTCAATGTCGCTGGCTTAGCTGTCATAACTGGTCTATTAACGGCAGTTGACACCTTATTTTCACAGGTAAATTTAATCTTCGTTATAAATTGTTACGTTTATTTATTATCCCAAAGATTACAAGAATATAATCACATAAGAATTTTACAGTAATGACTTGAAGATAATTACGTTCTTATTTAATACATTAGTTGATAACTCCGATGAAAAAATACATAGGAAAAGCTAAAACTGATGATCAAAACCAATTATCAAGGGAAAATCGATATCATCTTTATATACTAGTGACTTAGTTGTTTACAAAATAGTCTACAGTAGGTAATAATTAAATAGGATTGAAATAATCTAACAATATTATTGAATAGTCATAAATTATATGAAATATTTGAATATGTACTTCATACACTGGTTTGATATTAAAAACATTTACCAACAAACAATTATACATAGTCGATTAGAATATGTACGGATAAAAGTTTTACATTTGATCTTAGGTTATACTGAACTAATAGGACTATTATATATTTAAGTTTATAGCTGACAATCCCTATGTTGATGTATGATATCAATTCTTATCGTGACTACTATGAACTTAAGTTTATATTTTCAGACAATTTTGAATTCTGTATGTTAAATTTATCCTGTACAAAATGTAAACTGATGGATCCGTATTGTTTGATTTAAATTGTTTACTTTTTGTTTGTGATACAAACATAAAAATAAGAAAATATTCGTTCAGCTAAGAATTAGTTTACGGTGAATTCATTCCCTGGATAACATTCATTGTAATTCCCTCCTTCTTTGTTTTGAATGATGCTTTCATGATTCTGGACCCGTGAGATTCCCATCCTACAAGTGCATTTCGTGCCACTTTAGACAGCATTAGAGCAACTCCATGAGTGTGTGGAGCATTTTCCTCTTCATGACCAGAGTGGAGCAGCGTCTCTCCCGTATCTAGCCTTTGTTGCCCAACTTAGGTCCAATGGTTTCCGCTGATTCCCAGTACTACCGATTCGTATCTCCTCATTTCCGTTGCTGTTTGACTGGTCTTCCCGATCTCACACATTGCCCGGACGTTCCATGTACCTATAAAAATTGTTGCTCTGGTTGTTAGCATCGATGAACACGGAGGATCAGATGCAGACGTAAAGTCGAATTGACAAAGCAAGGGCTGCATTCTTAAAATTGATGTACATATGGAACTCAAAACAACTGTCAACCAATATCAAAGTCACAATCTTCAATACCAACGTCAAGACAGTTAATTCTACTTTACGGAGATGAAACTTGGAGAACTACTACAACGATCATCAAGAAGGTACAAGTATTTATAAATAGTTTTCTACGCAAGATACTCAACATCCATTCGCCGGATACCATCAGAAACAGCCTACTGTGAGAGAGAATAAACCAGCTTCCAATGGAAGATGTTTAGGCAATTTCGTGGATTGGCTGAAGTTAGATATTATCACCGTCGAGTGCCGGATCAGTGGTCGAGAAGTTAAGTGTTCACGGCCGAGGCCGAAGGCCCTATGTCCGAATCCCATGTGCGGAACCGTAGAAGAGCACTGCTGAGGACTCCTATATTAGGACGAAGTGGCCATCCAGTGCTTCCAGGTCTTCAACGATGGTCCAACATTCCTCGATCCATGATTTCAATCAAAAACGTAAAACATTTGATTATCATTAAGTTAAATAAACTGTATCTATCTCCAGTCCATGGTTTTATGATTGACAGTAGAATTGACATCATAACAATGGGAGAAATAATCTAAACTACTTTTGACCAATTTCAATGAATTTCCTATACGTTATGAAGCACATAAGATTGACTGTTGGTAATATAGTACACGTATAAGCATAGTATATGCCTAAGATCATACTGAGAATAAAGCTATAAAGTATAAAATACAAATGTCTTTCAATATGTTAATATTTTGGTGAATTTATCTTCGTTATGATTGATTTTCATGTGTTTAGATATTTGGCAGTTCAAATAAAGGATTAATGGGCGTTCATTTACAACGTGGTAAGTTACGGTGGTATTCATTATAAATCATTACTACATTACATTAGTCGCCATCGATTTTCAAATAGTTGATAGAACTGTCATATTAGGTTTAACTTGTTGTTTCTTCCAAAAGTGACTAGTACTTATGAAGTTGTGACCAAATATTTTTTATGCATATTCAAAGCTGTTGATTAATTTTGAATACATTATTTTATGAAAATATCT